>NW_027248277.1:22950821-23273821 GCF_041260155.1 Ptychodera flava | reverse complement strand
CATTGAAGTCACTGGAGACTTGTCAACTGTTGGAGAATGCATTTGACGGTTTGTAAGATTACAGTGCATTGGTTCAAAAAGTATGACAAGAGTTCAGACTGAAGGTTTTGGTGAAACTGCTGATTCCTTTTTAGATCAATCACCAAGACTTGCGATCATCACGTGCTACCTATAACTCCTGTCTCATACAATGATGTGATCATCAGATAATATATTTTATTTTTTTACTTCGATGCCACACATTCGCTCAAAAAGTTCAAATTTAGTGTTACTCTTTCGAATAGTAGGTTATAGGAGCTTCTACAACGGAAATGAGTTTAATTTAACCATGAATATTGAGTATTTTGTCGTGTTAGAAAAACATTGCACTTCTTAGACACATTTGAATAATTGCTTGCCTCTGACAGGGTGCAACATAGTATCTCAAATCAATTGTTCCTAGATTAAAGCCCTAATAGTAATGCAGAGAGAGAGAGAGAGAGAGAGAGAGAGGAGAGAGAGAGAGAGAGAGAGAGAGAGAGAGAGAGAGAGAGAGAGAGAGGAGAGAGAGAGAGACGAGAGAGAGAGACAGACAGACAGACAGACAGACAGACAGACAGACAGACAGACAGACAGAGAAGAAAGGGGAGGAAGAAAAACAGTTGGCATACATAGATAAATTGACCATGAGCAAGTTAACAAAGGTTAAGAACAAAGTATAAAATCAGGATTAATATGTAAGAAATCATCTTATAATTTGTCAAGTATGATTTTTAGCTTACGTGTGTAAACACGTGAGCTGATGTCATAGCGATGTCTGTCTGTCTGTCTGTCTGTGTGTGTGTGTGTGTGTGTGTGTGTGTGTCTGTCTGTCTGTCTGTCTGTCTGTCTGTCTGTCTGTCTGTCTGTCTGTCTGTCTGTCTGTTTACACGATAACTCAAAAACGCCTGAACGGATTCAAGTCAGATTTGGTACACAGGTACCATATGCTACTTGCAAGAACTGATTAGATTTTGGTTAGTGTGGCTTGCATATTAATGAAGTTATGCAATATCATTTTTTCCGTACAATGGTTTCCCTATGGAGACGGTAATGACAGTGTAGATATATATCAAGAAATGCTGCACAAAATTTCATGAAACTTTTCACAGATGACAATCTCAGAACATTATGATGATACTGTGAGTGTCATGTCAATTGTCTTCTCATTTGCATATTTAAGGAACTTTTGTTATGAGTGAGATAACTCTAAAATTCCTGCACCAAACTTGATGATACTTTCAACAAATATTGATCTGATATATATCTAATTATACTTAGAAGCAATAGGCAGTGTCAAGTTAATAAATAGCTCATTTGCATATTTTATGAAGGTTTGTAATTAGTCATATAACTCCAATAGAACTTCACCAAATGTGATGAAATCTGCTGCAGATACTGGTCCGACTGATATCTAACTGTAGTGTAAAGCATTTAGTAGTGTGAAATAAATTAACGGTTCATTTGCATATTTAATGAACTTTGTAATTAGGTATAGAACTCTTAAATTACGGCACCCAAGTCAGTGAAATCGGGTACAGATATTGTTTTGATAAATTTCTAATTGTACAGAGAAGCATTTGGCAGTGTCAAGTTAACAAATAGCTCCTTTGCATATTTTATGAAGGTTTGTAATAAGTCATATAACTCCAATATAACTTCACCAAATGTGATAAAATCTGCTGCAGATACTGATCCGACAGATATCTAATTGTGCTGTAGAGCATTTAGTTGTGTGAAGTTAATTAGGGTTCATTTGCATATTTAATGAAGTTTGTAATTAGTGATATTACTCCAAAATTACAGAGTTAAATTTGATGAAACTTGCTACAGATGTTGATCTGATAAATATCCAATTGTACTGAGAAGCATTGAGCAGTGTCAAGTTAATAATTAGCTCATTTGCATATTTCGTGAAGTCTTATAGTTAGTCATATAACTCCGAAATAACTGCATCAAATGTGATGAAAACTGCTGCACATACTAATACGACAGATATCTTACTGCGTTGTAAAGCATTTAGTAGTGTAAAGTTAATTAAGGGTTCATTTGCATATTTCATAAACTTTATGATTAGGTATATAACTCTAAAATTTCGGCAGCAAAATTTTGTGAAACGTGCTACAGATATTGATTTGATAAATATTTAATTGTGCTATGAATCATTGAACAGTGTCAAGTTAATTTACGGTTTATTTGCATATTTCATGAACTTTGTAATTAGTGACATTACTCTAAAATTACCACATTAAATTAAATAAAACGTGCTACAAATGTTGATCTGATGGATATCTAATAGTCCCATAAAGCATTGAGCAGTGTCAAGTTAATGAAGAGCTCATTTGAATATGAAATACAGTTTTGAATTAGTGATTAAACTCAGAGAGTACTGTTCGAAGTTGAAAAAACCTGCTACATATAGTGATAACATATATCTCATTGTTCTGTGAAGCGTACTACTATTGATGAACCTGTTGTAAAACACGTGAGCATATTCAGTTCATATCTGGTTAATCATGTATTACAATACTCTTTGTATGTAACTTACGTTAGAGGTGCTGCACAGACCATCAGTTTTCTCCATTTTGCGAAGTCTCTCTGAAAGCCCAAAGGCTGTAAGCAGAGGATCAGCACTGGTAAAACAAATGTAGGCCGGACTAGATATTGCTGCATAGAACTTGAAGAGCTGAAGCTTTGCAGCAATATCGATATCTTCTGTCTTACCTGCATTAACGTAAACGAATCCGACAAGCTAATTAGATTTCTTGTTGCTGTGTTTGGTTTAAGATACATAACACGTGGTGACTTGCCATGCATTGCATAATTTTTGACGTATGAAATTGTGTAAGAGATTTGTACCTTGATCTGTCTAACCTAATGACTAGACGAAATTTACAAAAAAAATATTATGCAACTTGCCATTACAGTAAGAAGTAAATAGAGAGATATTGTCTATTCAAACGACGGTTGAGTGGAATTGATTGGGGTTGTTGTTGATTGACTGCCATTGATCAAGTGGAGGGATTATTATTGAACAGACAAGAAGTGTACTACATAACTGCCAAAGTATCTATCTCTAATGACAATCTATTATGTGTCTCGATACTTCTAGCAATAAACCCTGTGTGAGGCGTTTAACATTTACAGCTCTGCAGTGTACTAGTGTGATTGCCAAAAACTTGGTGGTCAAGATGGACCAGCTAAAATAGAATCTGGTGGTCGAAATAAGATAATTGATATACTTTTGACGGATGACCACAGGATATTTCGAAGCCCGACACTAGTACCGCTTATTGTTCACAGAACAATCAGATAGCTGTTAGATTAATATCTGTAGCAGGTACCATCATTTTTAGAACAGTACTTTCGGAGTTAAATCACTAATTACAAAACTTTTATTTAATATGCAAAATGAGCTGTTTATTAACTCGAAGTTGCTGAATGCTTCATTGGACAATTAGACATGTATCAGATCAACATCTGTAGCACGTTTCATCAAATATAATGCTGTAATTTCAGAGCTAGCTCACTAATTACAAAGTTCATTAAATATGCAAATGAACCCTTAACAAACTTGACACTGCTCAGTGTTTCACGGGAAAACTAGATATTTATTAGATCAATATCTGCAGCAGGTTCAACCTAATTTGGTGCAATAATTTTAGAATTATATCACTAATTACAGAATTCATTAAATATGCAAATAAACGCTCAATTAGCTTTAAACTATATTCTTTACAACACGGTCAGATGTCTGTCGGATCAGTATCTGCAGCAGATTTTATCGAATTTGGTGTAATTATTTCGATGTTCTATAACTTATTACAAAACTTCATTTGCTATACAAATCAGCTGTTTATCAACTTGACACTGTTCAATTCTTCTCAGTACAATTAGATACCCATTGCATCAATATTTGTAGCAAGCATCATCAAAATTTGTTGAATGAATTTCGGAGCTATATAACTAATTACAAAGTTTATTAAATATGCAAATGTGCGGATAGTTGACATGACACTCACAGTATCGTAATGATGTTCTGAGATTGACATCAGTGAAAAGTTTCATGAAATGTTGTGCAGTATTTCTTAATATATATTGAGACTGTCATTTCTGTCTCCATAGGAAAGCATTATATAAAAAAGAGAGAATGCAAACATTCTGCAAACAGAATGCAAACATGGCTTCATTCTGTCTCAACAGGTGATAACAAGCAGAAAAGAGCACCTTAGTTCAGAAAAAAAACATTTTCCAGTTGACCAAGAGAAATAACTGTGATGCTATGTTCATGATATAACTTTTATAACACTTTAAATACTAGGTAAAATAGCTCGAATTTTTGAAAGCATGGTGTTGTATATGGTGTTTGCAAGAACTATGGACTTTATAATAACATATAATAACATATATTTAAATATCAGATGTCAAAAATATAAATAAGAACGCAAATGCTTTTTAATCAAATATTCTGACGAGCCACTTTGACTGACTCTCAAATTCAGAGAGGTAAAGTATATCTTTTTGTTCTACTCGGTTGTGATGAGTCGCTTGACTGATGAATGGTAAGCCAGTCTATTTTATGTCAGCTATCCATTCACGAGTGAGAGGACAATAATGTGCTAGTGACTTTTTATCTGTATAGAAGCAGATAATTGGACCATGTAGATGCTCCTAAATTTGATTTTGGAATTTTACTGAAATGTTGATTCACTATGCATTGTAGTCTAATGTAAAAGTACGAGTATTTAAAATACCAAATCAAATCTGTGTATTTATAGACACTTTATATTTGATATCAATGCACTTGATTAGACAAGGATAGTGACAAGTACATGTCTGTGCAAGAAATTTGATTTAGGATTTCACTGAAATGTTGCATTGTAGTCTATGGGGAAACTATGAATTTTTTAACATAAAAAAATTGCTACAAAACTAGCTGCATTTATGCAGTGAAACACCAAGTAATTGGTATTGATCTACGTGATTAGATTAGGGTGGTTAAAAGTGCATATATGTACTGTATGTACAAGAAATTTGATTTAGGAATATCGCAAAAATGTTGTTTTACAATATATTGTAGGTTATAGGTAACAATAGTTATTTTTTCCGATACAAACCTATCTAGTTTATAAATGTTGACAATTGATATAAATGTATGTGATGAGAATAAGGTGTTCAAAAGAGCAGATGTTAACAACAAATATTATATTGGAATTTCTGCCGTGATTATGTGTAAAGGTTGAAAAGTATTCTTTGAAAGTTCAAAGGTCAAGTGAAAAATTATACGTCAATTAAGATATTATTGATATCGACTGGGACATACAAGGAGAGCCTCATTTTTACCTACGAAAATTTAGGAGGGTCCCTCTATTTCCTGTAAACACTTTTGAAGTGTGGCTATTTTTTGCATAACATCATTTTGAAAAACCCTAGGCAAGAAATTGATCTTTTAATATAACAATTCTCTGGTGGTTGATAAGCTCACCCCCCCCCCCCCATAAATTATACGTTTGCTGAAAGCCTAGATATAGGGGATCCATTTGGTAACCACAGTGTCACCATTGTGTACATAACTATCACATGACAGGTAATTTGAATAACCTTTCAAAAATCAGTTTGCCCTATGTTTTGTCTCCTACTTCAAATTATCTTACTCTAAATTGCTGGAATACAAGCTGTCACAACGCTCTTCTAAAGTGTGTCTCAGATTTTTTATATCTTGGTTAATTTTTTTAAACATAATTTTAAAGAAATAAACTAGTGTTAAATTCGTTGCTCTTGAAGTTTTACTGGCATAAAAATTGTTTAAGAAGGTTTAAAAAAATTCTGAGACATAATCTAATTTGTAAGATCGCTGGGACAGCTTGCACTAACATAAATTTCAGCCATATTTCTCAAAGCTTTGAAACAAAACATAGGGAAAACCGATTTTTGGAAGGTTATGCAAATTACCTATCACGTGAGAGTTATGTCAACAATGTTGACACTATGGTAACATAAATGTTCCCCTATATATAGGGTTTCGGAAAATATATAATTTACGGGGGTTCTTAGCTTATTAATCAATAGAGAATCGTTAGCTTTGGAAGGTCAATTTCTTGTCCTGGAACCTTAAGTTTTAGGAATTCAATTTTAGGAAGGTTGTTTTTTGGATTTCATTTTAACATTAAGTTCCAGCGAACCCTCCCCTTACCGTAAAAATGAATGCCGTGATATCCTCCTACAAGCAAATGCAACTTCTCCTAGCTTTTTATTATTTCGAGTAAAAGATCTAAAAGACGTAAAAGAGATCTTTTTGATGTGCAATTTGTACACATGTGTGCGTATGTATGTATGTATGTATGTATGTATGTATGTATGTATGTATGTATGTATGTATGTATGTATGTATGAATGTATGTATGTATGTATGTATGTATGTATGTATGTATGTATGTATGTATGTATGTATGTATGTATGTATGTATGTATGTATGTATGTATGTATGTATGTATGTATGTATGTATGTATGTATGTATGTATGTATGTATGTATGTATGTATGTATGTATGTATGTATGTATGTATGTATGTATGTATGTATGTATGTATGTATGTATGTATGTATGTATGTATGTATGTATGTATGTATGTATGTATGTATGTATGTATGTATGTATGTATGTAAAATTCATAATATACATACGTATGGATATTTGTGGTTCTTTCAGTCTCTCAGCTCCATGACTTAGTAGATAATAAACCATTTCAAAACTGTTGTTCTCTGCTGCCACCTGCAACGCAGTAACCATAATTCCATTGCTTGAGATTGTCCGATTAATGTTGAAGTTTCTTTCCTGATAAGAGAACGGGAGGTAGACCGAACTAAGTTATTACAATTTTTCTGACTGACCCCTCCATACGCTGTTAAGTTCCCACTCACGCTCTTTCTCACACTATCACACGTAGCACACAAACGTTTTATCTTATTTAAATATTCAAACAGAGCGTAAGAGATGTAAGAAGTAATCCCACACTTTATACTCTGTCATTATTCATAGTATTACATCATTCTGGCGCTGACCCTTTGCACTTTGATGCCCTGGAGTGGAGTTCACACTTGGAAGTACCATGAAGCATTACTACTGTATTCTGATATAACTGAAGACTATCCTTCATAAGGGACTGCACAGAAATAACAAGGGGCAGTGTTTTTCAAAATGATGCTTTGCAATAAATAGTTTCAGCTTGTCATACGTAAGTATATATGCACGCATGTATGTAGGCAGGTAGGTAGGTAGATGATGCTTTGCAAAAAAAAAAACAGCCACAGCTGGTCATACGTATGTATGTATGTATGTATGTATGTATATTTTAGGTAGGTAGGCATGTAGGGTGGTAGGTAGGTAGGTAGGTAGGCAGGTAGGTAGAGGTAGGTACGTAGGTATGTAGGTACGTGCGTACGTATATACGCCGTTATTAGCAAAGTAAACGTATTTCTCCTGTCAGACACGTGAGTCACTCTGAAATAGAATATATCTAGTTGCCAACGTATTAAGGATACATAGTTGTGTATCACGACCAGAAGTCTTGGTGGAAATGTAAAATATATGTCGGCGAATCATGTAAGGTCGAAACTGTCTACACTTTATAGGACCAGAAATTAGATTCACTTTAGTGAACTCTAAAATGTAAAAATCGTCTTTTTAAAAAAACACGTCAAATAGGTATTGATATGGTTTGTTGACAGATCCTGATAACCACTTATTCACGGAGGAATCTCTCTCGATGACAATCATTTTGTTTATATGTAATACAAAAGAACATCTGTAGTTATGTAGGCTGATAAATAACATATTGGTTTCAAATGTCAAGTATTACTACCATAGACCTACTTTTTACATTTAGATTGAAAAAATGTCAAATATTTGCGTCAGTAAATAATGAATGAAACACGTTTTCAATATTGTTTTTTCTCCTGAGTCACAAAGCAACAAAACGTTCATGTCCTGCTGTAATTAAGGGGTGTATTTGATTACCAGTTCGGACTACATAAGTAAACTACCTATAGCATTTTTTATTTGATATTCTTTACGTAAAACGGTAAATGAACGATCGAAATTTTATTTTATCACAGCTTGTCAAATAATGTGAGTTTGCATGTGTTAACTGAATCCGTTAATATTTCTGGCTTGCTCAATGTGTCATCTTATGTTGCCATTTAAGTTTAGTTAATGAAATTCGCCTTTTGAGATCAAATTGACGTCCTGAAACAGGAGTTTAAAGTGCGAAGTGTATTCCCTTTGGAAAGAATTATAGGACTGGTATATATCAATTACCATATGGCATACTAACTCGGCAATATCAAACACTGAGCCAATTATGAAATCTAAACAGCAATATTATTATCTTTATTGATGTATTTTTTCAAGAACACTTTTGCTATTTTACTTCTGAAGAGTTCCTTACCGGAAACATAAGTCATTCTATAGAATAACTTGCAATCATGAAATTAAGTACAATGAAGAGTTCACCAGCTGACAAACCTAAAACTCTATCAATAAAATACACAACATTAGTCAGTTTAATCAAGCGAGACGTGGATATTGTTCATTTGACGGATAGTAAAACCGTTACATTACCTTGATCCATGCAGCGACTCCAGGTAAATCACCAGCTTCGATTAAGTCAATCAACGCCGTCTCGTTCTCTTGTAATTTTTTTCTCTCAAGCCAGTCTCTGATTCTGGGACGAAGTTGCAAAAAGTCTGCAATGTTTTCCAAATCTGAAAAAAAAGTTTATTGTGATCGATTAAAACATGCTATGTTTCGGTGCCGGGTTCACTATCGGAATACAAGGTTGAGACCCAAAGGTAACCAGAATAGTGGATTCCCTATAGGAGAGGGTGAGTAAGAGACTTGACAGTGGTGTTATGCCCTTCAGCAAAGCGAGTTGCACTCTTCATTTCTTCTCTCCGTAATGCGCTGTGGGTCCCTAATATATTTTCTATTTTTGTGAAGAACTTTGGGACAGAACTATCAAACTTGATGATTTTGACTTTGTTTTTCATTTTGATTCCCTCGTTTTCATAATGTCAGATGGGGCTCAGTCCTTGTAGTTGTGCGTGGTTGAAGACTTTTATTTTAATCTGAAGATGAATAGTCAACCCTTACATAGTCAGTAACAGTATTGCTTCATAATGAGAAAGAATGAAATGGAAATAATTGTTACATTAGTGGTTCCAATACGAAATGCGAAAAAAATTCAAACACCCAGTTTTATTGGTTCACACACTGATGTGCACAGTTAATCGCCCACACTTTGTTAGACCCAAGCAAATACAGTTTTCCTGTTTAATTAGTCAAATATTTTGACATAAATGGTAATTTTGCACACATATTTTGCATTTACCATAATACCAACCCACTGTGTTCTATAGGGGCTTGTTATGCCATTATTGTCGTTGCTATAGCAAGTGCTCTGCCAAACGTCCAGTATTGCAAGCCCGGGCTCAAATTAAGTTTTCCCATGGTAGTCAACTTTGGCTACCCTTTAAGAGCTTTTTAGCTCAATGACAATGCCTGGTAGCTCATGAATTTTTTTGAGGGATATTTTCATCACAGCTTTTCCGCACTCAGTTTTAGACGTGGTGGGTATGGCCTATTTGGGCCAAATCGGCCCTACCCAACACGTCTATTAAAATTCATGAGTTTACTTTTCTTGTTTACGCACACACTTATCGGTTTGACATCTGGGGAATGGCTATTTCATCAGGTTGACAACCCCCACACGTGGACAGTATTAAGATTACTATTTGCATGGAGCGAGATCCATGCTCTTTGTAAGACTGTTGCGACTTTGAACAAAGCAAGGCAAATTTGTTGCTTCCACCAATTCCCCTACAATTACAACGCTAAAGTTCATCAAACAGGGAAAATTATGCAGACCTAGCAAAGCCGTTTGTAATGACATTCGAAACATAGTGAGCATGCAATGACCAAGATATACCACAGTGCTTGCCGTATAGCATGCAGGTACCGTGACTATGCCTCCGCTCCTGGCTCCATGACGAACCATGGAGGTAGAAGATAACTTTCTACCTCCTTGGGCTGACGTACGCGTGACCTAAAAATAAAGCCACGGAGGTTACTATTAAAGTAATTTATGTCACCGTATCAACCGATGCGCGATGGTCAGCTATTAGCCCTATGGCCAGTTGGAATCAAGAGTGCTTTGCTATGACTACGCTGTATTATAGCCCTGCCACGCAGAGCGGAGTAGCGCGTGTGTATAGACGCCAAAGAAGTAGCCAAGGCCCTTCTTTTATTGTACACGTGGTCTTTGGTCCTTGCAAACTTTGCAGCCATCTAAGTCTGTGTATGGTGATTTGTGTTCGTCCCCAGTGTTTCCCTCTATTATGGTGCAGGGTAACATAGTGAACGGAAGATGTACACAAAGGTCCACACAGCATCGTACCTATGGTGCATCAGAAAAACATGAGAATTTTTTTCTCTGTAGAGCGGGATTGAATGCATACAATTAGCATCTAGTTAATGTTTGTAGCAACATTTTAGAGAACACAAACGGACCCTGAAGCATTTCCTTTAGTATTGACAATCCATGTATGCACAGACCTAGTCCATGCTGTAGGGGACATCATAGTTTTTTACTCAATGGATCCACTATTTGCATTTGTTGGACACCATGGAATTTAGTTTTCTTTTTCAATTTGATGTCGATTTGTTGCAGTTCTAGCCCCCCCCCAACATAATTTGAGTCATTTGTTGCGTCACGTCAAGGTGAAAACATATGACCGAAATTCGGATTTTTCGACTGCCACACTGTAAAACGTATGTTCAGTTGTAATGTATGTTACAAAATTTCTGTTTAATTTGCTGTCTTTTAGTGTCTGATCTAAATCCGCCCCTATGTTAGAACCCACTGAGAAGGAACTCGGCATGGCGTCTTAAACGAAACTTCTTGAAAGGTGTCAAAACATTGGGCTGATCTAACATTTGTACTTTAACATCGAAAACAATTGTATTAACGCACGTGTTATAATCCCAAGCAGGCCAGTTTGTGTGCGGGATAAAGTTGGAATGTTGTATTTATTCACTAAACAAAAAAGGCCCTTTTTGCGAGATTCTGCCCATGAAGTGAAATTTTAGTCATTTGACGTGAATACTTGTATAACTTTGCCAAGGGAAACCGGTATAGCCATGACAATGATTTCACTCAGTGATTGCATGAAGGCACACAGTAGCCGGGCTTATGGCTTTCTGTGGGGATGACTCATACATTTAGGCATAATTAAGATTGATATATTACGATCAAAATTCAATGAAAGTGCATTTTCATTTGCTATCATTTCCTGTCCCTATCCTCAAAGTATATCAGTAAAGACATTGAAACTTTGTTGCAAATATCACAAAATTCAACTACACTGTCGTCTTTTTAATTTGCATAAAGAAAGTCATAGTGTAGCAATTTTGTGTCCAGCAGGGTTGACTGTGCATCTCGTCCAAAAGTGACGGATATCACAGGCCAAGTATTGATAGAGTTTCATGTCTCAGGCTTTGGTAGTCCCTGATGGCTACCATTTCATGGGTTTGAGTAGGCCCAATGAAATGTTGGTAGTCTGTCTGTGGAGTGGAACTACAGCTCTACAAGCTCAAAAACGTTTTGCCTAAAAACTCGCATTTGCATTAAGTTATTGACACAGATGGCGCTTTTCGAAATGTGAGTTCAATCCTTGTATTCTTGGCGTGATTTTCTCGTTAGTTATAAGTTTTAAACTGCTGTTAAATGAATATTGAAAAGAACAACATTATGTTGTCGTACGAGGTGGCATCATAGCCGTGACGTACGTATCTCCTTCACTAACGGAAAGCCCCATACAGCTGAACAGTTGGATACGGCTGTAGTATTGTATCCATCTGGAGCTGATGTCCTTTGCTTGTGTTATTGGCCATGTTCATTATCCCAACAAGACCTTACATTCTTGAAGCTAAGATTTCATAATGGCCCTTTTCAACGAGAAAATGAAATCGTGTGAAAATATAAATTTTTCGTGAACATATGTGTAAATGTAGAGAAGAATTCCATGAAATAAGGTGTTTGCCATAGAAATAGCAGAGAAATTCGACGCATAATCACTTTTGACAAATTTCTTCTCGAGTTTTTATTGCAAATATCACATCACTTTCTGGGTCTACAGACCTCAGAATGTTGAAATATACAGTTCTCGGCTTGTCAACTTTGACTATATTTGTGACCATGTGTCAGCAGCAGTGATCAAACACGATTTGAAGTAATTTAGGATGATGGGATAGTCTATTAATGTTGGTTTAATCAGCAAATTTAAGCCCAGCGTCTTTCCTTTTTCCAGTTCACTTGTTTTTTGTTTTGTTTTGTTTTTTGTTTTTGTTTTGGTGATTTGCAAAAGGGCACCAAATACGGTTGATAAATTTGAACACTTAAAAGAGCAAATTCCTCAAAATTAGTTCCAACCGTGTTTTCATTAAATTCATGAAACTTGCAATTAAGGTTGTTGTTACAGCGTAAAACGACTTTGTCGCATATCTACTCCAACACCTACGCTGACTGTTTTAATTTGGATAATTGTAACGTATGAGTGACTTTTCGATGACCATATGTTTGTTTTTGCATTCGTGTTTCACACTCGGTTGCACTTAATTTCTAATACTGCCAGCACTCCCAGTAAAGGTACGCAGTCACTCCTGCATACTCTCCTGAGACAAGTCCATCATTCTTGTGATAAAAAAACGCATATGCAAATTGACGTCGTATTGACAACGGTTAGCCTTGTAGTTATGGTTTTATATTGCGTATGTTGCTAGAAAGTGATGACACCTCAGTCTAAAATATACAATATTTCATTTTAAAGGTCGTCTTCACTGGAAGTATATCATGTATTGTGATTCGGGTGTGATGATGTTGAAGGAATCCAGTTTGATGTAGTGAGAAATAACGTTTGGTTCATAAAGTCTGTCAGAATTTTGAAGGGCAATTTCCGACGGTATGTTTCAAATGCAGTTATAGACAATAACTGCTTACTTCGGTCCACAATCTTTACGCTTGACTTTGCATCGGATACTACTTTGCAGCCCATTGACAGAGGAGATCCGTTGGAGTACATTCACGGGCGCTGCTTAGGTGAGCATGCAGATCTCGGCCCCCTTGTAGTAGAATTAGAGTAGATATTAGCGATGGTTGTCGGCTGACGAGGCATATCAACAACGGACCAAGATTCTATTTAACACGGAATGACATTTCGAAGGTAAGGTACATCCCAGGCACCATCTCCACGCCCATGTTTAAATTTAACATAGGTGTATACTGCCGTGAGGATGGCACTTTGCAGCCATCCAATTTTCCCTCGGACAAATGCCCTATTTCCGTTTTCCCAATTTTCAGTTTACCTAAGATCTCTTTTTCCTATTTTATTTTGGGCGTGGCAGGTGATAGTATCTATCTTTGGCCTGAAAATGCATCAAATTGTGATAGTTACTTGCACGGGCAAGTTATTTTCAATGGATCTTAGTAACGAACATACAAAGAACAATTTTGTCCCCGTCGGAAAGGAAAGTCCGATATAATCAGTTTGACCTGACCTGTTAAAGTTCTACACGCTCCCCGTCAATGTCGCAAACTTGCACGTTGTAAAAATTGTGAAAGCCATCAGCCCAAAGATTTAAAATTTAAAAATGGGCCTAAAAGTTACAAATAAAGATTACAACACCATATGAAAATTGAAAATTAGCTGATTTACGATTGTCTTTTTTGAAAGTGTAAACTTGGTTTCTTGGTTAGCCGAAATGTACCACAATTATTTAGGCTGACAAAATGTTACTTGACTGAGAGCACCAAATTTCTCAGCAGTTCTCATTAACCTCCTCGTACTCGCCCTAAAAATGCCATCTCAACACAAGTAAAACTGAGAAGATGCGTATATATTCATCACTTCACACGCAAGATAAAATCCAGTCGTGAACATACCTTAACGACTGGCAGGTCGAGATAAACATCGATGAGAAGATAAAACCATTGTCAAATTAGTGAGCCTTAAAATACGCTTGAGTGAAGAGTACATGAAAAAAAAACAGCACAACAAACTTGATCAGATAAATTTTGAAAGACTGTTCACTCACCAGAATAATATGTCTCTCCCTCTTCAGAGTTTGGTGGATTGTTTTCTTCTGACACTAACACCCGAAAGTGATTCCATAACAAACGCGTTTTTGCTTCGCCAGTCGTAATGTCAGTCGAGTTCATGTCATATAGGGGATATGGAAAGGGTTCGTTGAATGGCAATGCTGATTCCAAAGCAAGCTATATCTCTGACGTTGTGAAATGTCCAACTTGTTTTTGTTAAGGACAGTAAGACGATATCGCCGTGATGTTCAAAACGCGGAAACATATAATTATAAAAACGTTGTCGAAACGCAATTGCCGCTCGCACCCTTTGCAATTTATATCGAATATCACGTGACTAATCAGTGTAATTATAATTTAAAACATTTTAGGTAATTAAGTGTTTAGAGGTACGTTTTGTACTGCGAGTGTGTATGATGTTACCAACCGAAATTAAATACGCCAATTTGTAGTTATCGATGTTACGTTTGCTCACTGTTGTCAGTTGTAGAAGTTGTCGCGTTGGTCAATACTTCACGAAAGGGACAGACAGATGATAGATAGATAGATAGATAGATAGATAGATAGATAGATAGATAGATAGAAAGATAGATAGATAGATAGATAGATAGATAGATAGATAGATAGATAGATAGAAAGATAGATAGATAGATAGATAGATAGATAGATAGATAGATAGATAGATAGATAGATAGATAGATAGATAGATAGATAGATAGATAGATAGATAGATAGATAGATAGATAGATAGATAGATAGATAGATAGATAGATAGATAGATAGATAGGTAAGTAGGTAGATAGATAGATAGATAGATAGATAGATAGATAGATAGATAGATAGATAGATAGATAGATAGATAGATAGATAGATAGATAGATAGATAGATAGATAGATAGATAGATAGATAGATAGATAGATAGATAGATATTGATAGATAGAGAGAGAGACAGAGAGAGACAGAGGGGAGAAAGAGAGAGACAGAGAGACAGAGATACAAACAGATGGATAGATTGAGAGATGGATGGATATCATAACGAATAATGAAACAACAGAGCAATCCAATACACACATGCTAAAAGCTTTCAAACCAATGAAAAGTAATTGTATTAAAAACACGGATTTCGCTGCTAAGTAATTGTCCCTTTCATACATACGTTCTGACAAACTCCATTGTTCACAACCAATCGTACTTATCACAGTCAAACGCTTAGTATTGCATTACGTTGTACATGCAAATTTGCAGCTAGACAATGTCTCACCCCCAACCGTCCGGGGGGGGGGGGGGCTCAGTCCTAGTTTGGTTGCAGATGTACCGTGGACGGTTCGAACTAACAAGTTCAAACTCTATAAGTAGGTTTAACAATTATTGTAATGGTATATTGGAAATATAAAAAAGTCATATTTTTAGTAAACTTGTTAAAAACTTAAAACTTTGAATTCGTATTAACAATATTTGGAATATTCATCCTTGCTTACAAAACAGTAAAGACTGCTACAATTTAATCTATTAAAGTAGGTTGAGAAAAGAAAAACGCATTAAACAGAGAATACAAATGAAACAAATGAACCATAAACAAACACTAATGATTAAGCGATAATAAATATATAACTAGCAGTCTGCAGCATCTCTACTCTATAGGGCTTTGTTCTGTACGCTTGGCATTTCGAATTCCTCACACTATTATCTCTTTTAGAGTACGAATGGCATGCAGGTGTTGGAATATTATGATTGAGTTTGTTATTAGTTTTCAAAATTTTCCCGACAAATAATTTGCTACCTAGTTCCAATTGTGTGCAGTTTCAATGAAGAAAGTGACATTTTGTAAGGCAGAAATAAACAAATTATTGAATTTGTTTTCACAAATTGCATTTTGTTTTAAGCAGCGTTTGCACGTAGTGAGTAACATAAAGTTGTTAGTCTGAGAGAATTGTATTTCTGAATTCATAGTTGGTGGCTAATGGCTAGACCAATGAGAAATGTCCGCTGAAAATCCATAAGGCAGCGTTTCGATAATCATCTTTCGACAAGACGCCACAGACGACACCGCTGTAGCCTCTCATTTTAATAGTGATCACCTTTACATCAATGATATTACAATCTCTGCAAAAGTTCAAATCAACCAGCTTGATGACATGCTCCGCATATAAATAGAATCACTGTTGATCCAGACTCTAAAGATACTTTCATCCGTTGGCTTATAATATCCACCCGATTTTCGAATGCAAATTAGTTTCTACAGCGCCCTGTCTGCCAATTTCCCAACATCACAAATAGCCACTCATCTGCATTTTCACACGCCTGACTTCAACCTGAGGTGTTGGACTACGCGGTGAGTACACAGGTCTCAAAATTAGAGGTTAAAACTTCATCATTAATTGATTTTCTGAAATCACTCCATGGTTTAAAGTTCTATATCACATCAACAAGCAAAGTTTGTCATCTCTGAACAGAAAATACCGGGATATATTCTCTGGTCGTTACGTCACGACGACCATCGTCTATGTCTTCCATTTTAGTGCGTTGGAACATTTTTGCGTCAATCTTCGATGTTCTTTCATCAATATAACAATCAACATGGCGACGCGTATTTCGTCGACGTGAATATTTGTTAAAAGCAGTCAAAATTATTTTTGAGCCTTAAAAAAAATACCTCCTCTTCACAAATTTGAGTCTTATTTTAGTTTTGTAGTCATGATTGGGCTTCGTATCCGTATTGGCCTAATGGTCACCTTAACTGCAACAAAGGGAGTCAAGTTCTCATACACGCCGCTCGCTGAGCAATATTTTCATAGACTACGACAATAATAATCTAAACTACGGAAGCGTTAGAGTATAATGTCTGTATATCAGAAGGAATTACGTAAATATAAGTTTTGGAAGCCATGAAGTGGAAGCTGGTCGCATTATCGTGCGTTTCGTAAACATTGCAACCAGGCTACGCTCGGACGGGTAAGACTTTACACAGTGTTCGCGCCGAAATTCGGTCGGTCATTGTTCTCGAAAAATAATGTAACTTTGTCTGCGTTAAATTCTAGCCCTATGCTATCTTTAAAATCGTGTAAACCTTCGCTGAAAGTGCGTGTTGTGTGAGGTAATCTGTCATTTGCTCCGTACACAGACGTAAGCGCCGCGTTCCTCACTCACTTGACCGACGACTAGAAATGATTGACAAATCCCCAACGGCGTAATGCTTTTATTCCAAAAGTTTTTCAAAAGAAGTTTAAAACGCAGAATCGTTGGCGACATTTTCTTTTACTTTACAAAGAAAAAATTCTTTGTTTGTGCATGTGAGAAGTATGTTATTCCCTAATATTTCTACTTTCAGCTCAGAAGATACTGATGACCGTGTCACCATTCGTCTTCGCCTGGTGGTGACAACGGTCATCGCGTCACTCGTATTTTCCTTCGCTGAACAAAGAAAATATAAGGGAACGATATCTTAGTAAAGCACTGGTTTTCTTTATTACGAACATCTGTATTTAAAACATATATTTATAAGTACACTCTCTCTGTATCCAATTATACAGTAGTATAAGCTCTAGTTTTGACCCGGAAGTTGTGTTGCAAATTCATTAAAATGTAAAGACCAAAAACCCGGATGTGGCAGTATGCTTTCATATTGTCGGGTGAAAACATTGCTGACAATAGAGTCCACGGGCTTTTGACGTTGTGGCCAACGTTTTGTGGGTCTGCAAAAGTGTTGACGAAATGTTTTCTGTTTCGCCATCGGCTGTGAATTTGTTGTTCCCTAGTAACATACGGAATCGGTAATGTGAAATGAACATCACAAATGATAATCTTACCTATGAATGCAGCTCTATGGAGGTGCACAGCTAACTTGCAGTGAAATGAGTAAAGAGACTGGAACTTCATAGTTATAAGAATGGAACGCTCCTCATTGCACAATTATTGTAAAATGTAAATAAGATATAAACTCAATAATTTGAGTAAAAACAAACTTTGGCAGGCAAGTCTCACCTCCATTCCCTATCAAACAACATTTTGTTGAAGCGTAGATATGACAAGAGGGGCTTGCAAAGCTTTAAAGGCAGATAAGGAGTGGTGTTTTCTATACATAGCTATGGCTGTAGCAATTTAGATAATGTTGTCAACGGTGGATTTCGCCCATCGTCGTCTGGTAAGTATAGCGTTCTTGATCGTAGTGGTTTCCCTTTTAGAGTGATGTAATAGCGAAGGAAAGAAATGCAGCATAACCTTTTGTCTAAGTAAATCAAACCTATCAGAAATGTAACTTCCTCTCTTTGATAAAAACTACATAGTAACCATTGTTGTCTTTGAAGTCTTCCCCACAAAAACAGGTGTTTCTCTTGTAAAGTAGCGTTGACGCGTAATATTGCTTGCATATGACAATTTTCGGTGAGTGTTAGCTCCTTAAAAACAAAATAGTCTGGGAAACATTTAGCTTAAGCCATAATGTTTTTGGTATATTACTGGAATGCAACCTATTGTACGTACACTCACCTTTGCAAGTAAATACTCTGATAGCATATTGAATCTGTAGTTCCATTGAAATTTTTTGTTGTGGAAAAATGTCTCTTCAAAACAAGCAGAGAGCACATTGTGTGGCCCTCTGACGTGTGACCCACTGACAAGTGAAAGCAAAACAATATTTCGGCTACTCTCTTTTCCACACGACGTTGTAGTGAACTCAAAATATTTGAAAAAGAGGGTCATGCTGACGGCTATCGATTGTTATACAACAAGGGAATCTAAATAGTTCTCCCTGCGATGTGGTTGAGTCCGTTTACCTCTTCTGAAGATTTTGGTTGTGTTTCAAATACAATCCCATATGGAGACGATATCGACAGCGTCAATGTAATCTGCTCCACTTATCTGTGTCTTGTTGATGTGCGGCCACGTTTACCAAGTCTTGTATACTGCATCATATTTACTGAGTGATGTCCACTGGTATTTTTGCTAGGAGAAATCTCTTAATCTGACAGTGTAATTTTTGAAGTTGGATTTTTACTATGTATTACAAGGACTCAAAGTGAACAAAGAACATTATCATTTGAGAATGTTGTTTGGCTATATAGCAAAGCAATATACATCTCTTCAGGAAAATACGTTGACCGACAGAGTAACAAAACATTTCTTGATTGGTATTAAGTGCAGTGCTTTATATTCAAAACATGATTGGAACTAATTTGGGATAATTTGATGGTGAAGTGATGTCGGTTTAATCTGCAAATGTAAGCTTATCTGCTTTTCTTTTTAAGTTATACTCTCGTCTTCATGAGTAATTTGTAATGTTACAACATTCAACTATATGGCACCTTACTTTTTAGAAAAATTAAAAATGAAAATGAAGATCCAATTAACATCTAAAATTAGTTGCAATCGTGTTTTAGGTGAGTTTCAACATAAAAAAAGATCAGACACTGTTGTATTTTAACATTACATTTATTTGGAACTATCGATCGATTAACTGATAAAAACATTTATGACCATTGTAAACATGGGTAACTTCAAACTCTACCTGACATGCATCGAATCCCTTCGGTATTGCTTAAGGTAGTACGCGCCTCGAAAGTGAGAGACTTAAAGGTATACAGTCACCTGTAATCTAAATATGCCCATATATGGTCAAAGGTGCGTTCCTTCGTATTCAAATGCCCATGTGAGGACGCTGGTTTTAAAAGCGGCCACCCGCTTAAAATCTTTGATTGGTTAGATTTTCTCTTCCATGGTAACGGTGGCAAACTTGGAATAGGTGACAGTTTACCTTTAAACTTTTGATAAAGCTTTCCTAAATGACACTTTCGACTATTAAATTACCAAATCACAATAAAAATTGGGGGGGAAAATTCGTGCAAATGTTGGCACTGGCAAAACAAATCACATAACACTTACCGTTTTTTTGACATTCAAAACGGCTGCAACTTTCGATATTCAAAAAAAAAAGACCGAGGTGCATTCCACCTTAATACAAACGTAAATTGTTTATATGATAATAATGTTTTACTTAACAAGATCGAGTCAGGATTTCCGTGACAAAACTGATAACAATAATTGCTGTGCAAGGCATTGTTTGCAAGAGTCGGTCTAATAATATAAATATCATACAATGTTTAGTGACAAAAAATTAAATAATTGTAAAGAGAGGGTCCGATTGTATAAATTTTTGAACAAATAAGAATATATTAAATAATGTTAAGAATAATAAATGATTGTAGAGATTCCAATATTTCTCAAGCTTTAAGATAAATCTTTTCTTTGCCGCTTATAAACGATACGATATTTTTGAATTTCTTGACTCGTATATGAGAGAGATTGAGATGTTACCGTGAAAAGGACATAAACGGCTACCAATTCAGGCTTTTAACATCAAGGTTGTTTTTTTTACCACAATGAATTTGTACTATAGTTTTGACAGAAATTTCAAGATTTATATAATATCTTATGATTACCTAATATCAAGAACAATTTGCTAGTCGACGCAATAATGTGACTAGGTGCGTGGGTTTTCCCTCTTAAACTTAAACTGTGCATAACCTTAGTCGTACGAAATGCGTAAGCAGCTCTGCGTCACGATCTCTCTTCTGTCGCAATTGTATCCTCTATTTTATGTCGGCTGTAACATAGCATACATCCACGAGAGCTTTAACTCCTTTGAAAAATTTAATCGTGTATACAGTTGTTGCAAACGACATTGCAACAGGTTTCCCTAAAACCTGCCTGCGTGTAATCAATGATTCTGTGACACTTTAAACATTGAAACATCTTAAGTCTGCATCAAACTTTTATTTTCAATGATATATTCGCATATAAACTGTCGTCAGAAAATAAGAAGTATCTTATATAATACACTTGGGATGATAACATTGCTGCTTTCAATATTTTCAACTGTTGTTCTTAAAATAAAATAATAAAAGATTCTAAAACCTGAATTTTGCCCATCAATAAAAGCTTCGAGATCAGATATGTATGCCTTTCACTAATACTGATTGTGGAAGTGAGACTAATATACTCATATAGTTGCTCGTGAATTCCATTCGATGATTTTGCACTTTATCGGAATCATTATTGCTTGAGTTGACTTCTCACATATGACAAATCATTATATTGCAGTGAGCGAGAAAGCATCGCTGAACGTTTCCCTTCAATTGCTTATTGGAATAAGCTTTGCGGACAATCCTTGTTCTTGTATTATCTGGTAAGTGATTAAAACACTCTTCAATTACATATTTGAGAATAAGTAAGTTAATATATGCATGAAGATGACCACTCTATGTACGATATAATAAGAAATAACATCACAATGAAATTTATTTGTTGTGTATGGATTATGTCAAATGACAAAACAGCTGGTAGGATGAGACAATATTCAAGGTGTTAATCATTTGCCATAATAACATGCCTGTGAACCCTTTATGTCTAGTAGGCCGGTCAAATGCTTCTTTGGCCTTTTAACACGAAAAGCATACGAGTAAAATTTAAAAGCACAAACCATGCTGTAATGATTTATAGAAATTGTAAACACAATAATATCCCTTCTGGCAAATATATGTAACTCGTCACTGAAATCACAGTTATGATGGCGTCATATTGAAAGATCCCTAGACGACTGCTATTTAAGTTGTCTACAAATGTAGTTAAACTATCTGGAATTTAGTTTATATGTTTGAACACAGGATACCATTAACGTAGATTACGGCAGTCATGTCATCACACACCAATTTTAAATAGCTATGTCATCTCTTGTCGTTTACTCTAAAATATATTTTCTGGCAAACCTGTTAAGTTTGTTAAGTTAATTGAAATTTTAATTTGAATCCATGCTTGCATGCAATAACTAAGTCTATGAAATATTTTGGAAAAGAAAAGTCCATAACTCTTTACCAAATTTAAGTATTGTAAATGTAGAGCACTGTATTGTGAAATAATGTAACATGAACAACCTAACACACACATCCACTGTGTGAAATCCTATAATACTTAGCATGGATTATTGCCTGAATAGTGCATTTACAAATAAATACAGTCAAGAATCGACCTGTTATACTTAGCAAACCTCTATTTGTGTGGAATCCTGTGAATTGACGTGTATGAACAAGCAACAAAGTTAGTGTGAATTTATCTGTATTATTGCCTTTTAGACAGTGATCAAATCCTTCAGTGTCGCGTTAAGTTGGCATTTGCTTCGAAAGCGAAGTAAACGCTTGCTCAATCCATCCTCATATATCTCATATAACTAAGAAAGTCGGTGAATCTTTTACTGCAAGGGCTTGAAAGTGAGCTGTCACTAAGAAAATAGTTGTAATGTACGAATTCGAGAGTTCGAATGACTGTCCCAAATTCTACCTTACATGCATACGACATCGCTAATTTCATCATCGACAGTAAGCGGTAAAGTAACGCGCGTCTGTGTACTGGCTCTTGACTCCCAAGTTTAATGTGCTTGCTGACATACTGCATGGTGAGAACACGAAGTACCTGTCAAAGAAAGGCATATTACATACTTGTTAGAAATCGCATTACCATAAGTTGCAATGGTCAAGAAAGTCAAACACGTGGTGAAAGTGATGATGTGAACGAAGAGGAATATCACAACTCACATCTTTATAAGGCAGTTCACTATTGTTTTCGCCATGTCCGTGGTGGCACAACTCCGCCTCTCCAACATTCTGAAGAGAAAAATCGAATTTTTCGTTATTCTGATAATAGCGAATAGATACCACGAAATCAGTTGAAATAGTGATGTGCTTTTGAGATATGTGATGAGATCTCAGTTTTACAATGCTTGCAGGACGATACCGTGTGTTGTGAAAAAAATAAAAACAACATACCTCTGGACTTGTGCTGTTCGATTTGCAGAACATCGATTTGAAAATTTTCATTATACAGTTGCGAGTTGGGATCAAGTTGAATGGAGGTGGCAAGATAGGTCCTCTGATGAAGTCCATCCATAGTGTTGTACGACAGAAAGTCCATTCGATGTCAATATTTTCCTGCAAAAAATCATCAATAGCTAGTGAGCTGTTTGCTTCGGGTACATGATGTCAAATGCAAAGTGGGTAAATATTTTATGCAAGGTAACATCCTCAATTTCGGGATTTTGATGTCAGAAACTTCAAATTTCTATTAATATTTTGTAACAAAAATTGGTTTGCTGTTTTTCTTGTATTTCCCAGAAACGTTGTATGAGCACATTTCCACATTGAGACCAAATCAAAATTATGTAACACAATGGCCGCTTCAATTCGCCTAGTTTGTCGTCTGTGTTACATCGACATCATGACGGGGTAGCACTAACACCAAAACAATTGGAGTAAGATAGGAATGCGATGATTGAGGAGGGTGGAAATATGTTTCTAATGTTTGACATTGAAGATTGCTGTCATCCCAGGCTATCTTAACTCTATCGGGAAAAAATATTCGATTTACGACAAAGTAAGACAGTGACATGATCCTTTTTCAAGACATTTAAAAGAAACCCTACCCTCGATGGTAGATCAGAAAAGTATTTAAAAAAATAACGCACCCGTGTCTCTCTCCGGGACGTATTTTACATCAATACAGCAGAAGGTAATATATATGTGAAGCAACCATATCATTTAAATATGTAAGTATGAGAAAAATCTGTGTTCAGCAGTAAGTTATTTATAAAACTGTAAATTGTAATTAAACACTCGCGTTTTATTTCACATTATTCGACACTTTCAGACAACAACGACCTGGAAAATAGGATGTAAACAAAAATAGTAATATTTATTTGTGAAATCACCTCAAGGTAATTAGAGGGGAAACAAGATATGTTATATTCTTTCAAGGTTTTCAATCTCCTATTTAAAATTAATTATTTAATAACATTGAAATTTTTTTTCAAGCAATGATCAAATAAGAGCAGTAGAATGTAATTCCTAGTCAGGCCTCATATCCCAAATGGCAGTCAAATATGTAAAGGTTGAAGGGCTTTACTGTCAGACAAAAACTATGAATCGGTGCTTTTTTGTTATTTTGGATCAATTTGAGAATATTTAATACTTCACCTATCACAGGGTCTCTGTCGTTCAGCAAGATAGCTTGCCTAAGTGTCTAACAAACTACACAAATCAATTTGAATTACATTTGGTAAACGAAATATTTCACGATATCAAACATTGTGTTAGTTCACAAGTATAATAAAATACATACCTTAATTTTCGTGTAGGTTTCAGACATCATAGCGATGCCGAGGTTTAACAGTATGGTAATTATGAAGAAGCAAAACATTCCATACAATATATTACCAGTAATAGAGATAGCCCAAACGTTGAGTTTTTTCAATTCCTCTCCAGAGGTTTCATTTACACCAGTGTTTATCAGAGAAACATTTAATTCATCATGGTAATTAGAGCCGTAGAGAGACCACATCAGATTCAGTATAGCCTTATACCATCTGAAGTCAAAAGTAAAGTTAACAACATGAGACATTTAACATTGTTTTGGATTTTATCAGGATTTATACAATATCTGATGATTTCAAAATGCACGAAACCAATTTTCTGATGTACAAACAAATAGCACCTATGTGACCATTTATTGTTGTATTGTTTCCCTTTACATTGCATCTTATCAAGTTTTTGTTTTACACCTTTATCCGTTTGCGTTGTTTAAGCATGCAAAAATAAACCCTATTCCTTCCTAACGGAGCAACCCTGCTTTTCAAAAAGATATTATGGTACCTCGCACACCAAAATGGAGATTCAGATACCAGAAAATCTACTTCATTAATAGCGAAAACTTGAAAAAGACAATTACTCATCAATTGTCAAATGAGCGTTTGATGAAGAAAATAGATACGCGGGAAGACTGGTAATCAGAGTCTGGTTAAATACGCATTTAAAGCATGTTGGGAATATGTCCAGTTGATACATGCTTCACCAATCAATGCATTCTTACACCCTTACACTGCATTTAAAATATTGACGTTATCATATCTTTCGGTGTGTTTGAAATATAAAGGTAGTTGCTATTGGAAACCTACCTATTCCAGCTCTCTGATGCCTCGAAACGCGGTAATTGCTTTACGCTATCATAATTGTGCAAAATACCAATCGCATGAATAATGACCACAAGCATAAACAAGCAAAAATAGTTAAAAATGTCTGACGACATCTGAATAAAGATAACTAGTATGGAGCCAACATTCTTAAGAAGGTAAAGATATTGAAGAGTTCTCAAATTAATAAATACCAGAGTAACTACTCCTAATCTTGAAAAAATTATCAATAAAACAGACAATGTATGAAAGCTTAAAGCCGACAGTGGCAGCTGGGATAAAGAATACACGAAATGAGAGAGAGCCAAGCTTGTAAAATTGCAAATGTCAATTACATTCCAAACGTCCCGTATGTACTTGCTGAAACCAATTTCCATGGCTTGCTGCAGTTCATATACTAAGAAGCTTAATGCTTGCAAAAAGGATAGAAAGGGGGTTCTATGCACTAGCATGATGTATAGTAATGCAAAATACGAGAACAAATATGAGATAAATCTAGTCTTTGGTGACATGATGAATGGTGTATGAGGCCATGCTATGTGCAAAAGTGCAAGGAGGGGATGTAACAATCCACAGACAACCACTGCAAATACGGCGTAGAGGATATTCCACCAAAATCCTTGATATTCTGACCACTTAGGTTGGCCATTTAACCATGCCGACCGTAGGATTTCCTGAGTGTGAGAATGACTAATAAACTGTAGGAGAAAGTACAGGCGTACACAGGTAAATGAAAAAACAACAACAACAAATGAACACTCTGTCTTTCATATCGGTTAATAAGGCTGAATTATAAACTTTAATACAATTATCCTAAAATTGATTAAGCAACTTTCGCAGTTTAGGGTATGGAAAGTTTTTGTTAAACGAATGGTATAAGGGCAATTCTCTAGCCCCTTCAACTTGTATAAACCTACGTTTGTCTTGATATAAATGTGCTATATATACCTTCTTTTGATTTTTAGCGATAGCCTCATTCACAGTTTTCCAACGACCATTCTTCAATGGTTCACCGTGAAGTACGGTCTGTACTGTTGCTGAGTCCTCGCACATTTCCAATAATTCAACAGTGAAATCTTCAATTTTCATGAAAATATTCGACAAATCTACCTGCTAATTAAAAGAAACACACACCTGTAATATGTGTAACAGTGTATAACACTGAACTGTTTTTTTCCTAGGGGTACCAGTCTTCTCCTATTACCTGGCAGTGAGGACCATAGCGACAGTTTATAACCCTGAGGGAGATCATACGTTACCATAAATATATTCCCATCCCAGAGGCCACAGACCGAAAGGTGAAGCGACGTGTTTCTGATAACGCAAGGCCACGAGGGGTAATAAATTGGTGTTATAGCCTGTATAGAGAAGAGGCTATATATTATATAACACACCACATAATTATGATTTTTAATGTTTTTGTTTTGACTGTGTTCAGAGATATAGGCACTGCAACAGCATAGTTTGAGAAGCTTACTGGGTGATTTCAAATAGAGATAGCAGTAATACCCGCAGAAATGCATATTTTTGTTCAACATAAAGAAAGAAGAAAATGGACCACATAACACCAGAACTACAAAATTTACATTGGTTTCCAGTCCAGAAACGAATTGATTTTAAAATTCTTTGTTTCACTTACAAAATCATTACAGGCCAAGCCCCCCACTATCTAGAAGAAATGCTTACAGTACGTCATACTGGTCGTACACTTAGGTCCCAGTCTAGTGGTGTGATCATTTTGCATCAGCCTGTTTGCTACACGGCCACAGAGCCTTTTCTGTATGTGCTCCCTATTTGCGGATTGCTTTACCATTTGTGATAGGGCTTGTTAATTTTTATGACAATTTTAGAAGTCAGTTAAAAACTTATCTTTTTAGATCATTTTATTCCTGGACATGTTTTTGATTTTATCTCTTTGAGTTTTATTGGTGTTTTCTCGCAATTTTTATTTGTTATATACCTCTTTATTAGTTTTGTGTAAAGCGCATTGAGAGTTTTAAAATTTAATGCGCTCTATAAGAAATAATAAGTATTATATAGTAATAATAACGAGAATAATAAAAGGTTTAATTTCCTTGAAAATTTCAGGTATTTTGGGCCGAAAAGACCAAATCTGATATCCATTTAATTGCCCCATGTTTCCATGGTAACCATTTTAGGGATCAAAAATTTCAGTTTTTCTTATATCCCAGGAAAAGTTACTTTGGTTGATATGAAAATTATCTAGTTGGGGAGTTCGGGTCAGAGAACACAATAACCTGACTTATTTTAATGTTTCGAGTTGCCATGGTAACTATTTTGGGATTGAAAATGTTACTTTTTTCCCAACTTCTATTAAAGAACTATTGATTGATGTAAAAATTGATCATAAGGGTTTTTCTGGTTGGCACACCCAAAAAAATCAAACGCATTTTACTATGAGATGTTTCCATGGCAACCGTTCAGTAGTAAAAATTACCAGTTTTTCAAAGATTCCACCCAAAATCCAGTAATCAACAGAATGTGTTATATCAGAGGGATATTTTGGGGTTAGAAAGACCAAATATCAAGTTAAAAATCCAGTAATCAACAGAAATATTATACCAAAGGGTTATTTTGGGTTATAAAGACAAAATATGAGATCCATTTTACTGCCCTGTGCTCCCATAGTAACATATTTGCGTTTTAAAATTCAATTTTTTCCAAATTCCAAGTAATCTCAGTTACTATGCAAATGCTCTCCAAGTGTAATTATCACAGCGTGAACTCAATGTTCATTTTGTTTTATGTTGCCATTGTAACGATTTTGGTAACCACAGGTTTTATTTAAAACATAATTCATCGGGGTTTTTTATTTACTTTATTGCTTTCTAAGTAACAATTCTTAACATGTGTTCTATAATAATAATTGTAATTTCTTTGCCTTCATTCTAGGAAGAATAATATGAGATTATTCCCAAAATACCAGGATTTATTGACGTAGTGGTGTTTTGAGGTCAAAGGTCAAATAGCGTCCAATAACACCAAAAGTCATTGTACTCCGCGTCAAAGTTATTGGACTCTGCGTCCTCTGATACAGAAATTTACTGTACAAAGAAACTCCATAGATTGCAGACGAAGGTGGAATGTATATTCGGGCCATTCTGGTCAAATTATGTTTCCGTTAATTTTAGTGTGTTAGAATTAATTTTATATAGACCAGAAATAATTTTTCAAGCAATTTTAATTTTGTTTCATGCAGTCATCCCAAATAAGTGTTATATAGTATATTACTAACTTACTATGCATTCATCGAATTCAGTTTATGCATTCAAATTAATTTTATGTGATAAAATTAATTCTACTAGTATCTCAAATTAATGTTATGAAACCAATTCCCCTTATTATTTCTGATTGTTTAACTATAGTAAAATTATGACCATGTAATGGTGCATTATTTTTGTGTGACCTGGCGTGACCCCATAAACTCTATGATTAGCTAGATCCCTTTCCATGGTGGCAACGGTTAAATTTGAACATGGTGCCTGTATACCTTTAAACACTTTTTTAAACCCATACCAGCAGGTCAAGACAAGGGGGAAATATTACAAGATAAATGTTTCACGCTTAATACTGCCCTACTTGACATAGATAGGGCTCTCAATTGTGCGAACGTCGTATGAAACACTTATTGCAACAATTTACCCTAAATATAAAGAATCGGCTGTCAATTAAACTGCAGTTGCTAACCAACCGGAGGTAAACAGTGAGACTTAATGTGCCCAGAAATACGAGCGCAATAGACTAATCGTTTTGACGTGTGCCAACTCACAATTAAAGGAAACCGCAAAGACTAGTCGTTTTGGCGTGTGCCGGCTAATCGGCTAACAAAAATTAGGAAAACCGCAAAACCGCAAAAAGTGACACAGAAATGTAAATAGCTATGGAATAGTCTCTATAAAAATCTCTACATATGTATATCAACCTGGGGAATAAGATTTTGACCTTTAGCAGAGTGTTCAATGGAATAGCCAGTATAAGTGTAAAAGGCAATAGTCATATACAACTATTGACATGCTACAAAATAATTAATCTTTCCACCTTTCAGCTTGGTGAAAAACGCATTTACTGATTCGCCAAAGGCCTGTGGATTCGCTTATTTTAGCAAAAGTGCTACATGGACATATATAGGAAAAAGTTCGACTCACACTCTGGATTGTTGAGAATACAACTGACTGTCAGTGAATCTGCCATAATGAGAGTTCTCGAATCAAAAACTGTACTGTAGCCGTGCTCGAATACAAATGTCTTCTCATTAAATTACGTCATTGTTATACAAGAGTTAGCATTTCAAAGTCTGTCACCCTGTTTTTTTCAAAGTTTGGAGAAGGGCGGAATTTCCATTTGAATGATTGAACGACGCGAAACGCAAAATTCCATCGCATATGTTCTGGCAATATGTACAGTAGAAATACTCTTTACGCTGCAGTTATGTAAGCTTATAAGCTTATACTCCACAAAATGGCCACAGGCGACGTGAACTTTCTGAAAGGATTTCCTAAACGTCCTACTTGGTACCTTAGACACTCACATGTGAAAAGTATTCTCTGCAGTAATTCCAGTTTCTGTCAACATTCCATCATTTCGAAAGCTAACGACACAATAGCACGAGATCGGAGACATTCTACTGTCACGCGCATGCACTCTTAATTGCGCATGCTCTGGGATTCACGTCGCGCCTCTGTAGGGCGCGCGTGTTCTAACAGAGAAGAACGCGAATCGCAGGGTCTCTGCAAATCTCCACACAGAGATTGAAGCGCAGCGCGCAGTGGGGCAGCAGCGCGGCGTGGAAAATTCGAAACATGCTAGAGGGTCTCCAAGTCGTTTTGCCGTATCTTACTCTTAAATTTCCCGTAAAAATCTTCAAACTGTTATTTGTATCGATCATTTAGAAGAATTTCGAGCTCAACATGTAAAAAAATCAAAAGCGTTTGCTTCCATGTTCATAGTTCTCTTCGTTTGACTATCTATGGCATGTTGCTACGTATGTGTACGTGCGAGCGATCGCAAGCAGACCTCGAAGTTCGAGCCCTTCGACGTTCGTCTTACGTCATCCTTGATAAACAAGTAAACAATAGTTTAGCCAATCAAAATAGAGGGTGTGGCAGCGTTGACCAATGAACAGTGAAAGCTGATTCAATGCCTCATTACAGTGATATCAATCTTATATAACTCCGCAGGGTAGCCCTGAAGCTTTGACAGACAAGTAGTATGCTTGACTAATCGTCGATTGTCTCGATAAATGATGCAAATAAAAGACAGAACATATGTAATAATAACAGAACACCATGGCCTGTGAGTGTACGCGCGCCATACTAGCGGTATTTGCACTCGTGCTGCGGTGTATTCGGCTGTCCTTTCACTCGCGACTGTCGCCGAATACACCTCAGCACTCGAGCAAATACTGCTAGTATGGCGCGCTTGCACTCACCGGCCATGGGGTTCTGTCATATTATTATTACTAATATAATAATAATAATAATAATTAATAAAGTATTATATAGAAATAATAACAAGAATAATAATAGGTTCAATTTCCGTGAAAATTTCACCAAAAGGGTATTTTGATTCAAAACGACCAAATATAATATCGATTTCACTGCCCCATGTTTCCATGGTAACCATTTTAGGTGTTGAAAATTTCAGTTTTTCCAATATCCCATGAAAAGTTACTTTGATTGATATGAAAATTATCTAGTGGGGAAGTTCGGGTCAGAGAACACAAATGCCATACTTATTTTAATGTTTTGAGTTGCTATAGTAACTATTTTGGGATTGAAAATGTTACTTTTTCCCTAATTCCAATAAAAGAACTATTAATTGATGTAAAAAATTGATAATAAGGGGTTTTCTGGTTAGCGCACCGAAAATATCACACTCATTTTAATGTGAGATGTTTCCATGGCAACCATTCAGGAGTAACAACACCTTTTTTTCAGAAGTCCACAGCTTCAATGAACTGTTTTTTAGATTTCTATATAATACTTATAGCCCCTAAACTTGTAATAATTAATAAAGTATTATATAGAAATAATAACACGAATAATAATAGGTTCAATTTCCGTGAAAATTTCACCATAAGGGTATTTTGGGTCGAAAAGACCAAATATGATATCGATTTCACTGCCCCATGTTTCCATGGTAACCATTTTAGGTGTTGAAAATTTCAGTTTTTCTAATATCTTAGCGGCTATTGAACCACTCTTTTTGGGAGTGGAGATTTAGCCGACTGGTTCTGTCTCTGGCCTTTCAGCTAGGCGACTGATGCCGTATGTTGTGGGTTCGAATCCGATTGAAAACTATCCGTATCCCTAGAAAAGTTACTTTGATTGATATGAAAATTATCTAGTGGGGAAGTTCGGGTCAGAGAACACAAATGTCAGACTTATTTTAATGTTTCGAGTTGCCATAGTAACTATTTTGGGATTGAAAATGTTACTTTTTCCCTAATTCCTATTAAAGAACTATTAATTGATGTAAAAAATTGATAATAAGGGGTTTTCTGGTTAGCACACCAAAAAAAATCACACTCATTTTAATGTGAGATGTTTCCATGGCAACCATTCAGGAGTAACAACATTTTTTTTTCAGAAGTCCCACAGCTTCAATGAATTGTTTTGTAGATTTCTATATAATACTTATAGCCCCTAAACTTGTAATAATAATAATAATAATAATAATAATAATAATAATAATAATAATTATTATTATTATTATTATTATTATTATTATTATTATTATTATTATTATTATTATTATTATTATTATTATTATTATTATTACAAGTTTAGGGGCTATAAGTATTATATAGAAATCTAATAACAGTTCATTGAAGCTGTGGGAATTCTGCAAAAGAGGTGTTCGAATGCAGGCCCATCGTGGAACAAGGCACAGCGACTGTGGAGAGTCTATGCCAGTGTAACATCGCTTCAAAACGTACTGCGCATATGTGGAACTATTTGACGAGCATGGAAACAAACACACAAGTGAGTATTTGGAATGAATGCCTTGTAAACGTATCTTCAGCGTGGCATTTGTAGTTGTGGCGAAAACCATAAACCCTCTCCCTGTCCTGACGTTGTTGTTTTTTGTTTTGCTCATGGGCATTAACTGTAAGCAACGAGGAATTTGGGATGGAAATCTGTGCTGCAAATATAACTTCACGCATGCGCACTCGTTTGTCAGTGTAGTCTGCCAATATGAGCATGCGCAATTGAGTCAACGTGCGCGTGAATGGTGAATGTGTAGTCTGTATACTACATCTCGCTCGTGCAATATCATGTCGTTGAGCTTTGCATGTTGACAGAAACTGGAATTACTGCAGAGAATACTTTTCAGGACATCACATGTGAGTCTGTAAGGTAACAAGTAGGACGTCATGCCGCCTGTGGCCATTTTGTGAGTATAAGCTTATACGTACCTGGAGCATATACGATATTTCTACTGTACTGTATTGCCGGATAATATGCAATGGAATTTTGCATTTCACGTCGTTCAATCATTCAGATGTAAATGCCGGCCTTCTCCAAACTTGGAAATGAACAGGGTGATAGACTTTGGAGTGCTAACTCTTGTATAAGAATGACGTAATTTAATGAGAACGAAATTTGTATTCGATTTCGAGCAAGGCAACAGCCCGGGGCAACAGTTTTTGATTCAATTTCAAGAACTCTCATCATGGCGGATTCACTGAAACAGTAAGTATTCAACAATTTTTCATATGTAGCACTTGTGCAAAAAGAAGCGAATCCACAGGCTTTTGGCAAATCAATAAATGCGTTTTTCACCGATCGGAAAGGTTGAAAGATGCGTCCGTCCCTTTGGTACGAGCTAGATGAATGCAGTCAAACCCAGCTTGGCATATAAATATGCCATAGTATGACTTTGTTCTGGAGACGACTGGCCGTGCAGTGGAACTTTGCAACAAAGTTTCAATAACTGAACTGACGTACTTGAATGACAGGCACAGGAAACGATGGCCAATAAAACCGCATTCTCGTTGCATTTTGATAATAATGTATCAATCACAATGACACAGAAATTATGCCTCCTCCCAACAGAAGGGCCACAGTCTATTTTTAGCCGTGCTACAGTATGTCTCAGTGCTGAAAAGGCCATATTGTTGTCATGTTGTCATGGCGACTTTTAAAATTTGCATACAACTCTGAGAGTGAAACAGGTTGTTCATAGGTCACAAAAATTTTGAGTCCCACTGTCGTCAATTATACCCGTTTCCTTGGGTATTAAAGGTGTGCAAGTATACACATCAAAAGACTAGAAAATTCACTTCATGGGGAGACTCTTGTAAAATAGCCTTTTCTTGTCTGGTTAAAGAAAAAAGATACCCCTGATCCAAAATATGCATGGGCTACCAGCCACTGTCATCGGGCGGGCGCAGGCTACCAACTTCAAAAAATGGTAGCCCAAGTGGACTACCAGGCAAAAAGGTTAATTTCGAGCCCTGGGCAGTATTAAACATGAAACATTTAACTTATAATATTTCCCCCTTGTCTTGGCCTGCTGGGTTTTAAAAAAATGTTTAAAGGTATACAGGCACCAAGTTCAAATTTAGCCATTGCTACCATGGAAAGGGGAGATCTAGCTAATCATAGAGTTTATGGGGTTACGCCAGGTCACACAAAAAATAATGCACCACTACAGGGCCACATTTTACTTTAGTTAAACAATCAGAAATAATTTGTCTTCGTTATTCTTCCTGGAATGAGGCAAAGAAATCAAAATAAATTCTTATATAATGAACATTAATATGTCATTAACTATAAATCCATAAAATAAAAAAGTACCAGTGAATTATGTTTTAAATAAAACAAAAAACTGCATTACTGTTACTGCTTGTGATAAATAATAATACATTGGGTGATAAGGGGAATTGGGTTCATAAAATTAATTTGAGATACTAGTAGAATTAATTGTAATATATATAGCCCATAAAATTAATTTGAAGGCATAAAATTAATTCGATGAATGCATAATAAGTTAGTGCTATACTCTATAACAGTTATTTTGGATGACTGCATGAAACAAAATTAAAAATGCTTGAAAAATTATTTCTGGTCTATATAAAATAATTCTAACACACTAAAATTAACGGAAAACAATTTTGACCAGAATGGCCCCAATATACATTATCTTCATAATTCTTCCTAGAATGAAGGCAAAGAAATTACAATTATTATTATTATAGAACAAAGGTTAAAAGTTGTTACTTAGTAATCCATAAAATAAATGTGAATTTTGTATTAACATAGACCCTCTCAAGGGTCTATGGTTTTAAATAAAAAACTGTGGTTACCAAAATGGTTACCATGGCAACATAAACAAAAATGAACATGGAGTTCATGCGGTGATAAATACACTTAGGAGAGTATTTATAGTAACTGGGGTTACGTTTAATGGCAGTTTGAAAAGAATTGAAATTTTACGAAAATAGGTTACTATGAAAACACAGGGCAGTAAAAATGGATATCACATTTTGTCTTTCTTACCTAAAATAACCCTTTGGCATAATATTTCTGTTCATTACTGGAGTTTTACTCTGGATATTTGGTCTTTCTAACCAAAAATATCCCTTTGATATAACACATTCTGTTGATTACTGGATTTTAGGTGGAATCTTTGAAAAACTGGAAATTTTTACTACTGAATGGTTGCCATGGCAACATCTCACATTGAAATGAGCGTTATTTTTTTTGGCGTGCAAACCAGAAAAACCCTTGTTTTCGATTTTTTACATCAATCAATAGTTCTTTCATAGGAATTAGGGGAAAAGTAACATTTTCGATTCCAAACTGGTTACCATGGCAACTCGAAACATTACAATAAGTCTGGTTCTAGTGTTGTCTGTCTCTTACTCCCCCACTAGATTATTTTCATATCAATCAAAGTAACTTTTCATGGGATATTAGAAAAACTGGAATTTTCAACCCAAAAATTGGTTACCATGGAAACATGGGGCAGTGAAATCGATAATACCCTTATGGTGAAATTTCATGGAAATTGATTCTGTTATTATTGGCGTTATTATTTCTATATAATACTTATATCAATTATTATTATTATTATTATTATTATTTATTATTATTATTATTATTTTATTATTACAAGATAAGGGGCTATAATTAGATATTATTCCCTAATATTTTTCTTCGTTCAGCGAAGGAAAATACGAGTGACGTAATGACCGTGTCACCACGAGTCGAAGACGGTGGTGACACGGTCATTACGTCACGAGTATTTTCCGAGCGGAATGAAGAAAAATATTAGGGAATAATATACTTATCACATGCACAAGCCAAGAATTCGTTATTTTTTGCAAAATAAAATAAGTTTTCCATGACGATTCCGCGTTTAAACTTTGAACTACTTTAGGAATAAATATCAGTACGCCGTGCACAAGTTGTCAATCATTTCCAGTCGTCCGTCGGGTGCGTTAGCGCTCACGTTCGTTCGTGTGTGGAGCAAATGACAGCTTTCGGTCTACACGTAGGCTACCTTCCGTAAAGTTATAATCTATTTCAAAGATAGCATAGTCCTTGAAATTTATCACAGACGAAGATACGCTATTTTTCGGGAACAAATATCGACTGAATCTCGACGGCGCGAACACTGTAAAGGTCGCGCCTGTTTGCAATGCGTACGGAACTTATACGGTAGGCCTATACGCGACCACTTCGAGTTCGTTGTTTCCGCGTTTTATTCACGTAATTCGTTCGGAATATACAGGCGGTACACTCTTGTGTTTACATCGTTCGGATAAGTAATGTCGTAGATCCCGGGGGGGTACTTCCATTACTTGCCAATATGTATACGTGCCGCCCAATGGGGTGGGTATTTCAGCAACTTGGTCTAAAATGGGGGTATCAATTCACAGTAAACCAGGGTCTAAAATGGGGTCGATTTTTGAGTGCCACACAAAAACAAATTCCAACTGTCAGTTTCCCGTCTTCCTAGCACAGGGTTTTGAGCTGCACTCAATAAGCATCGATATCTTTTTGTGTGGCAGGGGAACCATTAAAGAGACCCCCTGGCTTTAGCCAAAATAAATGTAGACTTTGTTTTAAAACACTGTCACTAATTGGTCAGAATTCCATATATGGAAGAATTTTGCCCAATAGAAAATATCGAAACAAAGTGGCTCTACTACTACTCTCATAACAGGTCGACCAACGGAAAACTAGCAGTGCCTTATTGAAGAACGGCTAGGCTGCTTGTAGTTTGGAATTTTAAAAACACCAGTTAGACTGTAACTGCAGATAAGTGATAATTTCAGAAGCTGGACAAAACTTTGGTGAGGGTGAAAGATAGTTTCTTTCACTCAATTTTTTTAGTATTTCCAAAAATGTTTTTGGGAAATCATGGCTTGGCCAGCAACAACAAAACCGTAAATGCAGTGTAGTGGTAAGCTCTGCCGGTAGCTCGGTCACGCAAATGCTTGCTTTTTACCCGATTACATTTTTGCAAATTTGACACTATGACTTTTGACCTAGGTCAAAGGTCATAAGGTCTAAAATGGGGTCCTAAAATAACGAGATTTTAGGTCTAAAATGGGCCCCGGGTTTTTTACGTGCGGCCGCACACCCCTACCACTTCTCAGACCAGGTACCCCCCCCCCGGGGTCGTAGTCTGTGAAAATATCGATTTCATTACATGACTTTTGATCATGGGAGAAACATCGGCAGCCATGTTGTTTGTTTATATATTTACGAGCACACCGAAGATCGACAAAAAAAAGGTCCGACGCACCAAATTGATGACATAGACGCGGGTTGTCGTGACGTAGAACGACCAGAGAATAAATTCCGGTTTGTTTATTTTTTGTTCGGAGACGACAAACTTGGTTTGTGCATGTGATAAGTATTATATAGAAATCTAATAACAGTTCATTGAAGCTGTGGGAATTCTGAAAAAGAGGTGTTGTTTGTTTTAATTTTGTCAATAGGGGTGACTTGTCATACGTGCAGCGCCGAATTATGCATCATACTGTATGGAGAAAGGGGTGATATCATTAAGCCAAGGGGTAAACGGTAATGCTTGTCAGAAAAGTGACACTAAGCAGTTTTTAAGTGATACAAGCAGGTACTGACGCGACGCGAATCCCAGGGTCTGGACGTTCTTGCAAGCGACTGGTCGGATTGCAGCCTGATCCGGGTACTTTAGAGAAATGCACACATCCTTTAATCAAAAAAAACGACAAGTACCATAGCCAAATAAAATTAAAAATGAAAAATAAAAACATACCGCGTATACTATAGGTCTACCAGCTAGTATATATTCTCTCTGCCCAGTTAGATAGTTTTTTTTTACGTCACCACCCTTATGAATATTCATATCTTGCAAAAACTGACAGTCGCTGTGTCTGGCAGCGCGTGCTCACATGCACAGTAGCCTTCGAATGCAGGCCCACCGTAGGCGCGCACAAAACAGGGCACAGCGCTAGCGACTGTGGAGAAAGAGTCTATGCCAGTGCAGCTGTCAATTTGAGCATGCGCAATTATCTCCGTGCGCGTGAACGTTCAGTCTGGAACTTCTTCGTCTCGTGCGTGTCGTTGAGCTTTTAAAATGATGTGCAAGTTGACAGAAACTGGAATTACTGCAGAGAATACTTTTCAGGAAAACATATGTGAGTCTCTAAGGTAACAAGTAGGACGTTAAGGAAATCCTTTCAGAAAGTTCACGCCGCCTGTGGCCATTTTTTGGAGTATAACCTGGAGCGTTTACTGTATTTCTACTGTACATATTGCCGAATATGCGATGGAATTTTGCATTTCACGTCGTTCAATCATTCAGATGGAAACGCCGCCCTTCTCCAAACTTTAAAAAAAGCAGGGTGACACACTTTGGAATGCTTACTCTTGTATAACAATGACGTAATTTAATGAGAAGACATTTGAATTCGAGCACGGCTACAGTTTTTGATTCGAGAACTCTCATCATGGCCGATTCACTGAAACAGCAATCGAGACGGTGAGTCAAACTTTTTCCTATGGATAATGTCCATGTAACACTTGTGCAAAAATACGCGAATCCACAGGCCTTTGGCGAATCAATAAATGCGTTTTTTCAACATGCTGACAGGTGGAAGGATCAATTACTTTTGGTCGCATTGTCAATGGTTTGATATGACTATAGCCTTACAATAATACTGGCTATTCCATTGTGCTATAGGCCCAAGGTATATACACATATGTAGAGAATTTTATAGAAACTATTCCATAGCAATTTACATTTCTTTATCAGTTTTTGCGGTTTTGCAGTTTCCTGTTTTTGTTAGCCGATTAGCTGGCACACGCCAAAACGACTAGTCTTTGTGGTTTTCTATAAGTGAGTTGGCACACGCCAAAACAATAAGTCTATTGCGCTCGTATTTCTCAGGACACTTTTAGTCTCACTGTTTACCTCCGGTTGGTTAGCAACCGCAGTTTAATTGACAGCCGATTCTTTATATTTAGGGTAAATTGTTGCAATAAGTGTTTCCTATGACGTTCGCACAAGTGAGAAATAGGGCAAAATTCATTGACAGTTGGTGTTAGTTTAATTTTATTTACAAGTAGGGCTGTATTAAACACGAAACATTTAACTTGTAATATTTCTCCCTTCTCTTGGCCTGATGGGTTAAAAAAAGTGTTTAAATGTATACAGGCACCATGTTCAAATTTAGCCATTGCTACCATGGAAAGGGGAGATCTGGCTAATTATAGACTTTATGGGGTCACGCCAGGTCATACAATAATGCACCACTTCATGGTCATAATTTTGCTTTAGTTAAACTATCAGAAATAATTTGTCCTCATTATTCTTCCTAGAATGAAGAAAAGAAATCAAAATAAATTATTTTTAATACGTCGTTAATTATAAATCCATAAAATAAATAAGTTCCAGTGAATCATGCTTTAAATATAAAAACTGCGCTACTGTTACTGCTTGTGATAAATGGTACATTGGGTGCTAAGGGCAATTGGGTTCATAAAATTAATTTGAGATACTAGTAGAATTAATTTTAGCACATCATATTAATTTGAAGGCATAAACTTTATTCAATGAATGCATAATAAGTTAGTTCTATTCTATATAACACTTATTTGAAAAGACCGCATGAAACAAAATTGAAAATGGTTATAAATTATTTCTGGTATGTATAAATTTAATTCTAACACACTAAAATTAACGGAAAACATAATTTTGACCAAAATGGCCCCAATTTACGTTATCTTTATTATTTTCCTAGCTTGATGCAAAGAAATTACAATTATTATTATTATAAAACAAATGTTAAAAGTTGTTACTTAGAAATCAATAAAATCAATAGAAACTGAATTACGTTTTAAATAAAAAATCTGTGGTTACCAAAATGGTTACCATGGCAACATAAGACAAAAATGAACATGGAGTTCATGCTCTTATAAATACACTTAGGAGAGCATTTGCATAGTAACTGGGATTACTTTTAATATAATTTGTAAAAAAAATGAAATTTTAAAATGCAAATAGGTTACTATGGAAACACAGGGCAGTAAAAATGGATATCATATTTTGTCTTTCTAAGCCAAAATGACCCTTTGGTATAATATTCTGTGGATTACTGGATTTTTACACTAGGTATTTGTTCTTTCTAACCCAAAATATCCCTTTGATATAACATATTCTGTTGATCACTGGATATTAGGTGGAATGTTTGAAAAACTTGTGATTTTTACTCCTGAATGGTTGCCATGGTAATATATCACATTAAAAATGAGTGTGATTTTTTTGGTGTGCTAACCAGAAAAACCCTTATGATCAATTTTTTACATCAATCAATAGTTCTTTCATAGGAATTAGGAAAAAAATAACATTTTCAATCCCAAAATAGTTACCATGGCAACATCAAACATTAAAAGAAGTCTGGTTTTTGGGTTCTCTGACCCGAACTCCCCCACTAGATAATTTTCATATCAATCAAAGTAACTTTTCATGGGATATTAGAAAAACTGAAAATTTCAACCTCTAAAATGGTTACCATGGAAACATTGGGCAATGAAATCGATATCATATTTGGACTTATCGACCAAAAATACCTTTATGGTGAAATTTTCAAGGAAATTGAGCCTATTATTATTCGCTTTATTATTTCTATATAATACTTATATTAATTATTATTATTACAAGTTTAGAGGCTTTAAGTATTATATAGAAATCTAATAACAATTCATTGAAGCTGTGGGAATTCTGAAAAAACGGTGCTGTTTAATTTAATTTTGTCAATAGGGGTTCTAATTGTCGTACGTATATTCTCTCCGCCCAGTTAGATAGGTGTTTCTTTTGACATCACTACCCTTATGAATATTCATATACTTGCAAAAACCAACAGTCGTTTTGTCTGGCAGCGCGTGCTCACAGCTGCTGAGCTGCACAGCATAGCCTTCGATTGCAGGCCCATCATGGCAGTCTTGGGCTCTCACAAAGAAGGCACAAGTCTATGCCAGTGGAGTGTTAAATGTATCTTCAGCGTGGTATTTGTAGTTGTGGCGAAAACCATTAACACTCTCCCTGTGCTGAAGTTGTTGGGTTTTATTTTGTTCATGTGCATTTACTGTAAGCAATCGAGGAAGTTTTGGGATGGAAATAGAGCAAAGCATGAGTTTTTCCTCAAAATCTGTGCTGCAAATATAACTTCACACATGCACACTCGTTTGCCGTTGTAGTCTGCCAATATGAGCATGCGCAATTGAGTCTACTTGCGCATGAATGTGTCATCTGTACACTACGTCTCATGCTATAATCATGTCATTGAGCTTTGCATGTCGACAGAAACTGGAATTACTGCAGAGAATACTTTTCCGGACATCACATGTGAGTCTCTAAGGCAACAAGTAGGACGTTTAGGAAACCCTTCCAGAAAGTTCACGCCGCCTGTGGCCTTTTTGTGGAGTATAAGCTTATATGTACCTGGAGCGTATACAGTATTTATACTGTACATATTGCCGGATTGTATTCGTTCAATCGTTCAAATGTAAATACCCCCTTCTCCAAACTTTGAAAAATTAGGGTGACAGACTTTAGAATGCTAACTCTTGTATAACAATGATGTAATTTAATGAGAAGACATTTGTATTTGAGCATGGCAACAGTTTTTGATTTGAGAACTCTCATCATGTCGGATTCACTGAAACAGTGAGTATTCAACAAATTTTTCCTATGTCCATGTAGCACTTGTGCAAAAATAAGCGAATCAACAGGCCTTTGGTGAATCAATAAATGCGTTTTTCACCAAGCTGAAAGGTTGAAAGATGCGTCCGTCACTTTGGGACGAGCCAATCAGTGGTAACGCCTATAGTAATGACAGGAAGTGCTTTTGGTGGACCTTCTCGTGCGGAGCCTGGTGAGTTGAATAGTAGCGGGTTGGGTTTCAATAAACAACCAGAGGTTGGTTCGGTTACAGCAACTGAAGAGCAGTAGGGGTCGCGAGGTCAGTTAGTTCTCAGGGAATGGATTGGTTGCCATTGGCAACACAGCCAATATTTTCATCAGTATCTGCAAGTACTATGGTAACAACAGTCTCTTGTCCTACCCCTATTGTTACAACTGATGAGGGTTCTGTTGCCTTTAAAATGTCACAGTCAAGACCAAATTACACAGCTCTGAATGTATCAAATACGGGTACAGGGAAATTTAGTTTTGTGAAGCCAGAAACCTATGATGGTAGTGTTGATTTCTGTGAGTTCCAAACTCACTTTGACATTTGTGCAGATCTCAGTGGTTGGTCGCCAGAACAGAAATGTAATGTTCTTATGTCTCGTCTTCGAGACAGGGCTTTGCGTTTTGTTACACACGGTTGCGGCAATGTGAAAACTCAGTCAGCGGTTTGGCAGCACACACATGCAAGATGTATATACGCTTTCAGCAAAAACCATTGTACGTTGTAAGAACCAGCCTTTGCGTGAGTTGGCACAACAGGTCCTCGAAATAATAATAAAAGTTTACCCTGGTATGACAGGCTCAATTTTTGAAAGATTGTGTATTGAAGCATTTTTCGAAGCAATTCCCGATATGTCTTTGCAGAGAAAGATTCATGATGCTGGAGGGTTGCCCAATGCTACTTCGGAAAGTGTCCTCAAGGCTGTCTTGTTAAAGGAAAATTTTCAGGCTTTACAGAGGCATAGTAGGTCAAAGGGTAAAGTGTCACAGGCAACTGATGATGACAAAGGTCAGTCTACTGAAAAACAAAATGATGTACAGGAGATGTTTTCGAAGGTCATGAAACGACTAGACAAGTTAGAAAATGGTAACGTATCGTAACGTATCGACAGGAGTGGACGACTGAGAATACCACGAACAAATACAAAGCGTTACAAAATGTCTTTTGTTCCGAGAGCAATTTTGGTCTATCATTCAGAAGTTTTTCATAGAAACTAATAGCCCTGATCATTTGAAAAGGGACTGTCCGGATTTTCAACCTAAACAAAAAGGAAAGACTATGAATAAGCAGTTAATCACAAGCGGGCTGTTTGGGCCGACCGTCGAAGAGTCCCAGTGAGACAACCTGGAAATATATAATCCCAGGTAGGGTCGAAGTTCAATAACAAGGGCAAAGGTCAAATTGGTTTGAACATTGTTATGGCAAACGACAAAGGCAATGGCTCTGTAACGCCCATGCCTTGTAGTTCTGAAACTAGTGATATGAATAAAACTAAGCAAGTTGGTAACAGAAGTAGGGATTCCGTCAGTAGTATGATGCTTGATGTGAAATTTCAAGGTGTGTCAGAGAAAATGCTTGTTGACACTGGGTGTACACATACATTGATATCGCTTGACTTTTATAACACTATCCCAGACAACGTGCGTCCCGATTTGTCTGAAACTGGTCATCATTTGGTTCAGGCAGATGGATCTCAGCTTGATATAGCAGGCAGTATTACAGTGCAAATTGAAATTGGTTCCAGAAAAATTGACACTTCTGTTCTTGTTGGGAATGATCTTAATGGGTCAGCAGGTATTCTTGGTATGGATGTATTGAGTCAGTTTGACTGTAAACTAAATTTGCAGAACGGTACAGTGATTGTTGGCAATAAAGTTTTGAAAACCAACCCTGAAAGTTTGAAACCATTCTGTTGTAGGCTACAGGCTGTCTCTCATGAAATTATTCCAGCAGGACATGAGTCCATTATACCAGCTAGAAAAGACAAAACAACCAAGAAAAGGTCAACTGGGCCATGACAGTTTCAAGGGTCAAGGGTCACAAACATCTCATTGTAAGCAAACTGCAGCAAGTACTCTACCCTTGTCTGAGTTAATTGCTAAAGTGGAGCCTACTAGTACAAACGATAGTTTCCTTGTAGGAATGGGGACAGCATCTGCTCTGGTGATGCCAGGTCAAAGGTTATTACCTGTTAGAGTTATAAATTTAGGGACAAAGGACATAGAAGTCAAGCGCGGTCAGGTTGTAGGTTTATACAAACTAGAGAGATCGGTGGATTGTAATGTCAGTACACAATTTGATGGTACTGCAGTTGTTTCTGATAGAGCGCCCTCTTGTGGTAGCGCTGTTGCAGGGGGTTGTGAAGTTTTGTCTGATGCTTTGAGTGTTGAGGGGTTGCCATTACATTTAATAGATTTGTACATGCGTAGTGTACAACATCTTGGGTCTGATAAACAAAAGGAACAGGTAAAAAGAATGTTGATCAACAATTCTGATGTGTTTAGTAAAAATGAGTATGACTTAGGGTTGACGGATGTGGTTGAGCATAGAATTGATACACAGCAAACTGCCCCAATCAAAATGGCACCGTATCGTGCACCATTTTGGAAAAAGACAGAGATTGACAGACAAGTTCAATCATTGATAGACAAGGGCATGTTAGTTGAGTCAACGTCACCTTGGAGTTCGCCATGTCTCTTGGTGGGCAAAAAGGATGGAAGTCAAAGATTAGTGGTGGACTATAGACGTCTGAATGCAGTCACTATTCAAAATGCACAACCTATTCCTAGGATACAAGATTATTTAGAAGCAATGTATGGAGCTTGTTGGTTTTCCACTTTAGATTTGTATATGGGATTTCATCAGGTTAAACTTGACAAAGATAGTAGGGAAAAGTCTGCGATGGTAACTTCCTCGGGCAAACTGTTAGAACGGACTACAATGCCCATGGGATTATGTGGTGCGCCTGGTACTTTTGAAAGATTGATGGAAAAGGTTTTTCAAGGATTGCAATGGGAAATTTTATTACTCGACTTAGATGACATCATCATGTTTGGTGAATCCTTTGAGCAGGCATTAGAACGGTTGCAAATTGTTTTCAACAAATTGCGTTTGGCTGGATTGAAGTTAAAGGCCAAGAAAAATACTTTGTTTGCAGTTCAGGTAGGATTCCTAAGGCATATTGTGTCAGAAAAGGGTGTGTCAACGGATCCAAAGAAAATCGATACATTAAAAGATTGGCCCGTGCCTATATATATAACATTGTCCGAGGTATGAAGTTTCTTTGGGCTTGCTTCTTACTATAGGAGGTTTATACAGGATTTTGCAGAAATTGCAAGACCGCTTACGAACTTGACAAAGAAAAATGTAATCTTTGTGTGGAGTGATGAATGCCAGCGGGCCTTTGACAAATTGAAAGAACTACTGACATCTCACCCTGTGTTGGCCTTCCCACCTGAGAAGGGGGAATTCATTTTGGATACAGACGCATCACAGTCCTCAATCGGTGCTTGTCTTAGTCAAATTCAGCATGGTGTAGAGCGTCCCATAAGTTTTGCAGATCGTGTATTGAGTCCACAGGAACGGAATTACTGTGTTACACGGAAAGAATTGTTGGCCGTTGTGTATTTCAGACATTACTTCAATACCATTCAGCCACATCTGTTAGTTCAAAAATTACTGAGAATGAAGGTCCCCATAAACATGATCGCCTGGATCTTTGATTATCTAACAAACAGGTCACAATATGTTCGATTAGGAGACATCAAATCAAACATCATTAGTTCTAACACAGGTGCACCCCAAGGTACTGTCCAAGCCCCATTTCTTTTTACCTTATACACGGCAGACTGTCGTAGTTGCACTGAGACCTGTCCACTTGTCAAGTTTGCAGATGACACGTGTTTGGTAGGCAAAATTAGCCAGGACAATCATTCTCAGCATATTGATGAAATTGATCACTTTGTACAGTATTGTAAAGAAAATTACCTACATCTTAATGTAAAGAAGACCAAGGAAATGCACATTGACTTTCGGAGAAATGCGAAAAAACCTGACCCCATTTTAATAGACGGGGCTGAGGTTGAGAGAACTAGTACATATACATATCTTGGTACAAGACTAGATGACAAACAGAAGTTTTGTGATAATGTTGATTTTATCATAAAGAAAACTAATAGTCGCACGTACTGCCTTCGTAAATTAAGATCATTTGATGTTAATCGAAAACTCCTTTCCATGTTTTACAATGCTTCAGTTTTGAGTATTCTCTCCTTTGGCATTGTCTGCTGGGGTGATGTGATTTCTGTTCATGCCAAGGGCAGGTTTGAGAAAATCGTTAAGAAAGCCAGTAGAATCATAGGGGAAAACCAGGCATCCATTCAAGACCTGTATAGCAGACGACTTACTGATAGAGTGAGACATATATTATCTGACACGACTCATCCCTTGTACAATAACTTTGACAATGAACGTATCGACAGGAGTGGACGACTGAGAATACCACGAACAAATACAAAGCGTTACAAAATGTCTTTTGTTCCAAGAGCAATTTCGGTCTATCATTTAGAAGTTTTTCATAGAAACTAAGGACCGCGCACATGACCATTCGCACATCTTCTTAACATGCAGAGATGTATATATGTGCATGCTTTTATGTCTACCTGTCTTTCTTACTGTATGTATTTTAGTGTTATGTTTTTAAGTAGTTTTCATTTGTGGTGACTTGCTTCTGTTTTATTTTTGTGGCGAGCAATCTAATTTCCCAGCGAGGATTAATAAATATAATAATAATACTTGTTAGGGAGACCATTTACCATCAGGACAGATCATGCATCCCTAGTTTGGTTACTACGGTTTAAAAATCCTGAAGGTCAGCTAGCTTGTTGGCCAGAGTCTTTAAGTCAGTTTGATTTCAAGATTTTCCATCGTCCGGGCAATGAGCATGCCAATGCTGATGCGTTTAGTAGGGTACCGTTTCGTCCATGTAAGCAGTGTGGTAGACAGCACTGTGGAAATTGTTCTATGCAAGTCATAGGTCAAGATGGGAACAACAAACAGTTTGACTTACTGTTGGACCAGGAAATTGGTCAGTCTGGTAATTGAAGGTGATGTTTTTGGTGATTATAGGTCTTTTGATGGGGCAAAAGATCCGGTCCTTAAGGGAGTGGGAACTCACAAAAGTCAGGTTAATGACGAGTTTGAGGTTGGGGGACGCCTCGTCCAAAAAGGTTTAGTGCACAAGTCATCCTTCCAGGTAAATCATCTCAATGATGAGGAAGTGTGCAGTGATGCCATGTTCAAGCATGAACCGTTGTGGTCACAGGAAAAATTACGGAAGCAGCAAATGAGCGACCCAAACATTGGTTTTCTTATGCAATGTGTTGACCTGGGTAAAGAAAAGCCATTGTGGTCTGATGTATCATCCCGCTCACCTGCATTGAAGTCATACTGGTCTATGTATGAGCTCATGCGTGTCCATGATGGCATTCTGTACAGCTTATGGGAATCACCAGATGGGAAAATAGTCAGGTGGCAGATAGTGTTGCCACGGGTTTTTGTAGGACTGGTCCTACGGACTCTCCATGATTCGTTGTTTGGAGGACATAGTGGTACAAGTCGTACCCTGAGTAAAATAAGGTTGAAGTACCATTGGTTTGGCATGTCCATAGATGTGCGTGCTCATGTGAGGGCATGTGATTTGTGTGCTCGTAACAAAACACAGAGGGTTAAGAAATATGCACCCTTGCAGACTTATGTTGTTGGTGCTCCGATGGAAAGGATAGCAATTGATGTGTTGGGACCCTTCCCTGAATCAAGTTCAGGAAATAAGAAAATTCTTGTAGTTGGAGATTATTTCTCTAAATGGATGGAGGCATATGCTGTGCCGAACGAGGAAGCTTCTACGGTTGCAAAGGTACTGTTGGACAACTTTTTGAGTCGGTTTGGTATGCCGCTAGAGTGTCATAGCGACTTGGGTAGGAATTTTGTGTCACATGTATTCCAAGAGGTGTGCCGACTGCTTGGAGTAAATAAAAATGCACAACCCCAGACACCCTCAATCGGAGGGCTTGGTGGAGCGTTTTAACCAGTGTATTGTTAGTTATATTCGTACATATATGGATCCAAGAGAAAATCAGTCAGATTGGGATAAGAATTTGAGTCTTGCAACTTTTGCGTACCGTAGCAGTAGCCATCCTTCCACTGGGGAAACTCCAAATATGCTAATGCTAGGTAGGGATATGATATATCCATTAGATGTAGCAGTTGCATCTGAGCCACCAGATACGTCTAAGGAGACAGATTATGTCACCGATTTAAGGGAACGATTGCATGAGGCACATGAACATGCCAGGGCTAATTTGCAAACTACAGCTCGTAGGCAGAAGATTCGTTATGATCGTTTTGCTGCAAAGCACGGGTTTGAGGTGGGAAGCTTCGTGTGGTTGAAGGATGAAAGGAGGAGAAAAGGCTATTCTTCAAAGCTTCAGTTGTCATATGATGGTTCATACTTGGTTATCAGTAAATTGACTGATGTTGTATATCGCATACAGAGAAGTCCACGAGCTAAACCTAAGATTGTACATTATGAGAAATTAAAGGCTTATAAAAGGAAAGATATCACTTCATGGTTAGACCAGGTGAAATTGTTGCAAGTTGATGAAAGACAGCAGATCGGTAAACCATCCAATGGGGTATTACCAACTGTTAAAATTAAGGATAGTAAATCTGATGTAGTCATTTCTAAGAGTTTTGAAAGTGTAAAGAGAGACGGTGAGAACAAAACTGAGTCATCTTCCTGAGTCAAAACCCATAGTTGATCTTGCCCAAGTGGTAAAAGAGTCAGTGGAGGTGTTTATAGAAAGTGAAACTCCAGATTTAGCTGAAGTAGGCAGCGAAAGTGATAGTCGTGTTAATCCTGTGGTTGAGAGTCAGAAATCCACAGAGCAGACTAGGTATCCTAGACGACAGAAAAAGTCACCTAAGTAGTATGGATACAGTGCAAAGATGTCGTATATCTTGAGATGAGAATTTAGAAGTTTTATAAGAATTCCTTGTGTTTCAAAGATTTGTGAATTCACGGAATTAGTGTTAAGAAAAGAAAAAAAAAGATGAGGACCCATTTGTAAAGTTTTGATGCCAGTCTAAATGTTTTTTGAGTTTTGACAGATTTAGTATCAGAGAGGTTTCATTACTTATTCAGCGAGGGTTTTGCTGGTTTTTACACAGATTGTGTGACCAAACTTTGTAGTTAGCGACTGCTTGACGAGTTTCAGAAGCATTTTTATGAATTTTTCTAAGATGAAGATTTTCACGGTTCAAATTTTGACGGACCATGTAAACATTTGTGGTGAGGTAGTTCATTGAGATTTTTACACTTGATACAGTAAAGTAAATGTAATTTTCTGCTTTTTTGACAGTCATTTTTGCTGACTGTTTTCTGGTGTTGCAGTGTTTTCAAAGTTTTTGTAGGTAGTGTAGGACCTATGATAGGGCAGCAGTTGTTGGTTAGCTGCCTGGACAGACTGTAGACAGGTGACAAGTGTGCATTTTGCACATGGCAGCGGATTTTAGTTGTGTTACTACGACGACGGTTTTTGTTGTTGACAGACGATAGGGACCTTGCGGATATCGCAAGTCTTTCCCTGATTTGCAGGACTCCGGGATGGCTATCCTCTTTTCTTCTAGTCTTTGCTATATTTTTGTCATTCCTTATTCTCTCAAGGGACTTCGAACGCTGAGGTCGGGAGGAGATGTTATGGAAATGCTAATGAGATACGTGGTCGGTATATTGCTTCATTTCGGCTTCACTTCCCCACTTGTCGGCCGTGAGTGACGGGTTTCCTTACCTGCTCGACAGGGGGGGTTGTGGCCAATAAGAAGTGCGATAGGAGTCACGTGTTTTGTGGAATGTTTGCATGCTTTCAGAGAGAAGAACTTTCCATGGCGTAGTGTCGACATCGTTGTCGCTCAGCTCTGTCGAGTATTAGTTAATTTCAATTTTTCCTTGCTGTGGTAGCCAGTCCGGAGTTCAGCAATCACAAGATCCTTATGTTATTTAGCTTAGGACGTTGGTAGTAGTCGCTATTTCTACCCGGGGCGTTTTTCTGGGTCTTTACCCAGTGGCGTAGCCGGAGAGGACATTTAAACAATGTGTGTGTAGAACAGTTGGGGAGCGGGATTTCTCTTGGTTGGATCGAAGCCACGTTACCAGATATCCATCTGATCCTAAGCGGAGTCCCGTCCACCACAGTAGTGTACCATTACATGGCCATAATTTTACTTTAGTTAAACAATCAGAAATAATTTGTCTTCATTATTCTTCCTGGAATGAGGCAAATAAATCAAAATAAATCATAATAAAATGAACATTAATACGTCGTTAATTATAAATCCACAAAATAAATAAGTACCAGTGAATTATGTTTTAAATAAAACAAAAAAACTGTGCTCTACTGTTCCTGATGTGATAAATAATGGTACATTGGGTGATAAAGGGAATTGGGTTCGGATTCTAATAGCATTAATCATAGCACATAAAATTAATTTGAAGGCATAAACTTAATTCGAGGAATGCATAATAAGTTAGTACTATACTATATAACACTTATTTGGGATGATGCATGAAACAAAATTAAAAATGCTTGAAAAATTATTTCTGGTTTATATACAATTAATTTAACACACTAAATTTAATTTAAACAGTAAATAATGTTTTAGCATAGATCCTCTCAAGGGTCTATGGTTTTGAATAAAAAAAAAACTGTTGTTAACAAAATAGTTACCGTGGCAACATAAAACAAAAATGAACATGGAGTTCATGCTGTGATAAATACACTTAGGAGAACATTTGCATAGTAGCTGGGATTACTTTTAATGGAATTTGGAAAAAATTGAAATCTTAAAATGCAAATAGGTTACTATGGAAACACAGGGCAGAAAGAATGGTCCAGTGGCCGTGATAAAATAGACTCGGGTGCAAAAATTCACTTTGAGATATTTGCTGTCGTATTTCTCAACAGGAATATCATATTTTGTCTGTCTACCCCAAAATATCCCTTTGGTATAATATTTCTGTTGATTACTGGATTTTTACACTTGATATTTGGTCTTTCTTACCCAAAATATCCCTTTTGATATAACACATTCTGGTGATTCTTGGTGGAATCTTTGAAAAATGGTAATTTTTACTCCTGAATGGTTGCCATGGAAACATCTCTCATTAAAATGAGTATGATTTTATTGCTTTACAGAAAAACCCTTATTATCATTTTTTTTACATCAATAGTTCTTTACTAGGAATTAGGGAAAAAGTAACATTTTCAATTCCAGAATAGTTACCATGGCAACTCAAAACATTAAAATAAGTATGTTTTTGTGTTCTCTGACCCGAACTCCCCCACAAGATAATTTTCATATCAATCAAAGTAACTTATAATGGGATACTAGGAAAACTGAAATTTTCACCCCCAAAAATGGTTACCATGGAAACATGGGGCCAGTGAAATTTATATCATATTTGGACTTTTCGACCCAAAATACTCTTAAGGTGAAATTTTCACGGGAATTGAGCCTATTATTATTCGCATTATTATTTCTGTATAATACTTATGTTAATTATTTTAATAAAGCAAAACTCACTTGTATCTTTAGCATACTGTCTAGGTTACACATGAATGATTGTTACCAATGAACTCTTCATGTTCAATAGCTGCTGGAACAGAAAATCTTACTGTTCTAATCAGGGGTTTGATGCACATTCATGCAAAACGTACGTGTATGTTTAGCATACTGTCTAGGTTACAAATGAATGATTGTTACCAATGAACTCTTCATGTTCAATCGCTGCTGGAACAGAAAATCTTACTGTTCTAATCAGGGGTTTGATGCACATGCATGCTCTAAACACTCCACAGTGTTTTTTTAACTAAGTGACTGTCTGGTCATATAACCAGGCATTTTTTCAGTGTCCCGAAGGAAACCGTTCAAAATACCCTTTGATGTCACTTTTTCCAAGCAGTAGGGACTAGACGTAGGTATTTTCTCATCCCGTGACGCTATCTGGCGAATTGCTGAACAAGCATGTGGCGTGGTATATAAAAAGAAATATGTAAGAACATGACGAGTATACTGGATGGCTGTTTATGCTAGTACCAACATACATGTGCTCATCGGAAAAGTGAAATCATAGTTTGCGCTTAATTCTACAGCCTATATACGCTTATTTGCCTATATTTATTCCATATTCAATGTTTCTACAGGAAACTGAAATGTTGTTGAGGTATATGAACTAGTTATATTGCATATCCCCATCTTCGTCCATGAGGTGTTTAATGGTTTATTCATGTTCTGCTCTGTAGGATAGGGAAACGTTATTAGAATCTCTGTACGAAGAAACCCCTACGGTATAGTTATAAACCTATGAAACTTCTGCTGTAAAGATTACAAGATTTTAATGACAATTCACGTGTTGGTGTATCCCAAGGGTATGATCGTAAGAATTGTGTGATTGAATCAAAAGGAATGCAATCACCCTTATCAGATGGAAGCAAAGCTGTGTAACCACACGTGTGATGTTGGACAATGGCAAGGACCTAACCAAGACAAGTTCGCTGGAGCTTAAAGACATCAAAAGACTGACCAAGCGTTTTAGACTCGGACCTCCAGGAACGGAATAGCATTGCCATAAAATGATACCCCAAGGAATGGGCCAGCCTTACAAGACGGGGTCCTGAAGGGAAGGACCAATCTTGCCAGATGGGGAACCCAAAGGGGAGGGCGAACCTTACCTAATTTGAAGACCCAAAGCATGATCCTACATCGACAAGCAGGGACTACCTATATTCCGAGTCAAAATTTGCAAGGTGCTTACCCAAGGCCAGACTATTTTTTCAAGGGGCAAGGAGGGAAAGGATTTGATTTTTAACAGATTGGGATTTGAATGTACAGAGTTTAAAGGTATGGCAATCGATCCCAGTGCCTAGGAGTGGCACATGTAAAACAGTGTGTATCTTTGCGTCAGAGGCGGAATAAACTATTGAGTGTATATATTTACCCGGGAAATCCTAATCCCGACTGCTGTGTGTGTACGCAACATACAGCATAGAGCCAATCGACGTTAGGGACACACAAAAAACACAAGGAGCAAACAGGTAGAGGTTTTGAACACAATCAATGTACCCGGTACTTCACCAATATCTGTAACTCCGCGCTTTGAACATAGCTCGTAACAAGGAACAGTGGAAAGCACCTGGGACGCGTAGACCTATAACAGCCACGCATGTAGTTTGTGCTCATTGAAGATTTTGCAGATCAACAACTTTGACGGAAAATGGACCGACCTTTCGTACCGTAATTTTTACCTCCTTCGATTCAGCACATAATTTTCGTATGGACTATTGATACGGGATTACAGACGTTACGTGGTGGCAAATCCTAGTCGTATTGATGACTATACTGCGTAAACAGTCACTAAATAAACTTTGCACGCATTTACGAGCACTGAACATTTTTACCGTTTTTAATCTAAGCCGTCCGTATACGCGTATGACGGTGGCTAAAACAACACAAGGAATCTGGCGTACATTATTACTGAATTACTTTGTCCAAAAAAATTTAGTTAAAACACCCCAATGCCGAACGATGATCATACAGAACTTTGCAGGTTTTTGGACTAAACGACCCCAAACCGACCGGACCTCAGTCAACTGTGCCGGGCCCGACATCTACTCCATCAGCGTCAACTCAACCTTTCATTCTAGACAACTGTTCCCCAGAAACTGGGAATATACTAAATGTACATAAAAAAATTAAACCCTGTATCGTATGGAAAATATTTTACCGTGGCCACGGGGCAAATCATAAAACCAACAAACTCCAACAGAAACTGGTGAATAATCATTATTGTGCAAGGTCACTGTGTTATGTGTCACGGTAAACATTTCTAGCTTTGAAATTTGTAGATCGTACAAAAGACGGGGCAGAATAAGAAAAGATTACGACCAATGTGTAACTGCCGATGCCACAGCTGACTCTATAACTTTCAGGGGCGTACATTGGTACAGAACGTAATGTTGATATCAAGGTAGTTCTGCATCCAGTGATAAACACCCATTATACCACGGCTGTTGATCTGAGCTGCTGCCTTCGATCGAAAATTTTCAACACAAAGACATAATATCAATAATTTTGCGAGATAATCAGAGCTCGCTGTCTTCTCGCCTAATAGCTGCGATCAAGATTATTATTATGATAGAAGCAATTGACTGCCGAACACCTTGATCTTCTTATACACAATGCGAAAAAATGGGTTATTCCTGTTGAGAAATACGACAGCAAATATCGCAATGTGAATTTCTGCACCCGAGTCTATTTTATCACGGCCACTGGACCATTTTTGACGATTTTTACTAACAAAGAATCAGTTCACACTCATGGTGGGAACATTTTACAAAGACTATCAAAAATTTTCCATCAAAAGAAAGATTACCGTAATCCCCATTTCAAAGATGTAGGAAATGTAAAATGGGCTGTTTATCTTGAAAAATCCCGAGCTGAAGCCAATGGAGAATCAAAAGACTTCAAATCAAAGGCAAAAAATATAGAAAAAATATCGATATGCAAGCAATGCAAAAAAAACAGTAATTTTGATAGCGTCAATTTATTGTATATTATAAATAATCCTAAGGCCACTCGGAACAGGGTAAGATTATGATCTCAGTTGTTCGAATACTTCACTCACACTGTAGGGTAAAAATTAGAACTCAGATCGTTATATACTGCTTCCGCCAAGCAAACCGCTTAGGCTAAAGACGATAAATTACTACACATTTAATTATTGTTGCTAGTTTCTGTAAATTTTGCCGACTACTCGTTCAAATTTCTTGATATCGATATCGGAAAAGTAAAATCAGTTACAGACAATCGAGGAAGGACAGAAGAGTATATTAATCAGCGAATTAAATGAATCCTAGGTTACTATGAAAGTAAAAAAGGTAATGTTGCGCCCTGGTCCGTAAAGCAAAGTTGATAAAGATTTCAAACAAACGTCAGATAATATTAGAGCAATTTTGTCAAAAAACAAGCCCAGAAAAACGCATAGAGAAGAACGACATCACGGCAATCTTCAGACCTTTCATGTTTCAGTCTGAACGGTCACCATCTGATGCTATAATCTATGGCAAGTGTCTCTTTTTGGACAACTCCAACAGAGAGGAATGGATAGCGATTTAGTTTCACTGCCCCAACCTGACCGCCGGGAAATAATGCAGCTCATGGGCACCTGTACAATCGTCGCAAGAACGTTTCCAGTGGCCGGCCACTGCATTGGTCTTTGACCGTGCATCGCCAGCAAACAACGGTTTTGGACGTCACGAGAGCAATTTTTCGCCGTCTGTGAGCGGTTGAGTGATTTGGGTAGGCCATGAAGCTACTACTTTGGTAGCTCCATGTGAAGGCATAGATCGGAATCGAGTTGATTTCGGCTGAAAGTAGTTAGAAAAGTTGTTCTTCGTCATCGAGTGAGTCCGCATGTCGCGGGTTTTGTCTATGTAACCGTTGGTCAAGGATTTTGCTCAGTAGATAGTAAGGATCGTTTATTCATTGTTGACGTCGTAATCGATCCGATGTACACAACAAACGTTTGATCGTTTGCACCTTTGCGCGTCCCCTCGTGATTGGCAGCTGTTTGAATGCTTTCATCTATTGTTTTGTGAACGCTTCGAACAGTTTTGTCATCAAAAAGCAACTTAAAATAGAAAAAATGAGAGAATTTCACCAACAAGGTGATTCCACAAATATTTACAAAACGTAATATTTTGGAACAGTGCTTTAATTTACACCATGGTGCTTGAAAGATCCAGATTTTTGGAAGCATTTATTGACGCTGCTAACATGTGCCACTCATGTTGGATTATGAATGCCCAGGGAGATAGGGAGTATTTTGGCTCCCCCTGCCTTTAACCCATACGCTGGTTGATATCATATAACGCCATTCCGATACTCTGTAGTCAACATAAGAAGTGAGTTCATCATCATATTCAATATTAGTAGAGACTCAAAAATTGTCACTTTTAGTTACCAACAACGACACCCTACCCAAAAATACCGAGTGCCTCCACGGCAAGGAATGTCCCATGATCACTAGGTAGGTGTTCAATACATGGGAAATGACGGGTTATGTGAGCGTTCACTATGAACAGGAAGATTTTAGTGCTCCATCATTCAGGCGATATTTCCACATTTAAGTCTGTGCTGCAATATCGAAAGATATCATAGAGACTGGTAAATGTATCGGAAATGGGACATACTGTACTTTCTCTTTTTCTAAGGACTCATCTGTAACACCAACAGGGAAGATAAAAAATATTGCAGTACTGCATAAGAAGAGTACTGTAGACATCAATGACAAGCCTTGTCAGCTAAGTCATTAGAAAGGTACTGCAGCAGTAAAAATACCAGTTAGACAGTCAGAGAGGGTAAACATGCTGCTGATACAGTGAAACCAATTAGTATTAAAATCTAAACAATACCCCCTACAGATACGACCGCTATATTTTTGGGGAAGGCAAATTCACCAAACACGCAAATGCACAGGACTGGGCTGATAACTAATATCTGGCAGTGCATAATTGCCTTCACTAATATAGCATCATGGTAACATTAATTTTCAGCGACTTGTCAGTAAGCTTTGCAAACTGTAACATCTCAAAACTACGTCATTGAAGTCACTGAAGACTTGTCAATTGTTGGAGAATACTTGTAAGATTACAGTGCATTGGTTCAAAAAGAATGACAAGAGTCCAGATTGAAGGTTTTGGTTACACTGCTGATTCCTTTTCAGATCAATCAACAAGACTGGCGATCATCACGTGCTACCTATAACCCGAGTCTCATGCAATGACGTGATCATCAGATAATATATTTTATTGTTTTTTACTTTGATGGCACACATTTGCTCAAATAGTTCAAATGTAGTGTTACTCTTTCAAATGGTATCTTGTAGGACGTTCGACAACGGAAATGAGTTTTAATTTATTATGAATATTGAGTATTTTGTCTGTCAGAAAAAAGACTGCTCCTCTTAGACACATTTGACTAATTGCTTGCTCTGACGGGGTCCACCATAGTATCTCAAATCAATTGTTCCTTGATTGAAGTTCAGAGACAGACACACAGACACACAGACTGACATATAGACAGACAGGTAGACAGATATGAGAGGGGAGGAAGAAAAACAGGTTGCATACATGGATACATATATCATGACGAAGGTAACAAAGTTAAGAAACAAAGTATAACAATCAGGATTAATATGTAAGATATTTATACATATCACCTTCATAATTTGTCAAATGTGATATTCATTCATGTATTACAATAGGCTTTCTATGTCACTCACGTTAGAGGTGCTGCACGGACCATAAGTTTTCTCCATTTTGCGAAGTCTCTCTGATATCTCAAAGGCTGTATGCAGAGGATCATCACTGGTAAAACAAATGTAGGCCGGACTAGATATTGCTGCATAGAACTTGAAGAGCTGAAGCTTTAAAGCAATATCGATATCCTCTCTCTTACCTGCATTAACGTAAACGAATCCGACAAGCTAATTAGTTTTCTTGTCGTTGTGTGTGCTTAAAGGCTAGGGACTTGATACCCGGGATCAAGTTATTATAATGCCGTTCACCTTTGACATTCACGGGCGGGATCGAATGTTTATGTCTTTGCAAATTACGGTCACGATTAGTGTGCACAGGAGGTTGTAAACAGGCCAATGTGTCGACATGCAAACAATAGATTATACGTAACTGAATATAACGGCGAGACCAGTACACTGAGAAACAACGTTTTGTGAAGCCGCGGTGCTTGTAGCAATAACAGGTGTACTTCAACGACTTCAACTGTAATGACAAAGGTACAACACCACGCCGCCGCTGCAACTAACGACGTTATTACTAGGGCTTGACAATTTTTTTTCCACTTCACTCGTCCGTCGGACAAGTGGATTTTCAATTTCACTTGTCCTCACAAAAATTTTACTTGTCCTCCATTTGTAATAATCAGGACCAAAATACTTGCAGCGAATTCCGTAGCCGCTTTCAGGGCTTTCTTGTTTTAGTAATTTTCGCCGATGTTGACGCGGATTTTTCTCAAAAGTTCACATTGAAGTAGCCCTGCGTACGGTCTGTGTGTTCCCGGCGTTATACGCCCCCCCATCACAAGAGGCTGTATAACGCCGGGAACACACAGACCTGTAGGCTGTACGCAGGTCAAACATCAATGAAGGTACATACATCCGGGCATATCATACATCGGCTTCCCGTGTTTGGCAAGCATAAATGCCGTCGTAAAAAGATTGGTCAGTTTCTGTCGCTGGTCGTCGTCATTCGGTTCACGCATTGCGAGTGCATGCGATCAGGGTGTTGGCAAGTGAAACCGTATCGGGCTCAGTATTACGCGTGAGACCTTATCGATTCAACGCAAAACATGCCGCATCCGTCAAGAAAAGCATTTCGCTTTCCCAGTGGTTTGGCAATGATGGGGTATTTGAGACACGATGAACAAAACATTTTGGAACCGTCATATTTCAAGGCCACATATGAAGGCCACTGTGCTTTCCACTTCGGGAGATAACATCTACGGCGTTTTTCCTCATCATAACGCTTTTGTTTAGATCTTGTGTCAAAAAACATCGTTCTAATCATCACATCGAGTCGTCGATTCTCTGTTCTCAGACGATCCCACTCACGCTGGCCCTCGTGGCGCCGTCGTAAATCACCACAACGTCGTTTCTCAGAGTTACACAATGCCCATCGTCGTAAACAACGCACCTCTTTACGGCAACAGCTTTGCTTGACTTGTGCCTAGGTCTACGGAGCGGAAATAACGCTCTGGCTCGCGAAAATGCACAATGCCTTGTTTGCGCTAGTGCAAATATTACCGTAAAATACTCATATTTACAGCGATCACTCCACAAACTATCTGCCAAAAAAGTTTGTCTACCTCGCGAGGCCGCATAAGTTATTTTGAAGTACTGCACGGTCGGCAAGTGAATCTTAGAAGAACGTCACAAATGTATCTAAAAAAGTCTGTGATTGACATTTAGTTTGTGTGAATTACGTCAACGCAGATTGGGCGACACGTGCACAAACCGCAACTTAGGTTCGCGTTGATTGCGCCAGAAGTTGTGTCCATGGCAATGGAACAACACACGATGTCGTTTAGGTCATCAAAAATGTTTTAAAACGGCAAGACGATAATAGGCCTAATAATACTTTTCACGACAGAAAAATCTAAAAGAACTTGAATCTGAACTTTAAATGACTAGTTCTGTGGAAGAAACGATCGGAAATAGCGGCGTGTACGACGTCTACGCGAGAACGCGCTATGGCTTGGGTGGCATACTTGCAGTCACAGGGGCTCGAGCTGGGTAGTCTGCTCGCTTTTCGGCTCGATCTATCGATCCCGTAGTCGACATGCCGGCACTGCAATCTAAATGGGTGTTTTAATAGGTGGGCATATCGACTACGGGATCGATAGATCGAGCTGAAAATCGATCTATTTAGCAGACTACCCAGCTAAAGAGTGCCTGTGCATGCGGCTCTGCACTGCGGTCGCCCCATCTAATTACATGGCTGTGCGTACCTAACATGTTGACATCGCAAACGTTTACCGATTCACACCTGTATCGCGTCCTTTTTTGATTGACAGCTTGCAGACCTTTGTTGTGGCCGCTTGCCACGCAAGTTGAAGACAAAGAGAAATACATTCATCGACCAAAATCAGCTTTATTTATGCTCAAATCAAAAAAAAATATCTATATATATAATCACTAGACATTCATAGTTAGGTGCATGTGCATGGACGTCTAAGTTTCTTCGCCTGTGACCATTTTGGCATGGTTTTTACAGAGCGATCAAGCGTGACGCCACCCAAGCCACGCTTTGCATAAACTAACTCCAACAGGGGGAGGTTGCTATTTATACCCAGCCCTGGCCTTTAAGATACATACCACATGGTGACTTGACACGTATTGCATAATTTTGGACTTGTATGAAGTCATGTAAGAGATTTGTACCTTGATCTGTCTCACCTGGTGACTAGACGAAATTTGCAAAAGATGTCATGCAACGTTTGAAGAGTTAATTATTGCAGTAAGCAGTAAATAGAGATATTGTCTATTCAAACGACGGCTGAGTGGAATTCACTGGGGTTGTTGTTGATTGACTGCCATTGATAAAGTGGAGGGACTGTTATTGAACAGACAAGATGTGTACGACATAACTGCCAAGGTATCTATCTCTGACGACAATCTATTATGTATCTTAATATTTCTAACAATAACCCTGTGTGAGGCGTGTAACATTTACAGCTGTGCAGTGTACCAGTGTGATTGCCGAAAACTTGGTGGTCAAGATGGACCACCCAAAATAGAATCTGGAGGTCGAAATGAGATAATTGATGGGCATTCGACGGATGATCACAGGTTTTTTCGAAGCCCGACACTGCTTATTGTTCACAGAACAATCATATATCTGTCAGATCAATATCTGTAGCAGGTTCCATCAGCTTTACAACAGTACTTTCGGAGTTAAATCACTGATTACAAAACTTTAATTTAATATGCAAATGAGCTGTTTATTAACTTGACGTTGCTGAATGCTTCATGGGACAATTAGAAATGTATCAGATCAACATCTGTAGCACGTTTCATCAAATGTAATGCTGTAATTTCAAAGTTCATTAAATATGCAAATGAACCTTTTAACAAACTTGACCCTGCTTAATGTTTTACGGGAAAACTAGATATTTATTAGATCAATATCTGTAGCAGATTCTACCAAATTTTGGTTCAGTAATTTCAGAGTTATATCATTAATTACAAAATTCATTAAATATGCAAATCAATCCTCAATTGGCTTCACACTATATGCTTTACAACACAGTCAGATGTCTGTCGGATCAGTATCTGCAGAAGGAAGATTTTATCAAATTTCGTGCAATTATTTCGATGTTCTATAACTTATTACAAAACTTCATTAACTATGCAAATTAGTTGTTTATTAACTTGACACTGTTCAAGGCTTCTCAGTACAATAAGATATCCATCGCAGCAATATTTTTAGCAAGCGTCATCAAAATTTGTCGAAGAAATTTCGGAGCTATATCACTAAATACAAAAGTTCACTGAATATGCAAATGTGCGGAAAGTTGACATGACACTCACAGCATCGTCATGATGTTCTGAGATTGACATCAATGAAACGTTTCATAAAATTTTGTAAAGTATTTCTTGATATATGTCGACACTGTCATTTCTGTCTCCATAGGAGCGCATTATATAAACAAAAATATTTCATAACGTCATAAATATGCAAGCCACACTAATCCAAATCTAAGCAGTTCTTGCCATTAGCAAATATTACATGTCTACTAAATTTGATTTGAATTGGTTCAGGCGTTCTTGAGTTATCGTGTAAACAGAGACAGACAGACACACACACACACATGGACAGACAGACAGATATCGCTACGACATTAGCATACGTGTGTGAACACTTGAGCTAAAATGGTGAAATTTATGAGCACTGCAGTCAATGACGTAGTTGATCCAGCTGGTCTGCTGGCACCGTCTCATTTCTACCAGTGTTGGAAGGGTCGTGCATAAAATGGGTCGCAATCTGGATGCAAGACATTTATGCGTGATTTGTAGACGTGCAAAATGGATAGTAGTCCATGACACTCAATCTTGTCCATGAGACAAAAAACTGCTGAGTCACCTGCGAGTTACAACTGCGTCACCACAGTGAAGAAAAGTATGCTGATGAGAATACAATGTGAAATCACTAGGCGCAGAGAATGGTAGAAGTGAACGATTAAGGGACTACACACTTGCCTGTATTACGACCCTTTATTACGTAGTTAACAGGAGGTGAAAACGATATTCTATTATATCATGCTACTATGCGCCATTCTTCTTGGACGAGAGCTAATTCCACCGATGCTAAAATACTGTTTTAGCACTGATAGCGGTGGTAAAATGGCCCCTAAATCAGTATTTTCGAAAATTGCCCGGTCGGTGCATTTGAACGTACATATCTAAACCATAAATCCTCAAGAAAAACCGAAACAGTCCACTGTGTTTCAAAGACGGAAGACCGAATATTGATACACAGATAAAGTGTGGGTCTTTAACTCACCTCTTGGTGTAAATAAGTTGGGATACATGATGAAAGACACCTTTGAAGCAGCACATTTAGGGAGTGATGCATACAAATATTAGGGCGACATTGCGCACCGTGAACTTTGAGGGAGTCCAGACGCGATATATCCTACCGCTCTTTAAAATGAAGATAGTATTCTTTCATACATAAATCAATTGACACTTCCTCACTGTAACGGTATGTCAGATATTCTTTACCATAGTTTGGGCTGTAACAGACCGGGGTGTCCCAACGATGTAGACCAAGAAGTTCAAAATAACAATGGGATGACTCCTGGCGACTGCGACCAAATTTGACATCAAATGCAACGAGCAGCGTCAGCGTCCAGCTCTCCCTGCATCGGGCAACACACTCTGCATAACTGTTCATCACAGTTGCAGTCGTAAATTTAGATTTACAAAAAAAAATTGTTACTTTTTTCCTTTTGATTTGAAATCTTGACCGATTGTCTGTGTGACTGCAGCAGGTATTTTTTGACAAGTGTTCGTATTGCATGCGAATAAAATGCAATGTCGATATGAACGTAATCCGTATTTAAAGTAGGATACTGTGTGCCTGTACGTAATCCCAACTTATAGAACTGCTCGGTCTCGGGCGCAGAATTTCTGATCTCTCTCGATCTCTCAGACGTCCGTTCTCTGCATTTTGCGCTTACAGTGATGAAAATACGCAAGTAAGACAACAAAGACACGCAAGTTGATATAATATAAAAGCATATAACCCCCTTCGCATTCGGGTATACACGCGATTTTGGTACAATTAGCTCCATATAGCACTTGCCTATCGGCTCGTGCTATATGTCGCGCATTGTACCAAAATCTCTGTATACCCTCCTGGGGGGGGGTATTGCTTAATTCACTCTCAAAATGACAGTGACTACGATGTGCTGTTTTTGCATGGCTGTGTGAAGTGAGCGACCAAGTCTAACACGTTAATATTTGGCAACAAGAAAAGTTACTACGATTATTCACGAGTCATTGCCAAGACGCAGACGCAGACGCAGACTTAGTAGTTCCTGTTTGGGCCGAGAGTGAGTCAGAGTGCGATTAAAACTGTATTTGAGTAGCTAATCATCGATTTCCCTGGTCCTCCATCTATCAAATGTGTGATAAAATATTGTTTATTGTGCAAACAGGTAATCGATTTTTTGTGACTCCTGGGGCTTAAAACCTATAACAACACAATAATGATCACATGTCAGTCACATGGAAGTTTAGTCGTTTATCGCTCTATCATGCATAATTAAAAAAAGGAAGCATTAGCTTTTTGCAGGGAAGGGAGACGGTCGAAATCATGGGGTGACTTTTACAAAACCGATTTAGCTTGGGGGCCGGGGGTCAAATTGTATGGCAACCTTCGCCAGAATTGACCAAAAGGATACAAGACAGAATGCAAACATGGCTTTATTTTGTCTCAACAGGTGATAACAAGCAGAAAAGAGCACTTTTGTTCAGAAAAAGAACATTTTCCAGTTGACCAAGAGAAACAAGTGTGATGCCATGTACATTATACAACTTTTATAACACTTTGAAAACTGGGAAAAATCGCTCCAATTTTTGAAAGCATGGTGTTGTATATGGTGTTTGCAAAGAACTATGGACTTTATAATAACATATAATAACATATATTTAAATATCAGATTTAAAAAATATAAATAAGAACGCAAATGCTTTTTTAATCAAATATTCTGACGAGCCACTTTGACTGACTGTCAAGTTCACAGAGGTAAAGTACACTTTTGTACTACTCGGTTGTGATGAGTCTATTTTCTGTCAGGTATCCATTCTCGAGTCAAAGGACAATAGTGTGGTAGTGATTTTATATCAGTATAGGAGCAGATATTAGGACCATGTAGATGCTCCTAAATTTGATTTTGGAATTTTACTGAAATGTTGATTCACTATGCATTGTAGTCTAATATGAAACTACGAGTATTTTAAAGAACTAATCAAATCTGTGTATTTATAGATACTTGATAATTGATATTAATGCACTTGATTACACAGGGATGGTGACCAGTACATGTGTGTGCAGGAAATTTGGTTTTGGATTTCACTGAAATGTTTATGCACTATATATTGTAGTGTATAGGAAAATATGAATATGTTTAACAATACAAAACTAGCTACATTTGTGCATTTATAGACACCTGGTAATTGGTATTGATGTATGTGATTATATCATTGTGGTTACAAGTGCATGTATGTGCAAAAAAATGATTTAAGGATATCGCAAAAATGTTATTTTACAATACATTGTAGGTTATAGGAAACAATAGTTATTTTTTCCAATACTTTTATAAATGTTGACAATTGATATAAATGTATGTCATGCGAATAAGGGGTTCAAAAGAACTGATGTCAACAACAAATATAAAGTTGGATGCTGTGCCCTGATTATGTGTAAAGGTTGAAAAGTATTCTTTGAAAGTTCAAAGGTCAAATGAAAATTATATGTCAAGTAAGATATTATTGATACGGACTAGGACACACAAGGAGAGCCTCATTTTCTGTGCATGTATGTATGTATGTATGTATGTATGTATGTATGTATGTATGTATGTATGTATGTATGTATGTATGTATGTATGTATGTATGTATGTATGTATGTATGTATGTATGTATGTATGTATGTATGTATGTATGTATGTATGTATGTATGTATGTATGTATGTATGTAAAATTCATAATATACATACGTGTGGATACTTCAGGTTCTTTCAGTCTCTCAGCTCCATGACTTAGTAGATAGTAAACCATTTCAAAACTGTTGTTCTCTGCTGCCACCTGCAACGCAGTAACCATGATTCCATTGATTGAGATTGTCCGATTGATGTTGAAGTTTCTTTCCTGATAAGAGAAGGGGAGGTAGACGAAACTAAGTTATTACAATTTTTCTGACTGTGACCCCTCCATACGCTGTTGAGTTCCCACTCACGCTTGTTCTCACACTATCACACATAGCACAAAAACTTTATCTCATTTAAATATTCAAACAGAGCGTACGAGATATAAGAAGTAATCTCACACTTTAATCTCTGTCATGATTCATAGTATTACATCATTTCTTGTGCTGACCCTTTGCGCTTTAAGGCCCTGGGGTGGGGTTTACACTCGAAAGTACCATAAAGCATAACTACTACCTTCTGAAATAACCAAAGGCTATCCTTCATAAGGGACTGAATAGGACTAACGGGGGGATTGTTTTTCAAAATGATGCTTTGCAAAAAATAGTCACAGCTGGTCATACGTATGTATATATGTATGTATTTAGGTAGGTAGCAGGTAGGTAGGTAGGTAAGTAGGTAGGTAGGCAGGAAGGCAGGTATGTACGTATGTACGTATGTATGTACGCCTTTATTAGAAAAGTAAACATATTTCTTCTGTCGGACACGTGAGTCACTCTACAACAGAATATGTCTGTATGCCAAAATTTTCAGGATATATAGTTGTGTATCACGACCGGGGTCTTGGCGGTAATGTTAAATATATGTTGGCGAACCATGTAAGGTCGAAACTGTCTACACTTTAAAGGACCAGAAATTCAACTCACTTTAGTGAACTCTAAAATGTACGAATCGTCTTTTTAAAAAAAAACACGTCAAATAGATATTGATATGGTCTGTTGACAGATCCTGATAACCACCTTATCACGGTGGAATCTCTCTCGATGACAATCATTTTATTCATGTGAAATACAAAAGAACGTCTGTAGTTATGTAGACTGATAAATACAAGATTGGTTTCAAATGTCAAGTATTACTACCATGGTAAAACGTTTCTCATTTCGATTACAAAATGTCAAATGTTTGCGTAAGTAAATAATGCATGAAACACGTTTCCAATATTATGTTTTCTTTCCTGAATCTCAAAGCGATAAAATGTTCATTTTCTGCTGTAATTAAGGGGTGTGTTTGATAACCAGGACTACAAGTAAATTACCTTTTAGCTTTGTTTTATTTGATATTCCTTACGTAAAACAGAAAGTGAAAGATCGAAATTTTATTTTAACCACAGCTGGTCAAGTTATGTGAGTGTGCATGTGTTTACTGAATCCGTTAATATTCCTGGCTTGCTCAATGTGTCATCTTATGTTGTCATTTAAGTTAAGTTAATGAAATTCGCCTTTTTTAATCAAATTGATGTCCTAAAACAGGAGTTTAAAGTGCGAAGTATATTCTCTCCGGAGAGAATTACAGGTATATATCAATTAAAATATGGCTGAGTGACATTTGCATATACTAACTCGGCAATATCAAACACTGAACCAATTATGAAATCAAAATAGCAATATTATTATCTATATAAATGTATTTTTCAAGGACACTTTTGCTATTTCACTTCTGAAGAGTTCTTTACCTGAAACATAAGTCATTCTATAGAATATTATTATTATTATTATTATTATTATTATTATTATTATTATTATTATTATTATTATTATTACAAGTTTAGGGGCTATAAGTATTATATAGAAATAACAGTTCATTGAAACTGTGTTGGAATTCTGAAAAAGAGGTGTTGTTTATTTTAATTTTTCAATGGGGTGACTTCCAATTGTTGTACGTGCAGCGCAGAATTATGCGTCATACTGTTCGGAGAGAGGGGGGATATCATTAACCTAAGGGGTAATGCATGTCGGAAAAGTGACATTAAGCAGTTTAAGCGATACCAGCAGGCCTAGACTTTTGACTTTTGTGCGAACATTATGGATACACGTTCAATCAGTTCAATTTAATTTTAGTTTTCATCCATCTAAACTCACGACAATGAAAAAGATTTCCACATAACACTCTCTCTCTCTCTCTCTCTCTCTCTCTCTCTCTCTCTCTCTCTCTCTCTCTCTCTCTCTCTCTCTCTCTCTCTCTCTCTCTCTCTCTCTCTCTCTCTCTCTCTCTCTCTCTCTCTCTCTCTCTCTCTGTGTGTGCAGTGAAATTTCTGTACTGCGGCCACCGAACCTCGTAAGCGTCATATTGGCATTGCAGAATAAACATTTTTTGCATCTCCCTTGTTTCGCCCTGCCAGAGTAGTCTAGGCAGAGATCCTGCGATTTGCGTTCTTCACTGTTGGAACGTTCACGCGCAATTCACGCGCACGCCCTTCAGAGAGTATGCGCAATGGAGTCTTTGTGCGCGTGTCAGTAATGCTAGTGCTATCGTCTCGTTGAACAGTTGAATATTGACAGAAACTGGAATTACTGCAGAGAATACTTTTCAGGATATCACATGTGAGTGTTAAGGTACCAAGTAGGACGTTTATGAAAACCCTTTCAGAAAGTTCACGCCGCCTGTGGCCATTTTGTGGAGTATAAGCTTATAAGCTTACGTAACTGCAGCGTATTTCTACTGTACATATTGCCGGAACATGTGCGATGGAATTTTGTGTTTCACGTCGTTCAATCATTCAGATAGAAATGCCGCCCTTCTCCAAACTTCGAAAAAACAGGGTGACAGACTTTGGAATGCTAACTCTTGTATACAATGACGTAATTTACATGTAATGAGAAGACATTTGTATTCGAGCACGGCTACAGTTTTGGATTCGAGATCGAGAACTCTCATCATGGCGGATTCACTGAAATAGTCAGTTATATTCTCAACAATCCAGAGGGTGAGTCGAACTTTTTCCTATGTCCATGTAGCACTTGTGCAAAATTAACCGAATCCACAGGCCTTTGGCGAATCAATAAATGCGTTTTTCACCAAGCTGAAAGGTGGACAGATTAATTATTTTTGTCACATGTCAATAGTTTGATATGACTATCGCCTTTTACAATAATACTGGCTATTCAATTGAGCATTGTGCTACAGGTCAAATCTTATTCCCCAGGTTGACGTTACATATGTAGAGCTTTAAATTTATAGAAACTATTTAATAGCTATTTACATTTCTTTAACACTTTTTGCGGTCTTGTAGTTTCCTGTTTTTTGTTAGCCGATTAGCCTGCACACGCCAAAACGACTAGTCTTTGCGGTTTTCTATAATTGTGTATTGTAAGTTGGCACACGCCAAAACGATTAAGTCTATTGCGCTTGTATTTCTTGGTACGTTTAGTCTCACTGTTTACCTCCAGTTGGTTAGCAACCGCAGTTTAATTGACAGCCGATTCTTTATATTTAGGGTAAATTGTTGCAATAAGTGTTTCCTACGACGTTCGCACAAGTGAGGGCCCTATACTATGTCAAGTAGGGCAGTATTAAACGTGAAACATTTATCTTGTAATATTTCCCCCTTGCTTGGCTTGCTGGATTTAAAAAAGTGTTTAAAGGTATACAGGCATCATGTTCAAATTTAGCCGTTGCTACCATGGAAAGGGATCTAGCTAATCATAGAGTTTATGGGGTCACGCCAGGTCACACTAAAATAATGCACTACTACATGGTCATAATTTTACTATAGTTTAACAATAAGAAATAATTTGTCTTCATTATTCTTCCTGGAATGAGGCAAAGAAATCATTAATTGTAAATCCATAAAATAATAATTACCAGTGAATCATGTGTTAAATAAAAAAACTGTGCGCTACTGTTACTGCTTGTGATAAATAATGGTATATTGGGTGCTAAGGGGAATTGGGTTCATAAAATTAATTTGAGATACTAGTAGAATTAATTTTATCACAAAATTAATTTGAAGGCATAAACTTGATTCGATGAATGCATAATAAGTTAGTAATATACTATATAACACTTATTTGAGATGACTGCATGAAACAAAATTAAAAATGCTTGAAAAATTATTTCTGGTCCATATAAAATTAATTCTAACACACTAAAATCAACGGAAAACATAATTTTGACCGGAATGGCCCAATATACATTATCTTTATTATACACCTGCGTCTGCAATCTATTGAGTTTTCTTCGTACAGTAAATTTCGGTATCAGAGGACGCAGAGTTCAATATCTTTGACGCGGAGTACAATAACTTTTGGTGTTTTTGGACGGTGTTTGACCTTTGACCTCAAAACACCATAACGTCAATGCGGGGAAATACTTCTAAACATTCGGTACTCACAAAGTTAGTAGTGGTGAATCAAAAGCCTGTGAATTCGGGTGAAATTATGCTGCCGACCTACAATTTCTAACACGTAAGCTTACACTGCGCTGCGCGGGTTTGAAATTTCATTTTGTGCGCTTAGCGGACGCTCTTAATGCGTTCTCTCGTTTGCTCGCGATCGCTCAGTGCAGTGCGGGACGGGCATCCCCAAAAAAGCTTTAACTTAGATTTTTTTCGAGGTAAAATTGAATTAAAAAATGTGTATAATAATGAGGTTATTCCCAAATACCGGGATTTATGTCCGAGTACATTTTTAATAGGAATTAGGGAAAAAGTAACATTTTCGATGCCAAAATAGTTTCCATGGCAACTTGAAACATTAAAATAAGTCTGGTTTTTGTGTTCTGTGACCCGAACTACCCCACTAGACAATTTTCATATCAATCAAGGTAACTTTTCATGGGATTCATGGATATTAGAAAAATTGAAATTTTCATCCCCTAAAACGGTTACCATGGAAACATGGGGCAGTGAAATCGATATCATATTTGGTCTTTTCGACCCAAAATACTCTAATGGTGAAATTTTCATGGAAATTGAACCTATTATTATTCGCGTTATTATTTCTATATAATACTTATATTAATTATTATTATTAAAAATTCTTAAAAAACGCACTACACATACGTCACAGTGCGCTGTACAGAACACACAAAAGAATATGCAATTTTACAAAATACAAGTGTCAGGGATATAAACCCACCACACGAGCGGTGAAGAAAATGTGCCGCAAAGCATAAACAAATCACTGATAATACAGATTAAAAAGATAGGTTTTCAGACCGCGTTTAAAAGACTCAACATTTCTTGCAGTACGAATCTCTACAGGCAACATATTCCACAACGGTGGCGCACACACTGAAAGGCTCTCTGGCCGTATGCTTTACTGAATTTTCCGCGAGGTGGAATCAGACGTAACTTGTCTGCAGAACTGGTAGGAACATATTGCTCTATCAGCTCTGTCAAATACACAGGTGCCAAGCCTCTGATCAATTTAAAAATAATTAACATAATCTTGAACTTAATACGTGCTTCAACAGGCAACCTATGTAAATCAACTAGTACAGGTGTAATATGATCAAATTTGCGGGAACGGCTGACTAAACGTGCTGCGGCATTTTGAAGAGATTGCAAACGGTGGAGCTGATCTTTGTTAATTCCATACAATAGACTATTACAATAATCTAACTGAGATGTTGCAAAGGCATGGATCAATGTCTCGGTGGTGTCCTGATCGAGAAGGTTACGGATCTTGCCAATTCTATATAATGAGTAGTAGCCATTTCTACAAACGTGGTTTATATGATCAGACATAGCACCATTCCTGTTTAGAATCGTGCCAAGATTACGTACAGAGTTTGAAGGGATGACATCAGTGTCGCCGATCCTTAGGCTAGATAGTCCCGTCGCATCAGATTTCAAGCGTGACGAGAAATGGACAACTTCAGTTGTGTCATCGTTCAGAATGAGCAAATTTGACTTCATCCAGCTACGTACATCGTCGATACATTCCTGGAGAGAGGCGAGTACGTCATCCGGTTGCCTACAAATAACATAGACTTGGGTGTCGTCTGCGTACATCATACAATCCAGACCATGGCCTTCGATGATATCCTCCAAAGGTGATGTATATAGTGTGAAAAGGATTGGCCCGAGTACCGATCCCTGTGGCACACCATACTTCATTGTCGAACTGGACGATGTTACATTGCCGACTTTGACACACTGATTGCGATCTGACAGATATGATCGGAACCAGGACAGAACGGTGCCAGTTATGCCAAATCTTGATTGCAGTCTGTGTAATAGAATGTCATGATCGATCGTATCTAACGCAGCTGACAAATCCATCATGATGAGAATGACGTCCATTTTATCGTTTAGGGCGCGCATGATGTCATTATGGACCCGCAGTAGAGCTGTTCCGGTGCTGTGGTTAGGACGGTATGCACTTTGGCGCTTTGAGAACAGATCAAACCTGTTAAGATGGCTATGTAGTTGCTGTGCAACAATTCTTTCAAGAACTTTTGAAAGAAATGTAATATTTGACACCGGTCTATAGCTCTTCAACATGTTTTTGTCTAGGTCCGGTTTTTTCAGGAGTGGCCGAATAATGGCGGATTTGAAGTGAGTTGGGACAATGCCTGTCCGGAGCGAGCAATTAAAAAAGTCAACTAAGAAAGGTGTGAGAGTGTTGACAGATTTCTTGATAATGTCCGATGTAAGACATCAAGGCACAAGACTTCGAGGAGGATCGTTTTATGACTGTCTGTACCTGATCGGCTGTAACCGGATGGAAGTCAGTGAATACATGGGGTGGTAGGATATCATGGGAGTCGACCTGTTGAACTAAAAGTCCGTTTCGGAGCTTCGCTACCTTGGATTCAAAGTAGGTGAGAAATTCGGATGGCAAGTCCGTGAGAGGTATGTTGTTTGGCAATGCATTGGTGTTACTTGCATTCGCGTTTGAAAGTTCGCCAACTATGCTAAATAGTTTCCTAGAGTCCGCCCCTTGGATACGACGTCGATGGTACCTGGATTTCACGTCATCACAGCGACGAAAGTATTCAGATCGCCCGGAGATGAAAATTTGTCGATCTATCTCAAGCTGTGTATTTCGCCATTTCATTTCTAGACGCCGTAGATTTTTCCTGTGTAGTAGGAGTTCCTCGGTGTACCAAGGTGCACGGACTTTATTGATTATAACTTTGGTAGTAACAGGAACAACATCATCTAACACGTCCGTAGCAGTCGCGTGGAAAAAATTTGATAATATTTCAGGATTGGAGTCGCACGGGCAATCAGAGAATTTGGCTGCAGCTTGACTATGAAAATCATTGATATTCATCTTCCGATAGTTCCGGCGAGAAGTAGTGACTTTGGAGTTCGGTGGACGCTGTACTTTCATGCTGAAATGGACAAGGCTGTGATCGGAGATGAGAGAATTGTCGATTCTGATAGAATGTAAAAACTGGTCAGCTGATCTTGTGATAAGTAAGTCGAGAGTGTGTCCTTTGATGTTGTTGAACCATGCACATGCTGCTGCAATCCCATCGACTGAAGTAGATTGAAGAGTTTGACAGTGTCTGGTGAAGTGATGTCCTCAAAGTGAAAGTTAAAGTCGCCGGTGATAACAAGATGACCTGGTAGAGTTACGGCGCTTTCAAGAAGAGTTGAAAATTCGGAGATAAATTGATTTATAGTTGCGGTATTCTTCGATGATTTTGGTGGACGATAGATAGTAATAATGTTCAGGAATTGACTGGATGAACGGAGAGTTATGATTAATGATTCAAATGACTGGTATGCGCAGGACTGCTTTTCAACAACTTGAAGATTAGATCTTGTTACGACAGCCACACCACCACCTTTCCGTTAAGCCCTAGGTTGCTGGTTGACGTTGTAACCGCTGATCGAAGAATGAAACTCCGCCAAGATTGGATCGGACTGACTTTTGATCCAGTTTCTGTGATTAATTAGAATGTCAAGATGTTCCTCGACCAAGGTTGTCGCCACGGCAGCAATTTTCCCGTTCATCGAGCGCGTGTTCCATAGTGCTGCACTCAGCTGTAATTTCTTGAAACAAGTAGAGATCCTTGGGATTTTCACCAGAACGGAGCTCCTTTCATTTTGGTCGGCGGAACAGGTGTTATAACTGTTTGAATAACGCATTGTTTATTTGCACCAACCTGTTTAGAGATCGGAATCTGCCGTAGTGCCCGTGTCCGAATATGTTCACAAGGCCTCTTTCGATTCCAATGGTCAGTAACAATAGTTGGAATTCGGAACTTGGGTTTTGGGTGTTTCCATCCAGCTTTTCGCCCACGTGGCCTAAGCGGTTGCCAGCGATTGGTCATAGACCGCCAAGAAGAACTCAAGGTGCGACGAACACAGGAAAACGAAGATTGTACTGCCATGTTGCCAGCGTTGAGCCAAGACCACACAAAAAGTCAATGATAAAATACAGCTCCAAGGATAGGTAAAAACACTATTATATTATATCATGCTACCATGCGCCATTCTGATTGGACGAGAGCTCATTCCAGCGATGCTAAAATACTGTTTTAGCATTGATAGCAGTGGTAAAACGGGCCCCTAAACCAGCATTTTCGAAAATTTCCCACTCGCTGCATTTGAACGTACCCATCTAAACCATAGACCCTCGCGAAAAACCGAAAGTCCGCTTTGTTTCAAAGAAAGAATACCGAATTTTGATACACAGATAAAGTGTGGGTCTGTAACTCACCTCTTGGTTAAAATAAGTTGGGATCGATGATAAAAATACATCTATGAAGCAGCACATTTGAGTGTGATGTAGACGAATTATTGCATTGAGGCGACAGCGCAACGTGCACTTTTCTTGATATTGCGGGAATCAAGACGCGATATATCCTACCGCTCTTTAAAATGAAGTTAGTATTCGTTCACACACTAATAAATTGACATTTCCTCACAGTAACGGTATGTCAGATATTCTTTACAAAAGTTTGGGCTGCAACAGACCAGGGTGTCCTAACGATGTAGACCAAGAAGTTCAAAATAACAATGGAAGACTTCTGGCGACTGCGACAAAATTTGACATCAAATGCTACGAACAATATCAGCGTCCAGCTCTCGCTGCATCGGGCAACACACACTGTACAACTGTTCATCACAATTGCAGTCATCGTACGTCTGGATTATTTCAAAACTGCATGTTTTCTGGTACGTCCGAATTATCCATCAAAAATACATCCTGTAACTTCACTGTACCACCTCTGAATGTCGCGACGGTCGACGTACGGTATACCGTATACGCGTAAGCGGTACAGAATGAGACAAATCTATTTTTAGTATGCCAAAAAAACCAGGACTATTGTTCATATGTAAATTTACGAAAAAATTGTTACTTTTTCTTTTGATTTGAACTCTTGACCTGTTTTCTGTGTCTGCAGCAGGTATTTATATCATAGTCTTCGCGTTGCATGCGAATAAAATGCAATGTTGATGAACGTATGCGTATTTATCGTACGATACTGTGTGCGTGTACGTAATCCCAACCTAAAAATGCTCGGTCTCGGGCGCAGAATTTCCGACGATCGATCTCTCACACGTCCATTTTCTGCATTTGGGGCTTAAAGTGACGAAAATACTCAAATAAGACAACAAAGACACACAAGTTGATATAATATAATAGCAATAACCCCCTTCGCAGTCGGGTATACACTCGATTTTGGTACAATTCGCTCCATATAGCACTCGCCTATCGGCTCGTGCTATATGTCGCGCATTGTACCAAAATCTCGTGTATACCCTCCTGCGGCGGGGTTATTGCTTAAGTAAAATCGACGGTAGATGCACTGAGTCTTTAAAAAGTCACAGGATAAAAACGCACGGTAAAAAACGCCGGACTGTTCGGTAAACCATAAAACTTGAAGAGCGCACTAAAAAGGCAGCCGATCAACAGCGTCACCATACAGAGTAGAATAACTTGCAAACATGAAATTAAGTACAATGAAGAGTTCACCAGCTGACAAACCTAAAGCTCTTTCAATGAAATAAACAATATTAGTCAGTTTAATCGAGCGAGACGTGGATATTGTTCATTTGACAGATAGTAAAACCATTATATACCTTGATCCATGCAACGACTCCAGGTAAATCACCAGTTTCGATTAAGTCAATCAACGCCGTCTCGTTCTCTTGTAATTCTTTTTTCTCAAGCCAGTCTCTGACTCTGGGACGAAGTTGCAAAAAGTCTGCAATGTTTTCATGATCTGAAAAAAAAAGTTTATTGTGATCGATTAAAACATACTATGTTTCGGTGCCGGGTTCACTATCGGAACACAAGGTTGAGACCCAAATGTAACCTGAATTGTGGATTCCCTATCGGAGAGGGTGAGTAAGATATTTGACAATGGTGTTATGCAAACACTGGACAAAATGCTTGATATGCGCGTAGCATATTTACGTATATTAACGTATATGGAACACAATACTAATTGCATACGCAGTGTATATCTTTATGCAGATCTTTTCACACTAAGTGTACACTGTAGTTTTCCATTTTATTAGCATACGTACTGTATACTTACTGTATTTGACACGTACAGAATCAGTATATGTGTGTATATTGTTGTATATCAAGCATTTTGCCCGGTGAAAGCGAGTTGCACTTTTCATTTATTCTGTCCGTAATGCACTGTGGGTCCCTAAAATATTGCCTATTTTTGTGAAGAACTTTGGGACAGAACTATCAAACTTGACGATTTTGACTTTGTTTTTCATTTTGATTCCCTCGTTTTCATAATATCAGATGGGGCTCAGTCCTTGTGGTTGTGGGAGGTCGAAGACTTTTATTTTCATCTGAAGATGAACAGTCAACCCTTACATAGTCAGTAACAGTAATGGTTCATAATGAGAAAGAATGGAATGGATATAATTGTTACATTACAGGTTCCAATACGAAATGCGAAAAAATAAATTCAAACACCCAGTTTTCTTGGGTCACCCACTGATGTGCACAGTTAATCGCCCACACTTTGTCAGACCCAGGCAAATACAGTTTGCCTGTTTAATTAGTCAAAAAGTTTGACATAAATGGTAATTTTGCACACATATTTTGCATTTACCATAATACCAACCCACTGTGTTCTATAGGGGCTTGTTATGCCATTATTGTCGTTGCTATAGCAAGTGCTCTGCCAAACGTCCAGTATTGCAAGCCCGGGCTCAAATTAAGTTTTCCCATGGTAGTCAGCTTTGGCTACCCTTCTAAGAGCTTTTTAGCTCAATGACGATGCCTGGTAGCTCATAAATTTTTTTGAGGGATATTTTCATCACAGCTTTTCCCCGCTCAGATTTAGACGTGGTGGGTATGGCCTATTTGGGCCAAATCGCCCTACCCAACACGTCTATTAAAATTCATGAGTTTACTTTTCTTGTTTACGCACACACTTATCGGTTTGACATCTGGGGAATGGCTGTTTCATCAGGTTGACAACCCCCACATGTGGACAGTAAATTAAGATTACTATTTGCATGAAGCGAGATCCATGCTCTTTGTAAGACTGTTGCGACTTTGAACAAAGCAAGGCAAATCTGTTGCTTTCACCAATTCCCCTACAATTACAACACTAAAGTTCATCAAACAGGGAAAATTATGCAGATCTAGCAAAGCCGTTTGTAATGACATTCGAAACAGTGAGCATGCAATGACCAAGATATACCACAGTGCTTGCCGTATAGCATTGAGGTACCGTGACCATACCTCCGCTCCTGGCTCCATGACTAACCATGGGGGTAAAAGAGAGCTTTTTACCTCCTTGGGCTGACGTACGCGTGACCTAGAAATAAAGCCAAGGAGGTTACTATCAAAGCAATTTATGTCACCGTATCAACCGATGCATTAGCCCTATGGCCGGTTGGAATCAAGAGTGCTTTGCTATGACTACACCGTATTATAGCCCTGCCACGCAGAGCGGAGTAGCGCATGTGTATAGACGCCTAAGAAGTAGCCAAGGCCCTTCTTTTATTGTACACGTGGTCTTTGGTCCTTGCAAACTTTGCAACCACCTAAGTCTGTGTATGGTGATTTGTGTTCGTCCCCAGTGTTTCCCTCTATTCTGGTGCAGGGTAATATAGTGAACGGAACATGTACACAAAGGTCCACACAGCATCGTACCTATGGTTCATCAAAAAACATGAGAATTTTTTTCTCTATACAGCGAGATTGAATGCATAAAATTAACATCTAGTTAAAGCTTGTAGCAACATTTTAGAGAACACAAACGGACCCTTTAGTATTGACAATCCATGTAGGCACAGACCTTGTCTGTGCTGTAGGGGACATCATAGATTTTTACTCAATGGATCCACCATTTGCATTGGTTGGACACCATGGAATTTAGTTTTCTTTTTCAATTTGATGTCGATTTGTTGCAGTTCTAGCCCCCCCCCCAACATAATTTGAGTCATTTGTTCCGTCATATCAAGATGAAAACATATAACCGAAGTTCGGATTTTTCGATTGCCATACTGTACAATGTATGTTCACTTGTAATGTATGTTACAACAGTTCTGTATCGTTTGCTGTCTTTTAGTGTCTGATCTAATCCGCCCCTATGTTAGAACCCACTGAGAAGGAACTCGGCATGACATCTTAAACGAAATTTCTTGAAAGGTGTCAAAACATTGGGCTGATCTAACATTTGTACTTTAACATCGAGAACAATTGTATTAACGCATGTGTTATAATCCCAAGCAGGCCAGTTTCTGTGTGGGGAAAAGTTGGAATGTTGTATTTATTCACCAATCACCAAACGAAAAAGGCCTATTTTGCGAGATTCTGCCCATGAAGTGAAATTTTAGTCTTTTGACGTGAATACTTGTATAACTTAGCCGAGGGAAACCGTTATAATGGACAACAGTGACACTCAAAACTTTGGTGACCGTTTGTCGACTGATTTCAACCCCAGAGGTTGTATGCAAACTTTGATCGTCGCCATGACAATGATTTCACTCAGTGATTGCATAGAGGCATACATTAGCCGGGCTTTTGGCTTTCTGTTGGGATGAGACATATATTTATACGTAATTAGGATTGATGCATTACGATCAAAATTCAATGAAAGCGCATTTTCATTGGCTATCATTTCCTGTCCCTATCATCCAAGCATATCAGCACTGTAGCCTTTTTAATTTGCCTAAAGAAAGTCATAGTGTGGCCATTTTGTGTCCAGCACGGTTGACTGTGCATTTGCAACTCCTCCAAAACTGACGGATATCACAGGCCAAATACTTTACAGAGGTTTATGTATCAGGCTTTGGTAGTTCCTGTTGACTACCATTTCATGGGTTTTGGTAGCCCAATGAAAAGTTTGTAGCCTGTGAAGTGGAACTACAGCTCTGCAAGGTCAAAACCTTTTTGTCTAAAAACTCGCATTATGTTGTCGTACGAGATGGCATCATAGCCTCTGCGTGCGTATCTCCTTCATTAATGGAAAGCCCCATACAGCTGATGAGTTGGATACGGCTGTAGTATTGTATCTATCTGGAGCTGATGTCCTTTGCTTGTGCTGTTGGCCATATTCATGATCCCCACAAGACCTTACATTCTTGAAGCTAAGATTTCATAATGACCTTTTCCAACGAGAAAATGAAATCATGTGAAAATATAATATTTTCTTAAACATATGTGTAAATGTAGAGAAGAATTCCATGAAATAAGGTATTAGCTATAGAAATAGAAGAGAAATTCAACACAAAGTCACTTTTGACAAATTTCTTCTCAAGTTTTTTGCATAATCACATCACTTTCTTTGTCTACGGACCTCAGCATGTTAAAATACCCAGTTCTCGGCTTGTCAACTTTGACTGTATTTGCGACCTACGTTTCAGTGTTTATCAAACACGATTTGAAGTAATTTGGGATGACTGGATATTCCATGAATGTAGGTTTAATCAGAAAATTTAAACTCAGCTCACTTGTTTTTTTTTTTTAGTTTTTTTTGTGATTTGTAATATTGCGACTTTCAGCAAAAGGGCACCCTACACTGTTGATAAATTTGAACAATTAAAAGAGCCAATTCCTAAAAATTTGTTTCAATCGTGTTTTCGTTAAATTCATGAAACTTGCAATTAAGGTTGTTGTTACAGCGTAAAACGACTTTGTCACATATCTACTCCAACACCTACGCTGACTGTTTTAATTTGGATAATTGTAACTTATGAGTGACTTTTCGATGACCATATGTTTGTTTTTGCATTCATGTTTCACACTCGGTTGCACTTAATTTCCAATACTGCCAGTTCTCCCAGTACAGGTACGCAGTCACTCCTTCGTACTCTCCTTAGACAAGTCTATCGTTCTTGTGATAAAAAAAAAAACTCATATGCAAATTAACGTCGTATGGACAACGTTTAGCCATGTAGTTATGGTTTTATATCATTTTAAAGGTCGTCTTCACTGGAAGTATATCATGTATTGTGATTCGGGTGTTATGATGATGAAGGAATCCAGTTTGATGTAGTGAGAAATAACGTTTGGTTCATAAAGTCTGTCAGAATTTTGAAGGGCGATTTCCAACGGTATGTTTCAAATGCAGTTATAGACAATAACTGCTTACTTCGGTCCACAATCTTTACGCTTGACTTTGCATCGGATACTACTTTCCAGCCCATTGACAGAGGAGATCCGTTTGAGTACATACATGGGCGCTGCTTAGGTGAGCATGGAGATCTCGGCCCCCTTGTAGTAGAATTAGAGTAAATATTAGCAATATTATTCAAACAACATAATCTTTGTCTGTAGGAATTATTATATCCAGTGTATAATAGATGAATTAAATCTTCATTCAGATAAGAGTAATACAACCTATACTCTTTCCTCCCTTTCTGATGAAGATATTTTTTCAAACCATTCATCTGTGCTCAATGAATTTGGCATTCCTTTGAAAGAGAAGGACAAAACACTGCCTATGTTGTATTGGATACCTAAACTGCACAAGAACCCTTACAAACATCGGTTTATTGCAGGATCAAGCAAATGCACTACTGAACATCTGTCACAATTGTTGACTATAATTTTAACAACCATCAAAAATGGTCTTTTTCGATATTGTGACAAAGTGTATGAAACGAGTGGGTTGAATCAAATGTGGATATTAAAAAATTCAAAGGAATTGTTGCTTGATTTAAGAGTCAAGAAAAACAAGTACAGGTCAATCCGAACATTTGACTTTTCCACACTATACACCACAATTCCCCACGATAACTTAAAACAAGGCTGTCATCTCTTGTTAAACAAGCTTTCCTGCATAAAAATGGCAGTAGAAGGTACCAATACATTATCATCAAACATGGGTCAGGTTATTTTAGTAACAACATGGATGCCCAGCACAAATACACAGATGAAGAAATTATTAACATGCTTAATTTCTTAATCGACAACATATTTGTTAAGTTTGGTGGTATGACCTTTCAACAATCTATTGGCATACCAATGGGTACAAATTGTGCACCACTTCTTGCTGACTTATTTCTCTATTCATATGAAGCAGAGTTCCTACAATCTCTCTACAAAGCAGGGTCTAAAAAACTTGCAAGGCGTTTTAACAACACGCACAGATATATTGATGATCTGATTAGTCTAAACAATCCAGACATATCAAATTACTTACATCATATATACCCTGATGAATTGGAAATCAAAGAAACAACTGAGAGTAGGAACTCAGTTTCATATCTTGATCTGTTCCTGCAAGTGGGTACTAATGGGCTAAACACCAAGCTGTATGACAAAAGGGATGATTTTGATTTTAAAATCATAAATTATCCCCACTTATCAAGTAATATTCCATCGGCACCTGCTTATGGTGTGTATGTGTCTCAACTTCTCAGATATTGTAGGGCTTGTAATTCCTACGCGGATTTTCAAATGAGACACAGCTTATTAGTATCAAAACTAGTGAGACAGGGATATACATCCAAAAGACTCGTGAGGACTTTCAAAAAGTTCTACGGTCGATATAATGACATTGTGGCCAAATATGACACCTCGGTCACTCAAATGATTAGCGACAGCATTCCCGGCTTTGACTTATAACAGTGATTCATAAACTGTATCACTTCATACAATATTAGACAATTTTGGGACCAATCCTGACGGGTGTAGCATGCTAGCAGGGTACGCTTACCCATTCCGGACACCTGGTACCACCACTAACTATCAGTGGTTCAGGATGGTCCTACTTAAATTTCTAAATCTCAATGTCCCATGGACCTGGTAATGTATTACCTTGAATGAAAATGATTATTGGACCAGTTTAATGTCATATTGTCGGCTGGCGAGGCATATCAACAACGGACCAGGATTTTATTTAACACGGAATGACATTTCGAAGGGAAGGTATATCCAAGGCACCATCTCCACGCCCATTTTTAAATTTAAAATCTTCGACCTGAGATTGCAATATAGGAATTACGTGTATACTGCCCTGAGAATGGCACTTTGCAGCCATCCAATTTTCCCTCGGACAAATGCCCTATTTCCGTTTTCCCAATTTTCAGTTTACCTAAGATCTCTTTTTCCTATTTTATTTTGGGCGTGGCAGGTGATAGTATCTATCTTTGGCCTGAGAATGCATCAAATTGTGATAGTTACTTGCACGGGCAAGTTATTTTCAATGGATCTTAGTAACGAACATACAAAGAACAATTTTGTCGCCGTCGGAAAGAAAAGTCCGATATAATCAGTTTGACCTGACCTACTAATCTTCTATGCGCTCCTCGTCAATGTCGCAAACTTGCACGTTGTAAAAATTGTGAAAGCCATCAGCCCAAAGATTTTAAATTTAAAAATGGGCCTAAAAGTTACAAATCAAGATTACAACACCATATGAAAAATGAAAATTAGCTCAATTACGATTTTCATTTTTGGAGGTGAAAATTAGTTTATTGGTTGACCGAAATGTGCCACGGATTATTTTGGCCGACAAAATGTTACTTGACTGAGACCACCAAAGTTCTCAGCATTTCTCATTAACCTCCTCGTACTCGCCCTAGAACTGTCATCTAAACACGTCCAGTAAAACTGAGAAGATGCGTATGTATTCTTCACTTCACACGCAATATAAAATCAAGTCGGTGAACATACGCTTAACGACTGGCAGTCCGAGATGAAAATCAATGAGAAGATAAAACCCTTGTCAAAGAACTATTGAGTGCAGACTACATGGGAAAAACTAGCACATAAAACTTGATCAGATAAATTTTGAACGACTGATCACTCACCATAGTAATATGTCTCTCTCTCTTCAGAGTCTGGTGGATTGTTTTTTTCTCCACTAACACCCGAAAGTGATTCCATAACAAACGCGTTTTTACTTTCGCCAGTCGCAAAGTCAGTCGAGTTCATGTTACATATATGGAAAGGCTTCGTTGAATGGCAATGCTGATTCCAAGCAATGCTATATCTCTGACATGTTAATTGTCCAGCTTATTCCTGTTTAAGACAGTATTACAAACACGCATTCGTTGCTAAGTAACTGTCCTCTCATACCTACGTTCTAACAAACTCCATTGTTCACAGCAAATCGTGCTTATCACAGTCAAACGCTTAATATGGCTTTACGTTGTACTTGCAAATTTGCAGTTAGATAATGTCCCTTCCGTCCAGAGGGGAATTCAGTCCTGGTTTGGTTGCAGATGTACCGTAGGCAGTTCAAACTAACAAGTACAAAATCTCTAAGTAGGGGTAACAATTATGGTATATTCAAAATATAAAAAGTCATATTTTAGTTAACATTTTTAAAAACCTAAAACTGTGAATTCAAATGAACAATATTATATTTGCTATAAAACAGTTAAAACTAATCTAATAAAGTAGGCTGAGAGAAGAAAAAACACATTAAACAGAATACAAAGGAAAACAAATGAACCATAAACCAACACTAGTGATAAAACAATTATAAGACACATATAGCATTCTAGAGCACTTGTACTCTATACTTCATAAGGATTTGTTCTGTACGATTGGTATCTTGAAATTATTCACACTATTATCTCTTGTCCAGTTAGAATGACATGCAGGTGTTGGGATATTATTATTGAGTTTGTTCTTAAAAATTTCCCGACAAATTTTCTACAAATAATTTGCTACCTAGTTCCCAATGTGTGGAGTTTCAGTGAAGAAAGTGACCTTTTGTAAGGCAGAAATAAATAAATTATTGTTTTCACAGATTACATGTTGTTTTAAGCAGCGTTTGCACGTAGTGAGCAATATAAGGTTCTTAGTCTGACAGAATGTTGTTTCTGAATTCATAGTTGGTGGCTATTGGCAGTGCTGGAGCAATGAGTAGTGTCCGCTGAAAATTACGTGGGGGGGCACTGAGATATCCATTACGCAGCGTTTCAACAATCATCTTTCGACAACACGCCACAAGCGACACCGATGTAACCTCTCATTTCAATACTGATCACCGTGACATCAATGATATCACAATCTCTGCAATAGTGCAAATCAATCAGCCAGATGACAAACTCTGCAAACAAAAAGAATAACTGTGGATCCAGATTCTAAAAATACTTTCACCCGTTGGCTTATATATCTGCCAAATTTTCGAAAGCAAATTAGTTTCTCACAGCGCCCTCTCTGTCCATTTCCCGACATCATAAATAGCCACTCACCTGCATCTTCGCAAGCCATATTCGAATTTTAACCTTAGGTGATGGACTACGCGGCGAGTACACCAGTCAAAAAATTATAGGTTACAACTTCATCAGTTATCGATTTTCTAAAATCATTCCATGGTTTAAACTTCTTTTCACACGTAAAGGCAAAGTCTGTCGTCTCTGCACAGAAATATCGGGATTTTAACTCTTGTCGTTTTACGTAACGGCAAACCGCGTCTATGTCATCAATTTTGGTGCGTCGGAACATGCTTTGCGTCGATCTTCGATGTTCTTACGTCAAAATGAACAATCAACATGGCGGCCCGTATTTCTCCTGCGATCAAACTTTGTTCGACTTGAATATTTGTGAAAACAGTCGTAACTTTTTTAGAGTCTTGCAAAATCCATCCACTTCACAAATTTTGAGTCGTATTTTAGTTTTGTAGTCATGATTGGGGTTCGTATCCGTATTGGCCCAATGGCCACCTGAACTGCAACAATAGGTAGTCTAGTGCTCACTCACGCCGCAGATTGAGCCTCAAAAAGAGTCGTGCAATGAAATCAATATTTTCATGGACTAAGACAATAATAATCTAAACTACGGAAGCGTAAGAGTATAACATCTGTATATTCAGAAGGAATTAGGTAGATATAATTTTCGGAAGCAACGAACTCAAAGCTGGTTGCATTACCGTGCGTTTCGTAAGCATTGAAACCAGGCTACGGTCGGACGAGCGAGACGTTACACAGCGCACGCGCCGAGATTCTGTGGGTTTATTGTTCTCGAAAAATAACGTAACTTTGTTAAATTCTAGCCCTATGCTATCTTTGAAATCGTGTATAACTTCGCTGAAGTTACGTGCTGTGTGAGGTAATCTGTCATTTGCTCCGTACACAGACGTAAGCGCCGTGTTCCTCACTCACTTGACCGACGACTAGAAATGATTGACAAATCCCCAACGGCGTATTGATATTATTCCAAAAAATGGTTCGAGAAGTTTAAAACGCAGAATTGTTGGGGAAATTTCCTTTTACTTTACTTTATACAGTACGCCAGAATAAGCTCTAGTTTTGACCCGGAAGTTGTGTTGCAAATTCATTAAAATGTAAAGACCAAAAACCCGGATGTGGCAGTATGCTTTCATATTGTCGGGTGAAAACATTGCTGACAATAGAGTCCACGGGCTTTTGACGTTGTGGCCAACGTTTTGTGGGTCTGCAAAAGTATTGACGAAATGTTTTCTGTTTCGCCCACAGGTTGCTAATTTGTTATTCCCTAGTACCAGAAAGAATAGGTAATGTGAAATGAATATCACACATGATAATCTTACCTATGAATGCAGCTCTATGGAGGTGCAGATAACTTGCATAGAAAATGATTATGTAGAATTAAACTGCATTATTATAAAAAATGGGACTCTCCTAATTGTAGAAATATTGTAAGATGTTATTGAAATCTTAACTCCTTCATTCGATTAAAAACAAACTTTAGCAGGCAAGTCACATATAATTTTCCTATCAAACAACATTTTGTACCACCACTATTTTGTGGTTCAAGATGACCCCATTGCCTTTGTCATTTTCAATATGTTCCTAGGACCTGGTAAATTTCTTAGTTACCTTGAATGATAACGATTATTGGACCTGATTTGATGTCTATTTGTGGAAGCGTAGATATGACAAGAGGCGCTTGCAAAGCTTTAAAGGCCGACAGGGATATGGTGTATTCTATTCATAGCTATGGCTGTAGCAAGTTTAGATAATGTTGTCAACAGTGGGTGTCGGCCATAGTCGTCTGGTGAGTATACATAGTGTTCTTGATCGTAGTCGTTTGCCCTTTAGAGTGATGTGATCGCCAGGGAAAGAAATGCAGGATAACCTTGTGGTCTAACTAAATTAAAATTTGTCGTCTTTGAAGTCTTCCCCACAAAAAAAGGCGTTTCTCTTGTAAAGTGGCGTTGACCAACTTAATATTGCTTGCATATGACCATTTTCAATTAGAGTTAGCTCCTTACAAACAAAATAATCTGGGATACATTCAGCCGAAGCCGTAATGTTTTTGGTATATCACTGGAATGCAAAAACCCATCGTATGTACACTCACCTATGCAAGCAAATGCAGTGATAGTGTGTTGAATCTGTAGTTCCGTTGAACTTTTTTGTCATTTTTGTAATGGAAATATGTCTCTTTAAAACAGGCAGAGAGCACATAGTGTGGCCCTCTGACGTCGCGTGCGATACCTGTAGTACTACCAGTTAAAGCAAAACAAAATTTCCGCTACTCTCTTTTCCGCGCGACGTTGTAGCGAACTCGAAATATTTGAAAAAGAGGGATATATTGACGGATATCTATTGTTATACCACAAGGAAATCTAAATACTTGGTCCCCTGGGATGTGCTTGTCCGTTTTTTTTTCTTCGGATGATTTTGGATGTGTTTTAAATACAGTCCTAAATGGAGACGATATCGACAGCGTCAATGGAATCTGCTCCACTTATCTGTGTCTTGTCGATGTGCGGCCACGTTTACCGTGTCTTTTATACTGCATCATATTTAGTGAGTCATGTCAGCAGATATTTTCACCGGGATAAATCTCTCGATCTGACAGTGTACTTTTTTAAGTTGGTTAACTTTTTACTCTTCTGTATTGCAAGGACCGAAAGTGGACAAAGAACATCATCAGAGGCGAATTTGAACATATTACAGTGTTGTTCGGCTATACAGCAAATAATAATGATAATAATAATAATAATAATAATTAATATTGGGTTCTTATATAGCGCACATATCCACAAATACAAGTGATCAAGGCGCTTTTTATTATTAGCCCTGGTCACTGGACCTAATATGATACCACTCAACTCCCCGGGGAGCAAACAACAGCTCACATGTGCAGCCAATAAGCGCAGCAGAGCTAAACGCACACATAACAACCTCTGTCCTACCAGGTACCCATCACTCCTGGGTGGGGAGAAACAATGAGGAATAAAGTGCCTTGCTCAAGGACACAACATCATAGCCATGCCGGGGCTCGAACTCGCCATCCTTTGATCGTGAGTCCACTGCTCTAGCCACTGGCCCATGATGCCTCCTCAAAGAAATCTACATTTCTTCAGGAGAACAATTGTTGGGCAGAGTAACAAAACATTTCTTGCTTGGTATTAATTAAGATGCGTCATATTCAGAACACGATTTGAACTAATATGGGATAATTAGATAGCGAAGTGATGTCGGTTTTAATCTGAAAATGTAAAACTCATCTACTCATCTGCTTTTCTTTTTAAGTTATACTCTCGTCTTTATGAGTAATCTATAATATTTCAACATTCAAATGTGTGGCACCTTACACTTTAGAGAAATTTTAAAAAATGAAGATCCAATAAACATCCCAACTTAGTTACAATCGTGTTTTTAAGTGAGTTTCAACATAGAGAATCTAAGATGAGACACTGTAGTATTTGAACATTATATTTATTTGGAGCTAATGATCGATTAACTGATAATATTATTTATGACCATTGTAAACAACTTCAAACTCTAGCTGACATGCATCGAATCCCTTCGGTATTGCTTAAGGTAGTACGCGCCTCGAAAGTGAGAGGCTTAAAGGTATACAATCACCTGTAATCTAAATATGCCCATATATGGTCAAAGGGGCATTCCTTGGTATTCAGAATGCCAATATGAGGGCGCAGGTTTAAAAAGCGGTTACCCGCTTAAAATCTGTGATTGGTTAGATATTCTCTTTCCATGGTAACTGTGGCAAAATTGGAACTGGTAACAGTTTACCTTTAAACTTTTGATAAAGCTTTCCTAAGTGAAACTTTCGACTATTCTCTTACAAAATCACAATAAAAATCGGGGGGAGGGGGGCACCGTGCAAAGGTTGGCGCTGGCTTCACAAATCACGTAACACTTACCGGGTTTATTACATTCAAAATGGATGCAACTTTCAATATTCATAAAAAGGACCGAGGGGCATTCTACCTTAATACCAACATAAAAAGTTTCTACGTAATAATGTTGCGGTATTTTGAGATCTTTAATCAACGGACTAAATCTAAACAATATCGAGTCAGGAATAGTGTGACAAAACGGATAACAATAATTGCGATTCAAGGCATTGTGTACAAGAGTCGTTGTAAATCGTATATAAGATATATATATATATATATATATATATATATATATATATATAATATATATATATATATATTATATGTATATGATCATACAATGTTTTTGTGACAATAAAAAATTATAAATTTGTAAAAAAAAAGAAACGATTGTATAAATTTTGAACGAATAAAAATACAAAATAATATTTATGAGGAATTCATGGTGTAGAGATTCCAATATTTCACGAGCTTTAAGATAAATCTTTGAATATCTTGACTCGTATATGCGAGAGATTAACATGCGTTCCCGTGAAAAGGACATGAACGGCTACCGATTCAGTCTTTTGACATCAAGGTTGTTGTTTATTTTACCACAATGAATCTGTACGATTGTTCTGACACAAAATTCAAGGTTTTTATAATAACTTTATGATTACCTGATATCAAGCACAATTTGCTAGTCAAAGCATTACGTGACTCGGGTGCGTGAGTTGTCCCTCCTAAACTGAACCTGTGCGTAACCTTATTCGCACGAAATGCTTAAGCACCTCTGCGTTACGTTCTCTCTACTGTCGCAATTTTATCTTCTCTTCCATGTCGACCGTAACATAGCATACATCCACGAGAGCTATAACTTCTTTGAAAAAATGTAATCGTGTATAGAGCTGGTGCAAACGCCATTGCAACGGGTTTCCCTAGCTTAAACCTGCCTACGTGTGATCACTGACTCTGTGACACTTTAAACATTGAAACATCTTAAGTCTACATAAAACTTTTTCAATGATACATTTGCAAATAAACTGTTATCAGTTAATAAGAAATATCTTTTATAATACACTTTTGATGACAACATTGTCGCTTTGATTATTTTCAACTTTTGTTCTTGAAATGAAACCATAAAAGATCCGTTAATGTCAGACTGCGATTTTATTTATAAAATCTGAATTTTTCTCATCAATAGTTGCTTCGAGATCAGATATTTAGGCCTTTCACCCATACTTATTGTGCAAGTGAGACTAATATACTCAAATAGTTGCTCGTGAATTCCATTTGATGATTTTGCACTTTATCGGAATAATAATTGCTTGAGTTGACTTCTCACTGATGACAAATCATTATATTGCAGTGAGCGAGAAAGCATCGCTTAACGTTTCCATTCAAATTGCTTATTGGAATAAACTTTACGGACACCCCTTGTTCTTGTATTATCTTGTAAGTGATTTAAACCCTCTTCAATTACATATATAAGAGTAAGTAAGTTAATATATGCATGAGAAAATTGGCTGTAGAAGTTGACCACTCTATGTTGGATATAATAGAATTAAAATCGCAATGCAATGTATTTGTCTATATGGATTACCTTAAGAGACAAAACAGCTGGTTTGACGAGATAATATTCAAGGTGTTAATCATTGCATAATGGCATGCATGTGAACCTTTTATGTCTAGCAGGCCGGTCAAAAGCTTCTTTGGCCTTTTAACACGAAAAGCATAAGAGTAAAATTTAAAAGTACAAATCATGCTGTAATGATTTACATGAATTATAAACGAAATAATATCCCTTCTGGCAAATATATGTAACTCGTCACTGAAATCACAGTTATAATGGCGTCATATTGAAAGATCCCTAACGACTGCTGCTTAAGCTGTCTACAAATGTAGTAAAACTAACTGGAATTTAGTTAATACGTTTGTGCACAGCATACCAATTACGTAGATTACGGCAGTCATGTCATCGCACATCAAGTTTAAATAGCTATGTCATCTCTTGAATGTTGTTTACTCAAAATACAATTTCTGGCGAACCTGTTAAGTTGATTGATTTTGGTTTGAATTCATGCTTGCACGCAATAACTAAGTCTTTGAAATATTTTGGGAAAAAAAATCTATAACTCTTTACCAGATTTAAGTATTGTAAATGGTAGAGCACTGTACTATGAAATAATGTAAGATGAACAACCTAAGACACACATCCACTGAGTGAAATCCTATAATACTTTGCATGGATTATTGCTTGAATTATAGCTGAATAGCGCATATACAAATGAATACAGTCAAGAATCCATCTGTTTTACTTAGCACACCTGTATTTGTGTGGAATCCTGTGAATTCACACGTATTATTCTATGATACAAGCAACAAAGTTAATGTGAATTTATCTGTATTATTGCCTTTTGATGCAGTGATCGAATCCTTCAGTGTCGCGTTAAGTTGCCATTTGCTTCGAAACAGAAGTATTCAATAAACGTTTGCTCAATCTCTCCTTATATAACTCATATAACTAAGAAAGACGGTGAATCTTTTTACTGCAAGAGCTTTAAAGTGAGCTGTCACAAGTGGTACCTAAGAAAATAGTTGTACAAATTTGAGAGTCCGAATGGCTTTCCCCGAGGCTCATTCTACCTTACATGTATACGACATCGCTAAGTTCATCATCGATAGTATGCGGTAAAGTAGTCGCGTGTCTGTGTACTGGCCCTTGACTGCCAAGTTTAATGTACTTGCTAACGTACTGCATGGTGAGAACACGAAGCACCTGTCAAAGAAATGCATATTATGTACTTGTTAGAAACCGTATTTCTATAAGTTGCAGTGGTCAAGAAAGTCACACACGTGGCGAAAGTGATGATGTGAACGAAGAGGAATATCACAACTCACATCTTTATAAGGCAGTTCACTATTGTTTTCGCCATGTCCGTGGTGGCACAACTCCGCAACTCCAACATTCTGAAGAGAAAAAACCAATTTTCCGTTATTTTGATTATAGCGAGTTGATACCACGAAATCAGTTGAAATAGTGATGTGCTTTTGAGATATGTGATAAGATCTCAGTTTTACAATGCTTGCAGGACGATACCGTGTGTTGTGAAAAAAATAAAAACAACATACCTCTGGACTTGTGCTGTTCGATTTGCAGAACATCGATTTGAAAATTTTCGTTATAAAGTTGCGAGTTGGGATCAAGTTGAATGGAGGTGGCAAGATGGGTCCTCTAATAAAGTCCATCCATAGTGTTGTACGACAGAAAGTCCATTCGATGTCAATGTTTTCCTACAAAAAAAACATCATTAGCTCATAGTGAGTTGAGTGCTTCGGTACATTATGTCAAATGCAGAGTGGGTAAATATTTTATGCAAAGTAACATCCTAAATACGGGATTTTATTGTTAGAAACGTCAATTTTCTATTAATATTTTTGTAACAAAAACTGGTTTGCTGTTTTCCTTGTATATCTAAGAAACGTTGTATGGACACATTTCCACATTGAGACCCATTTAAATTATGTGACACCGAGATCGCTTCAATTCGCGTAGTTTGTCGTCTGTATACATCGACATCATGACGGGGTAGCAGTAACACCCAAACAATTAGAGTGAGATAGGCATGCGATGACTGAGGAGGGTACAAATATATTTCTAATGTTTGACATTGAAAATGGCTGACATCACAGGCTGTCTTAACTCTATTGGGAAAATATTCGATTTTTGACAAAGTAAGACAGTGACATGATTCTTTCTTCAGGACATTTAAAAGGAACCCTACCCTCGATGGTAGATCAGAAAAGTATTTAAAAAATAACGCACCCGTGTCTCTCTCTCCGAGACGTATTCTACATCAACACAGCAGGAGATAAGACATATGTGAAGCAATCGTATCATTCAAATATGTAAGTGTGAGAGAATTTTTTTTCAGCGATAAATTATTTTTAAAACTGTTAATTTTAATTACACACTCGCGTTTTATTTCAAATTATTCGACACTTTCAGACAACAACGACCTGGAAAATAAGATATTTTGTCATTCTGTAAATTTTTAATGTCGACCTTGTGGAAGATCGGCCTTATTGGCCAAAAATTTTATCGACAGTAAATAAAGTTAAATAAATAAATAAATAATAAATAAATAAATAAATAAATAAATAAATAAATAAATAAATAAATAAATAAATAAATAAATAAATATTTGGGCATTAACCATAGCCTAAAAGATGTAAACAAAAAAAGTAATATTTTATGACGTCACATCAAGGTAATAAGAGGTTATATTCTTCCAGAGTGTTCAAGCTCCTACTTGAATTAATTATTATTTATATTTGAACCTTTATTCAATGAATGTTTGAATAAGAGCAGTAGAATGTATTTCCTAGTGGAGGCCTTACAGGCCTCAGAGGAATTTTACCAAATTTCAGTCAGTCAAGTATCTAAAGGTTGAAGGGATTAACTGTCAGATAATGAGGAGAAGAACTATGGATCGGTGCTTTTTGTTACTTTCGATCAATATGAGAATATTTAATATTTCACCTCACACAGTGTCTCTGTTATTCACGAAGAAAACCTGCCTCGGTGGCTCACAAATTACACTACTTGGTAATCGAAATATCCCATGATATCAAACATTGTGTTAGATCACAAGTACGTTAACTTCAAGTACATACCTTTATTTTCGTGTAGGTTTCAGACATCATAGCGATGCAGAGGTTAAACATATGATAATTATGAAGAAGCAAAACATTCCGTATAGTATATTACCGGTTATGGAGATAGCCCAAACGTTGAGATGTTCGAATTGCTTTTCAGAGGTTTCATTGACGCCAGTGTTTATCGGAGAGATAGATAACTCATCATGATAATTTGAGCCGGAGACAGACCATATTAAATTCTGTCATAGCCCTATACCACTAAATCAAAGGTAAAGTTAACAACATGTTAACATGCTAACAACATTGTTTTGATTCTGTTGAGTATCTATAAAAATATGTGATGATTTCAAAATGCACGAAGCCACTTTACTGCTTTTCAAAGGTATTTGATGGTACCTCGCTCACCGAAATGGAGATAAAGATACGAGATAATCTATTTCATTTATAAATAGCGAAAACGTGAAAAAGAAAATTGCTCATCAATTGTCAAATGAGCAGCTTGATGAAGAAAACACAAAGGAAGATATGCGATCAGAGACTGATTAATATCGCATTTATATAATGATGCGAACATGTCTTTTTGTGTATTCATCAATAGATGCATTCTTTACAATGACACTGTATTTAAAATATTGACGCTATCGTTTCTTTGGGTGTGTTTTGAAATGTAAAGGCAGTTTCTACTGCAAACCTACCTATCCCAGCTCTCTGATGCCTCGATACGTTGCAATCGCTTTACGCCATCATAATTGTAAAAAATACCAACCGCAAAAACAATGACCACAAACATGAACAAGCAACAAAAGTTCAAAACGTCTGACGACATCCGAATAAAGATCAATAGTATAGAGCCAATCTTCTTAAAAAAATAAAGATACTGAAGAGTTCGTAAATTAATAAATACAACAGTAACTACTACTAATCTTGTAAAAATTATCAATAAAGTAGACAATGTACGAAAGCCTAAAGGCGACAGCGGCAGCTGGGTAAAAATATACAAGAAATGAGCGAAAACGAAGGTTGTAAAGTTGCAAATATCAATTACATTCCAGCCGTCCCGAATGTACTTGCTGAAACCAAAGGCTATGGCTTGCTGCAGTTCATATACTAAGAAGCTTGATGCTTGCAAAAATGAGAGATAAGGGTTTATATGCCAGAGCATAATCCATAAGAAGAAAAAATTCGAGAACAAATATGAGATAAATCTAGTCTTTGGTGACATGATGAATTGTGTATGAGGCCATGCAATATGCAAAAGTGCAAGGAGGGGATGTAACAATCCACAGACAACCACTGCAAATACGGCGTAGAGGATATTCCACCAAAATCCTGGGTATTCTGACCACTTAGGTTGGCCATGTAACCATGCTGACCGCATGATTTCTTGAATGTGAGAATGACTGATAAACTGTCGGAGAAAGTACAAGCGTACGTAGGTAAGTGAAAAAAACAAAATAATTATTTGTCTTTCATATCGATTAATAACGCTGAACTGTAAAGTTTAATATAAGTAACCACAAAAATTGATAAAGCAACTTTCGCAGTTTGTGAAAGGAATGGTATAAGGGCATTTCTCTAGCCCCTTCAACTTGTATAAACATACGTCTGTCTTGACATTAAATTTGTTATATATACCTTCTTTTGATTTTTATCGATAGCCTCATTCACAGTTTTCCAACGACCATTACTCAACGAGGACAAATTAGAGTCACTTGCACCGTGTAGTACGGTCCGTAGTGTTGCCGAGTCCTCGCACATTTCCAATAATTCAACAGTGAAATCTTCCAGTTTCATGTAAATGTTCGACAAATGTACCTGTAAATTAAAAGAAACGCACACATGTAAAATATGTATCAGAGTATGAAACTAAACGGTTTATTTTTCTAGGGGTACCAGTCTTCTACTACCTGGCAGTGAGGACCATAGCGCAAATTTATAACCCTAAGGGAGATCACACGTTACCATAAATATATTGCTATCCCAGAGGCTATAGGCCGAGGGGTGCAGCGACGTGTTTCTAATAACGCGAGGCCACGAGGGGTAATAAATGGTGTTAAAGACCGAAAGAAGACGAGGTTATACGATTTTATAAATCACCATATAATTATGCTTTTAAATGTTATTGCTTTGGCTGTGTTCAGATATATAGGCACTGCAACAGCATAGTTTTAGGAGCTTACAGGGTGATTCCAAATATAGATAGCAGTAGTACCCGCAGAAGTGCATATTATTTTTAACATAAAGAAGCAAAACATATCTTTAGCATACTGTCTAGGTTACACGTGAATGATTGTTACCAATGAACTCTTCATGTTCAATTGCTGCTTGAATAGAAAATCTTACTGTTCTAGTCAGGGGTTTGATGCACATTCCCGCTCTAAACACTCGCCATTGTTTTTAACTAAACATTTGAAAAGGGAAATCATAGTTTTCGCTTCATTCTACCGCCTATATACGCTTGTTTGGCGAAATTTATTCCATGTTTCTACGGGAAACTGAAGTGTCGCTGAGGTATATGAACGAGTTCATCTTCGTCCATGAGCTGTTTCATTGGTTGATTCATATTCTCCTCTGTAGCATAGAGAAACTTAATTAGAATCTCTGTACGAAGAAACCCCTACAGTATAGTTATAAACCTATGAACCTCCTGTGTAAAGATTCCAATATTTTAAGGGCAATACACGTGTTGGTGTATCTTAAGGGTGTGATCATTACAATTATGTGACTGAATCAAAAGGAATGTAATCACCCTTATCAGATGGAAGCAAAGCTGTGTAACCACACGTGTGATGTTGGACAATTGCAAGGGCCTAGCCAAGACCAGTTGGTTTGAACTTGAAGATATCAAAAGACAGACCAAACTTTTAAGACAAGGACCTCTAAGAACGGAACAGCATTGCCACACAAGGATACCCCAAGGGATAAGCCAGCCTTACCAGACGGGGTCATAAAGGGAAGGACAAACCTTGCCAGATTGGAGCCCCCTAGGGGAGGGCCAACCTCATCTAAATGGGAGAACCAAAGCATGATCCTACATCAACAGACAAGGAGCACTAATGTTCCGAGTCAAAATTTGCGAGGGGTTACCTAAGGCGAGATTATTTTTCAGGGGCACAGAGAGAAATGATTTGATTTTTAAAATTTGGGATTTCAAAGTACAGAGTTTAACCCATACACTGGTTTATACCATACAATGCCATACCTATACTCTATTGCCAATATGAGAAGTGAGCTTTTTGCATAAGTTCATAATCACATTAAATATTGGTAGAGACTCGAAATGGTCACGTTTAGTCACCTTCAACGACATCCTTCTCCAAAATAAAGAGTGCCTCCACGTCATGGAAGGTCCCACGATCACTTGGGTAGGCGTTCCATACATGAGAAATGACGGGGCATGTGAGCGTTCACGTTATTAACAGAAAGATTTTAGTGCTCCATCATTCAGGTGATATTTCCACATTTAAATTTGTGTTGCAATCTCGAAAGATATCATAGAGACTTGCAAAGGTAAAGAAAGGTTGATTGTACAGGAAGGCGACGGATTTAGAAATCTATGTAGGAAAAATTGGACATTTTCTGATCCGTCTACGCATTTCATTGATAAACTGCCACGTGTCACTGGCATTTAAAGTATGTCTTGTTGAACTCTTTGTTGCAGTTGGGAATATAGAACGAACCTCTGGTGTAGTTCACCTAAACTCAGCATCACAGACTCAATTTCAAAGGAAAATATTTCTGCCCTGGATGTCAACTTAGATGCAATTAGACAAAAAAGAAATTTAAGACAAATTTTAGGTTCCTTCAATTAAGAGTCGACAACTTAGAAGAATATCTACCTGTTTTAAAGGCACAGTTACGTGAAGAATCTTAAAGAATAACAGATCTTGAAAAACCAAAATGCTTGTACGACCTTTGGACGATGTTCTGTAAGCTGCGGCAACTTAATGGTTCCAATAGGCGATTTCAATGCAAGAGTTACCAATCTGGATTATTTTATTGTCGGTGACACGACCAAGTATGATACTATATTGTAGATTGTTTCAGACACAATCTGTACATTCTCTCCTTCTGGGGACTCAGTTGTAACGCCAACAGGGAAAATAAGTGCAGTACTGTATAAGAAAAGTATGGTATGGTATGGATATTTATTATAGTGACATTTGCACTCGCAGCTCTCCGCTGCAACTGAGACAAAATACAAAATGCAACACTGTAAAAATACAATACGTGCAACCAGCCCACACGGGCTTACAGGTCACTTCAAAGCAGTAAAGTACAATAAATTAGCACTGGTGATACAAAAAAGTTTTCCTGACGGTATAAGCTGCTTCAACAAAGCGTGCTAACGGTCTACAACAATTTGTAAATAAGAATTTTAACTTTTCAGGGTCTGATAAGTCACTGAAGTTTGCTAATTTTCCTATAATTTTGTCATATAATATTCTACGATGATAGTCATATGCCTTACAGTAAAACAGAAAATGCGTTTCCGTTTCTGGCGTACGCAAATCACAAAATTCACAAATTCTATCTTCTACGTCTAGGTCTTGAAATCTACCCGTTTCAATACGCAAGGAAAGGGTACCTGATCTCAACTGAGCAATGAGAGACCTCTGGCTCCGACATAAATTTACCTTTAGGTACTCTTCAGGGCCATAGGTCTCTTTAAAAGTTACGTACGTACGTAGCTTGGGTTTGCTCTGTACAGAGCTAGCCCATTCCCATTTAGTGTGATTATATAATAGGTCCTTTACCATAGACAGATTACATGATACGACAGAATCAATTATGTCAGCCCTTCCTAATTCATTGAAAACATCATAAACCTCTGAGGACCAGTTATTATTATTAGTGTTAAGATCCCAAATGAAAACTTTCTTCGTGAGCCTGTTATCAGGCATCACAAGTAACCTGTTCCACATTCTTATCATATTCAACTTCCGTCTCTCCCGTGAAGAGGCCCATCCCGTATCTCCAGTAATGGCGTGAATGGGAGCAAAGCGATTAACCCCAAGGTAGAAACGAATTGCTCTACTTAGGACTGAATCGCAGCACCTGAATTTCTTAAAGCCCCATACTCCACTACAATAATCCATAATGGGAACAACTCCTACATTAAATAAATGCGAGTATGTACCAAACCCCATGTCTTTAAGGAGGGAAAATTTAGACATTATGGCACCCAGGGCTCTTCCAGCAGAATCAGCAAGTGTAGACGCAGCAAAGTCAAAATTCAAGTGCTCATGAAAAATAACCCCAAGGTACTTATACTTATCTGTATATGTAAGAGCTTTGTTTCCGAGGCAAAATTGAAAAGTACTACGTTGTACATGAGTTGGTCTAAAATGAACGACCTGTGATTTAGAATCATGAGCTACCATACGCCATTTTAAACACCAATTATGAACAACTGACAACATTGATTGTAAATTATCTGCATTTTCGGCTAAAATGACAATATCGTCTGCGTATAGAAGAATAGTATTGCAAACAATATATTTAAAGCCTTGTCACCCAAGTCATAAGCAAGGCACTGCAGTAGCACAAATACCAGGTACACAGTCAAAGAGGATATACATGATGCTGACGTGATAGAAAGTGAAACTAATCCGTATTCAGTTTTAAATACCTCCTACAGGTAAGACCACTATATTTTCGGGGGAAGGCAAATAGAGTAGATTCTATTCTAAATTCACCAAACACGCAAATGCACAGGACTGACTTGATAACTAACATTAATACTATCTATGTATGGTAATGCATATTGTCCCTCACTGATAGAGAAGCATGGGAAAATTAGTTACCAGCGACTTGTCAGTAAGATTGCAGAGCATCTTTGCAAAGCGCAACATCTCAAAAATACATCATTGAAGTCACTATAGACTTGTTAGTTGTTGGAGAATGCATTTGACGGTTTGTAAGATCCCCGTACATTGCTTAAAAAGAAGGACACGAGTCAGAACACCTGAATGTGTTCAAGATTGATGCTTTTGGTGAGACTGCTGATTCCTTCACGGATTCATCAACAAAACCTGACGATGATCTATGAAAATCAAAGTTTACACTTTTGCGTCTATCGCTCCTAGAAGATGCAATGCTCGAAGCAGGGTCGCAGAGCAAGCCGAAATGATGGTAAATGATGGTAATATGACAAATCAAGCATATTTGTTACCTGTAACTCGAGTTTCATGCACTTACGTGATCATCAGATAACATATATTACTTTGTTTGTTTCGTTGGCTTGCGTTTGCTCACATATTTTAAGTTGGGTATTATTCTTTCTTATTGTAGGTTTCGAAGAAGTTCGACAATTGTAATGAGTTTTAATTTATTATGAATACTTTGTCTGTTAGAAAAAGATTGCACATCTTAGACACATTGAACAACGTATTGCCTGTGATGGGATCCACCATAGTATCTCGAATCATTTGCTCCTAGATGGAAGTTCCAAACAATAATGTAATGCTTTCTCGTTTCAAACAATAATGTAATGATTCCTTGTTTCAAAACAGGCTTTAACATTATTTGTAGGGAGAGAGAGAGAGAGAGAGAGAGAGAGAGAGAGAGAGAGAGGGGGGGACAGAGACAGAGTCAGAGAGATAGAGAGACAGACATAGAGATAGAGAGGGAAATGAGGGAAACAGGAGACATACATATACATATACCACGAGCAAGTTAACAAAATTAAAAACAAAGTAATAATGAGATCAGGATTAATATGTTAGATATTTATACATATCACCTTCATAATTTAACAAGTATGATTGTGATTCATTGATTGCAATAGGCCTTGTATGTCACTCACGTTAGAGGTGCTGCAAAGACCACCAGTTTTCTCCATTTTGTGAAGTCTCTCTGAAATCCCAAAGGCTGTAAGCAGAGGATCATCACTGGTAAAACAAATGTAGGCCGGACTAGATATCGCTGCATAGACCTTGAAGAGCTGAAGCTTTTCAGCTATATCGATATCCTCTATCTTATCTGTACCAATGTAAGTGGAACCGACAATTAAATAAGATTTGTTGTTGTTGTTTGTGATACATACCAAACCATACTGTTGAGAGAACTTTTGATTGTTATAGGCAGATAACTCGGAAAACTTAGGAGAGGATCAGAAATTTAAAATATGCTTGTGTGTGCCGGAAAGGACAAAAATGGTGCAATTCATGAGTGCCGCAGTCAATGACGTAGCTGATTCAGTAGCTTAGTTGCACCATGTGTCATTCCTACCAATGTTGGAAGAGTTGCGCATCGAATGCGTTGCAATCCGGGTGGAAGACATGGTTGCGTGATTTGTAGACACGCAGAACGGACAGTCAGTCGTTCATGATACTCATCCCGACCTTGTTTATGTGACAAAAACTGCTGCCTCACCTACCGGTTACATCGGTGTCATCCACAGAGAAAAAGCATGCTGGCGAGAATACAATGTGAAATCATCACGGGCAGGGCATTGTAGAAATGGATGAAGAACAGACTGCACATTTGCATGTATTATGACCCTCAATTACATAGTTTACAGGAGATGGAAAAGATATTCACTCTCATAATAACAAATAACAGTGCCTACAAAGTGCTATTGAGTATGGCTGTGTGAAGTGAACAACCTAGTCTAACACGTTGCGATTTGGCAACAAGCAAAACTAATGTGATAAGTGTGTTAGCTAATCAAGATTCAGACCCAGCCAGAGCAGTTCCTGTTTGGGCTAAGAATGATTCAGGGTGCAATGAAAACTGCAAATAGGTATAATCGATTTGTGTGGCTCCTTAGGCTACTAAAACATGTACCAACACAGTAATGACCACGTGTCAGTTGCATGGAAGTTTAGTCGTTTATCGCTCTATTATACGTAATTGAGTAATTTGTAATATTGCAACATTCAACTATCTGGCACCTAACACTTTTGACCAATTTAAAATATGAAAACCCAATTATCACAAATTAGTTCCAATCGTGTTTCTTTGAAAGTTCAAAAGTCAAATAAACAAGTCATCGTTGGTGACACAGTCCCCACTTGCTAATGGGTACTTTGATTACAAGTCATCAAAGAGGATAGAGTCCTCTTCATTAATTAGGTCTGTGATAAAAATACTTTGATACAGATGGCGCTCAATGGGCAAGAATGAGTTCCATGGTGCTGAAAACATAAAATCAATGTAGGCCACCATCCTAAAGGTTATTAAATGAGTCAACTAGGAATTAATCAACAGGATGTTGCAAAACATTTTTGCATCATATCATAACACTGATAGATTATCACTGGTACCATATTTTATAAAGTTTGATGCAGTGCTTCCGGACATTCACCCTGAAAACAAAAGTTCATCATGTAAATGCAAATTGGCAATTAATCTAATTTATTGGATCGTATCACAAAACAAATCGACGTGCATATCTATGACATTGGTCAATGTCCTTGTACCAGCTATGAATAAAATCGGCTGAAACATGTCTGAGTTATGGCTGTGTACATGAAAAAATAGTGACAATATCACTGTTCGCTCCCATATAGTTATCAAAACAAGTCAACAATTGTATGAAACATGGACATACATATACAGACAGACTGACATAGACAGACTGGCACAGAGTGATGACATTGACCCCAAGTGTGCCTTGACCCATGGAGAGTGATAAAGATATAACAAACAGCTGGATGTAATGATAAAATAGTTAAGTATAGGCTTATAATACAGGCACTGAGAGTGAATATGTTACAACAATTTGATTAGTTTCTTTTCCTTTTCTACTTCTGTGATAATATTTAAGACAATCAATCTGCAAGGCAGTTTATGTATTGACAAATATGTTATATTTTACAAGTACACAGTAAACTGTTCTTGATTTTTCATTTACAATATTTGACATAGACTGAAATACATAACATGCAACCAATGTTTACACTTTGCCCATACACCAGATACATGGAGAAATTTCAACATACAATCATCAACTCAGAAACCCTACATGGAAAAGTAAACATTGTTTTCTTCTAGAACAGCTGGTGCATCCACATCTGGAACAACTTACAGACTTTAACCAATTACACAGGATGGTGACACAATAGATAAAGTTAAACTGTGGTGAACTTGACTATTCCTTTCAAATACTTATCTAACGTGACATCTTAAACTAAAATACACTGCATGGTTAATTGTGCACAAAAATACATCGGGATGGACCATTTGATAAGGGATGGTGTCTGGAAGATCGATGGGGTACATTATCTTTTTTATCCGATCCATTGTACATTCTTTTTTCCCCGCTCTCCCACCTTTTCTTTTTGTCAAACCTTCTCTGGCTGAATTTTTTATTGGCATTTGTTTGGAATTTTTTCAAAATCTGCCAGGATTTTTTACCGCATTTCAACACCAAATACAGTTTACCATATCAAATGCTTACTAAATCACCACATTATATACTCTTAGTTCCAGTAGGTATAAAATTACAAAAAAAATCTTAAAAATACAAAATGAAAGATATCCCAGTAAAACTGAAAGTTTCGCAAAGTTGCCCCAAAAATTCAAAATTCCGGATTTCAACTTAATTTCAATATATCTTATTAACAAAAACCCTAAGGACCGGTTTACTAAATATCAAAGCAATCAGACTGATAAATTTTGAGAAACAAATATTTTGACCAAAAATGAGAAAAATTGAACCCAAAATAAAAAATTGCAGATTTCATCCTAATTTTAAATATATCTAATTAACATAAACCCTAGGAACCTGTACACTAGATATCAAAGCTACCAGATCAGAAGTTTTAGGAGAAAAAAAATCTTTTGACCAAAAAAGGCAAAAATTGCCCAAAAATAAAAAAAATTGCCAGTTTCAACATACCTTCAATACATTATATTGAGATTAATCTTAGATTCCTGTATACCAAATACATGTATCAAAGCTATCAAATCAGCATGTTTTGGATTACAACTTTTTTTATCAAAAATTGGGAAAATTGCCCCAAAATTACAAATATGACAATATCAATACAATTTGTACAAGCATGACTGAGGTCATTCTGAGGAACATGAATATTAAGTTTCATAGCAATCAGACGAGCGATTTCAGAGAACAAGATTTTTTGACTAAAAACGGAAAAAATACCCTACAACTATAAACATGCAAATTTCATCCCATTTTTTGCATATATAATTTAGAATACCTAAAGAAATCTGCATACCAAGTTTCAACCAAATCTGACCAATGCTTACTGAGTATTAGCACTTTGCAGGATTTTTCCTTTTTTCCCTCTCATTTGCATATTTTTGGCACTGACAAGTTCACTTGAACAAATTCACATCTCCACCCCTAGGTGCACCTGTACACCAAATACTAAGACAGTAGGTGCTACGGTTTAGGAGTTTTTGATGTGGACGGACTAACAGACATACATACATACATACATACATACATACATACACACAGACGCCATTTTGCCACCTTATACGAATACCTCCCATTTGCATATATACATATGCATAGATGGGAGCGTAAAAACAATTGCCAGTTTCAACATACCTTCAATACATTATATTGAGATTAATCTTAGATACCTGTATACCAAATATCAAAGCTATCAAATCAGTAGTTTTTGGATTAAAATTTTTTTTATCAAAAATTGGAAAAAATTGCCCCAAAATTACAAATATGACAATATCAATACAATTAGTACAAGCGTGACTGAGGTCATTCTGAGGAACATGAATATTAAGTTTCATAGCAATCAGACGAGCGATTTCAGAGAACAAGATTTTTTGACTAAAAACGCAAAAAAATACCCTAAAAATACAAACATCAAAATTTCATCCCAATTTTTGCTCACGTAATTTAGAATACCAAAAAAAATCTGCATACCAAGTTTCAACTAAATCTGACCAATGCTTACTGAGTTTTAGCAATTTGCAGGATTTTTCCTTTTTCCCCCTCATTTGCATATTTTTGGCACTGACATGTTCATTTGAACAAATTCACATTTCCACCTCTAGGTGCAGCTGTACACCAAATACTAAGACAGTAGTGCTGCGGTTTAGGAGTTTTTGATGTGGACGGACTAACAAACATACATACATACATACATACACACAGACGCCATTTTGCCACCTTATACGAATACCTCCCATTTGCATATATACATATGTATATATGGGAGCGTAAAAATCGTAATAAAATGGCCGTAATAAAATAGTCGTAATAAAATAGGTCAATGTCCTTGTACCAACTTTGAATAAAATCGGTTGAGACATGCCCGAGTTATGGCTTTGTACATGAAAAAATCATAACAAAATGGCCGCACGGCAGCCATATTGGATCGTATCACAAAACAAATTAACGTGCATATCTACGACATAAGTCAATGTCCTTGTACCAACTTTGAATAAAATCGGTTGAGACATGCCCGAGTTATGGCTTTGTACATGAAAAAATCGTAACAAAATGGCCGCACGGCAGCCATATTGGATCGTTAGTAATCCTTGTACCAACTTTGAATAAAATCGCTCCAGGCATCTCTGAGATATCTGCGTGAACGGACGGACGGACGCACGCACGCACGCACGCACGTACGGACATGACCAAACCTATAAGTCCCATGGACGGTGTCCGTGGGGACTAAACAATCATATGTCAATTAAGATGTTATTGATAGAGACTGTGACAGGAAGGTTGTCAGTTTTTTGCTCATGAAAATTTTGCAGGGCTACTCTTTTTCTCGCAAAGGCTTTTGGCGGGTCACTATTTTTCACCCAGCGTCATGTTGAAAAGCAGCGCCCTTCTGTAGTTTATCTCAAGTCCCTTGGGGGCAGTCTTTAATCATTTTAGAGGAAAGTATTGCCAAATGGTACTTCAAAGTGTCAACTCCAACCCAGGGCCGTAGGGTACAAAGGGTTAATGAAGAATTTCAGGATGTAACATCTTATATTTGATGAATGGGGGGGGGATAAGAACGAATGCTCCCTAACCGTTAAATCTTCCTTCATACTCCGTCAAAGCAACTGAAACTTCTCCTAACTTGTATTATTTCGAGTATAACGTCTAAAAGAGGCAAAGAAGATCTTTTTGATGTCCAATTTGTACATGTATGTACGTACGTACGTATGTGTGTATGTATGTATGTATGTATGTATGTATGTATGTATGTATGTATGTATGTATGTATGTATGTATGTATGTATGTATGTATGTATGTATGTATGTATGTATGTATCATCATGTAGAATTCATAATATACATACGTATGGATATTTGTGGTTCTTTCAGTCTCTGAGCTCCTTGACTTAGTAGATAGTAAACCATTTCAAAACTGTTATTCTCTGCTGCCACCTGCAACGCAGTAACCATAATTCCATTGCTTGAGATTGTCTGATTGATGTTGAAGTTTCTTTCCTGAGAAGAGAAAGGGAGAGCAGGTATATAAAAAGACATACTGATCTGGGTAAGTAAGTTTTCAAACAGAGTGTACGAGATATAAGAAGCTATCTCACACTTAACTAGCCCTTAATTCCGTAGGCGCGGAGTTCAAGGCCATGTTTGTGTACTGTGAGTTCTATGGCCTCTCACACTGCCGCCATGGTGCCATCGGTAGAAGAAAGTACACTGACATTTGCTGCTCTCACTTTCAAAACGTGGAAGAACAGCTTAAATGATGTACTAGAGCCTAAAAAAATTGTTTCTACCTCCACAATAAATGCCTACTTTGACACTAACACTTATACATCTCTTGCGACTCTCGACTAGCGTAAAACGGACAGCCATTGTGTATTTCCTTTTATCTGCGCATGCGCATGGAGGACATAAACAAATATCTCATCACGTCAGCCACTCGAAGGCGGCTCGCGCGCTCGTGATCTGCAAGCTGCCTCCTATTTGTCGAAAGTCTATGGCCCTGTGTCATACGTACCTTGCGGTTGAACTATGGAAAGTTGTGGTCTTGATATTTCTGAAGTCAGGAGTACTTTTCGAAAAAGTTGAAAGGCTATTTGAATTTCATTTTTCCTTAAAAGATGAATAGTGGATGACAGAGCAATTTATTGTGCAACGGAAAAACACATATAGTATTGTACCTACAGCACGTGGAAAGAGGCTCCGTTGTACAGTTCCGCAGTTGATTTTGGATGAAGTAAGCAATATCGTGATGATTTAATTTTATATCCTGCATTCTGAATGATTATAAATAAAACATTTTTAGTCCATGGACTTGTACTTGAGCTTCATTAGGTGATCCATAATATATTTATGGTTGGGGTTTTTTATGTGCCTATTTAACGGAGAAAAGTTTGTACACAATTTGTGTAGTTAGTAGTTAGGCTTCAAACATTTCACTGAAGATTTTCTTTGCATTAGGCAATCAAACTTAATATCTTGTGACTGGAGCATGCTGCAAAGGTAAACTGCTTCATCTATAAATCTATGTACAGAGGTCAAATTTAGCTCCTCTTATATGCTTTGTTTAGTACATATTTTTTTTATTTTTAAATAACATGTTCTTGATCTGTTTTTCCCAGGTTGGTCCTGACAATGCACCTCATATAAGCATTGTGATTTCCCCATTGAGAAGCCTCATCTTAAGAAAAGGTGGGAGCAGAAAGGGGTAAACGTTTGGACTATATTACAGATTAAAGAAATGAAAAGTAATGTTATTAAAGGTAATAAGGGTGTAAATTGCCATTTTGGAGTCAATGTCTGTTACATTGTAAAGTTTTTATAGTGGAGGCATTTGGCACTTTTATTTTCCACCTAAGATAACTGATAATAGCATGTCGTAAAATAACATCAACCATTAAGGGGGTGATTACTCATAGGATATGAAAGCTGCATTTTGTCTTATTCATTTCTAGGTATTCTTAGTTGATAAATTTCTTTGGTGTTTAACCAGAAGCCAACGTTCTTGATCCAGGCAGGTCAATTTTTTCCAGTCAAGTATAAAAAAGACGACTTGTTTGATCGCTTGTGATGAAGCCAACTGTTTAAGTAAATGTTAAGTTTTTGCCCTTTGCTGATTAATGTATAATTTCTATCAGGGTATAATATTATGTCTAGTCTTATTAATGTGATGGCATAATAATAAAAAAGTATCAATAGAGTGTCGCAAAGAACTGTTCACTATCTCATTACACTGCACATATCATAAAGTAAATTACAATATTTGCAAAATTTTCACAGAAGATTGAAAAAAAATATGTAGTAAGACTAGACCGATCAAGGCAAGTTCAGCCAAGAAGAAGTCAACAATAAATATTCAATTGTAGTCAAACTGTGATTTGCTGAATAAATATAGGATCATTTTATTTTGAAATAGTAAATGAATATCAATTTACTGGTAATTCTTGAGCGTATTCAATCACAGTATGTTATGTATCTACGTGGGACATACTTTTATCATGTATACGAAAATTGGTCAAACTGTAAAAATGACATTGTCCTACATGACAAGCGAAGGTTGAGATAACACACCAGTGTCAGAATTGAAAATCATGAGAACAAAACATCCTGCATAAAAGAGATTGTAACTGTTACAGAAAATCAACATATCACAAATCTGAGAATCGTTTCATGAAATTTGTCTTTACTTTTTATAAGAATCAGAAGGACACTCTCTATTACAGTTACTTTAACAAATGCAGTGACTGCAATCACAATCTTTCTGACGGATATTTGAGAGAGGTTGCCTATTTTCTAATTCATCAAAATATGATGTGTCCGTACCATAAACTATTAGATATTAAAGAATAGAAAGTCTCAGACAATTTTTATTAGATTACTTGGCATACAAACAAAAACCAATCATGCCCCTAGCAGTGCATGTCCTGAAAGTTCATCACGTGTGTAGTGTCCCATTACCTGCCAATATAGATGTATGCCCTAATTTGCCCCGAATGAACAACTATGTTCTGCAATTTCAACCCCCGTTCCAAATGCTACAGTTGATATGAGGCATTCAATATGATTGTTTTGTTTGGAAAATCATCGATTGCTCTCTGTTCAGTCTCTTTGTCAACAGAAGAATAGAACATATCAATCATTCAGTTCTCCATCTTTTTTTCACTATTGTACGCCTAGCTACCCAATTGATTCATACATGAAATATTCAACGACAACAGAAACTCTATTGATAGCGTGAAAATGACACAAGGTTCATATGTATTATCTTTTAGTCTTGTAAATATTTGATAGTGTGTGGAATAACTTCAGAAAACCTGTCAACATGAAACAGATAACTGGAATTACTTATTTATCATTTGGAATGCCATGTCAAGGGAAAAGGTTCCTCTGAACAAAATTATTTATTTATTTCTTAATGACGATCTATAAAATATTTACCTGCAGTTTATAATGCACTTCTCTCACTTGGCCTCATTTTTCTATAACTCCCCAACATAAAACTGGTGTTGGACTTCATAATGCATGCCAGGTTTAGACACATAGGGGATAAAAATATTTGGCCTTGTAAACCAAAAATTTATGGGTTTTCATTATACCTCATACACAGCAGAAAATATAAATATCTATTGTACATGAGACATATTTACCTAAACATTTGAAACAATAACCCTCTAGTACATTTATGTTGATGAGGAATTTCACCCCACCAACACTAATGAAGAGAACTGAACAAACTCTGTGTATTTGTCACCATTTTAAACAACAATCATGCAGACTATTTAATCTCTAAAAACTGCGTATGGTGAGAACATCACTCTGTCATTTTGTTGTACCAATATTGTGTCATATAAACGAGCAATATTTTAACTTTAAAAAGGTAATTCTGATATTACAATATTTTAGATAACTGTCTGGTACAACTACTATAGTGTTAATAGAAGTCAAATGGAGTAAACACATAATAGCTTTGATAATGTCGCTTATTAATTTCTCTGTGGCTGTTGCGGTCAGCAACAAGAAAGGACAAGATGGTAGAATAGGGCTACGAAGAACTCCAACTTTCCTGTATTTTGTACTGAAGTCATTTCTCCTGACAATATAATGATAAATTTAAAAGAAAAATATTGTTTATTAAATACTCTGTTGAAATAATGAAATATTTAAAAAACATATTGTAATTTACATTATGATATATGCAAAGTAACGAGACAGTGAACTGCTCTTTGCGACACACTATGGACACTCTTTCCGATATTTATGCCATTAAATTTATAAGACTTGAAATGATATTACACCGTGATAAAAATGAAATTTCATCAGCAATGAACAAATACTTACATTCACTTTGAAAACATTGATCTCCGTTGATCACGAACTATGGCTTTTGGCGATGCAAACACCAAAGAAATTCTTCACTAAGAATACCTTGAAATGAATGAGACAAAATACAGCTTTCATTTCCTATGAGGAATTACCCCTTTAATGGATGAGGTTATTTTCCACACGCTATTATAAGTTATCTTAGGTGGAAAATAAAAGCAGAAAAATGCATCCACTATAAAAATGTTTACAAAGTAACAGACATTGACTCCAAATATGGCAATTTATACCGTCCCATACCTAACCTGTAAATACAGAAAAACCTGTAATATTATCACTTTTCGTTTCTTTAATTTGTAATGTAGTCCAAACTTTTACCCCATTCTGCTCCCACCTTTTCTCTGATTTAAGATGAGACATCTAAATGGGGAAATTACAATGCCAATGTGCAGTGCATTGCCAGGATCAGTTTGCAAAAACACATCAAGAACATATATTTAAAAATAAAATTAAATGTATAAAAACAAAGCCCACAAAAAATTAAATTTGACCTTTGTTCATAGATTTATAGATGGAGGGTTTTTCCTGTTTCAAATATATTAACTTAGCTCTGCATCATGCTCCAGTCACAAGATAGTAAGTTTGATAGCCAAATACAAAGAAAAACTTCAGGGAAGTATTTGGAGCCTGACTACTAACTGCACAAACAGTGTCTCAGCATTTTCTCCATTAAATAGGCACATAACGAAAGTCGACCATGAATATAATAAGGAACACAAAACAAAGCACAAGTACAAGTCGACGAATGAAAAAAGAATTTAATTATGGTAATTTAGGATACAGGATATAAAAAACAAATCAAATACTATTACTATATAATACTATATCAGTTACTTCATCCAAAATTAACTGCAGAATTGTAAAGCAGAGCCTCCTTCCATATCCTGTAGGTAAAATACCACATGTATTTCTCCGTTTACAACAGATTGCACTGTTCTTAACTGTTCCTCTTTTAAGGAAAAATGAAATTCAAATTGCCTTTTAACTTTCTTCTAAAGTTATCGGACTTCAAAAATATAAAGACTACAGTTGTAACAAGTTTCCATTGTTTAACCGCAACGTACGTATGACACTTTTCCACAGACTTTCGACAAATAGGAGGCAGCTTGCAGGTCAGGAGCGGTATAGCTGCCTCCCGGGGGCTGATGTCATTAGAGGGTTGCTAATGTCCTCCCTGAGCATGCGCAGATAAAAGGAAATACAAAATAGCTGTCTGTTTTACGTTAGTCGTCAGTCGCAAGAGAGATATATTTGTGTTAGCGTAAAAGTAGCTATCAATTAAGGAAGAAAGCACGATATGTTTTTTTATTTGTACGCCCTAGTAATAGACATTAAATCAGGTCCAATAATCATTATCATTCAAGGTAACTATGAAATTTACCAGGTCCAAGGAACATATCGAAAATGACAAAGGCAACGGGGTCATCTTGAACCACGAAATAGTGGTGGTACTAGGTGTCCGGAACGGCAAATTCATTGTTATTTGGTGAATTCACCAAATTACTTTTTGAGTCAAAATTTGGTATGCTGTCACTCATCATTCGAGAAACAGACAGGTCATATTTTGATACAACATCTCCGTATCTACCGTAGAACTTCTTAAATTATTTCACTAATCTACTTTCTGAGAATCCTTGCCTCACTAACTTTTGAGCTAATAGGCTTTGTCTAACTCGAAAGTCTTCATATGATTTGCATGCTCTACTGTATCTAAGGAGTTGTGAAATATACACACCATAAGCTGGAGATGATGGTATATTGCTCGACAAAAAGAAATCATTTGAGGTACTCTTCTACATTTGGAAAATGAACCCAGCATATTGCAGTGCATTTGCCATTTTTTTTCTACAGGGTGGTGTTGTGAGAGGCCATAGAATCTCACACTTCACAAGCGCGACCTCAATCTCCGCGCCTGTTGAACCCAGGGCTAAGTCTTAACACGATTTAAACTAATTTGGGAGAATTGGATCTTTGTGTAATTCAAATTTTTCAAAAGTATTAGGTGTCATATAGTTGAATATGCAATATTGCAAATTGCGATATAAAAACAAAGCGTATAACTGAAAATAAGCAGATGAGCTGATATTTTGCTGATAAAACAGACACGTACTACTTCATTATCCAATTATCCCAAATTAGTTCCAATCTTTTTACTTATGACTCATCATTTTGCATCCTTCTGGGCGGCAGTGGCGCCGACAGATTTGAGGATCCACTAATGGCAAAAAAAATATTGGACAGCAACCGAACGGGTATGACGCAAATAATCACAAAAATGTGATACGTCCTGTGAGGACAACGGATGAAGTGTGCTTTAACACAAATTGAACGGATTGTGGTATTAGCAAAGTAAACGTTTTTGTCCTGCCAGATATGTGAGTCACTCTGTAACAGAATATATCCCTTTGCCAAAGTTTTTAGGATTTTCTTTTACTGACATATTAAATATATGTTCGCGAATAATGTAAGTTGAAAACTGTCTACACGTTACAGGACCAACTATCCAAGCTGAACTCAGTTTAGTGAACTTCAACATGTAGAAGTCGTCCTTTCAACAAAAGTTAAACACATATTGATATGGTATTTTAACAGACTGTCATAACCAACTTTTAAAAACTATCTACTGTTGATTGACCAATCAGAGTGCTCAATTCAGGGTGTTTTATCTACTCGTAAAGCCTTGGTCACCAAATTCCAGAAACGAATGACAGCGCCGTAGTAAAGTACTGTCCAATCAAAAGTGAACATGTCATATTCTGTAGACATCTGATACGTTTTAATATTCAAATTTGGTAACACAGTGGAAACCAGCTGCAACACAAAATCTGCTGTGCCCTAGGGCATTTATATAATGTGCCCTAGGGCATTTATAGGATGTTCCATTACACTGGAAGGCTATTTCACAAATAGAAGTTTTAATTAATATCCTAAACATGTTACATTGACAAAGGGGACGGCTGACGTAAACACATTGAAAACGAAAATATATCAGTTAGGGGCGATAGTTTTTAAGTCGGATAAAACCCTCGTACTCGGGCTCTTCTGGTATATAAAGTCCAACCTACGATAAAATGTCGAGGCCGCAGGCCTCGACATTTTATCGTTGGGTTGGACTTTATATACCAGAAGAGCCCTCGTACTCGGGCTTTATCCTATACATCACACAGGAATCTCCCCTGGTGATAACCGTTTTATTGATATGAAATACAAAGAACATCTATAGTAATACAGGATGATAAAAAGTGGTTGCAGAAATCAAGTATTAATTACGGAGGTCCTACATATAGCATTACATTGAAGCAATATAAAAAATTGAATGAGTGAATGTAGCTCGTTTTTAATAATATGCTTTTTTTATTTTTCTCGCTAATAATAACGCGAGATATTATATTCATTTCCATCAGCAAATATGGGGCGTATTTGATCACTAGTTCGGACTTCACTTGATAAGTTTCCATAGCATGTTCGTTTGATATTCTTTATGAAAGCAGTATTTTAACCACAGGAAGTCAATTTTTGCGGGCGTAGTTGTGTTTACTGAATCTATTCATATTCCTGACTTGCTCAATGTGTCCTCTTATGTTGCAGTTCAGGTCCAGTTAATGAAATTTGCCTTTTGGGATCACAGTCCCAGCCTAAAACAAGAGTTTAACGTGCGAAATGAGTTCCCGTCGGAGAGGATTGCAAGTATATACCATTTTAAATGTGACTGTTGAATGATATTTGCATGTACTAGCTCGGCGACATCAAACACTGGGCCAATGATGAAACCAAGAACAGCACTATTATTATCTTTATAAATGTGTTTTCCAGGGACACGTTTGTTATTTTATTTTTGAAGAGTTCTTTAAGCTGACCCAGAAATCCATTAATAAAATAGAATATCTGGCAAACATCAAATTAAGTACTAATACAGAGTTCACAATTCCTCCAATAAAATAAACAACACTTGTCGATTTCAATCGAGCAAGATATAGATATAGTTTCTCGCTCAGATGTTATGAATGTTACAATACCTTGATCCATGCAGCGACTTTAGATACATCACCAGTTGCGATTAGATCAATGAATTCTCTATCCTTATCTCGTAATTGTTTTCGCTCAAGCCAATCTCTGGCTCTCGGACGAAGTTGCAAAAAGTCTGCAATTTTTCCAAAATCTGAAAAACATTTAATTTGATTCATTAAAGCATGATATTTCTTGTTTTCATTAAAGTCTGCAGAGACTTGGCACGTTATGTACACTCTCTATATATTTGTGCAGTCACCCATATTGTTGAATGTATGAAAGTAACGCCAATTTGGCTTTTGATATGGCCCAAGAACGTTTCGATATCGATGCATGGGTTTCTATGTAGTAATTGGCGTGTATTTGGCACAGGTCAATGTAACAGGAGGGATGGCAAAGGGCGAAGAGTTCTTGGCATACAATCGGATAATTATCAGGTTGAGTCCCCATTATGACCAGGATGGTGGACTCCCTATCGGAGAGGGCGAGTGAGAGACTCGTGGTGTTATGCCCTTAAGCAAATTAAGCGAGTTGCAATCTTCATAACCTCTTTTTATAAAATGCGCAGTGGGTCCTTAAAATATATCATATAAATTTTTTGTGAAGAGCTCTTAAACATAACTATCAAACTTTGACGCATCTTATTTTTATCAGGGATGAATTAGTTTTTCCTGTCTGGGGTTCCAATGACAATCAAAATCACAGCGTCTCTTAATTATTGCTACAAGTTTGTGCGTGCTCTTGTGATATTCTTCTTTCTCTCTTATGAAGTGTTGTGACAGCTATTTCAGCTGTGGGAATTCATAAGAATGGTAAGTTGAGCCTAATTTGGAAGACTGACTTTGCGTTTGTCCAGAAGATGTGCTATTAAAAATATTTACTTTTGATGTCTAACTGTAATATGGCATATAAAAAACAGAGGGATATAAATGAAAAACATTTTTGAATGTTTTCATTTCATTTCATATATCATTTTCATATTAATATTGGAACTTGATATATTGAAAGATATAATGTGTACGTTTTCCAACTCCTTTTCAAAGAATATTTAAATAGCACTTATCTTGTGGTACCAATTGGTATCATGATATTTTGGCGTGAGAATCTCTTTCATTTATGGGAAGGTACATATGGTTGATAACTTGGATACGGCTTCAATATTGTACCCTACATTGGGTTCATACCCTATGCTTGTATTTTTGGCCATTTTCATGATGCCCACGGGACCTTACATTATGGAATCTTATGGTTTTATAATGGTATTCCAGACGACCTTTTTCAATGAGAAAATGAAGTCATGTGAAAATGCAAATTTTTCTTGAAGATATGTGGCAATGTAGAGCAGAATTCCGTGAATACGGTATTGGCCATCGAAATAATATAGATAAATTCAACGCAAGGCAACTTTCGACATAATTCTTCTCGAGGTTTTGTTGCATAAATTAGATCAGTTTCCGCGTCTACGGACCTCAGCGTGTTAAAATACCTGGTACTCAGCTTGTCAACTTTCACTGCATATATGTGACCCACATGTCAGTTGTGATCATGAAATTCATGATGATTGCAATTAAGACTGTTGTCACACTTCTAGCCCGGCAGTTATGCTGGCCATTTTAATTTGGAAAACTTGTGTTGAGAAACGTTAAGCAGAGATAGCTACTTCTTAATTCCTTGACAATGAAGACAGATTGTCATCTCTTCAGTTCCTTCCAATATTTTGTGTTTACACATAGTTTTAATTCTTTATGACGTGATTCATTTCTAGCCAACAAGTCAAACACTTCTTACTTTCCCGCCAAAACAAGCTATATCACAGCCTGAATCAATCACTTTACTTTAGTATGTGTGCCGTATGTGTATAGTATCTGTAAGTGTATCTATACTCAGAGCGCATCGCTCACCACTGAAGCTGGTCGTCACCTATCCACTAATAGATACATTATGTTATTGTAACAATAGTTGAAAGTAGCTGTAGTAATAAAGTTTGAACAAATAGAGCCGCCGCCTCTGTCTCCACTACTCGAACTCAAAAGATCCTACTTTACAAACAATCCCACACAAATTGTAACTATGAGTAGCTTTCCCATGACCGTATGTTTGTTTTTTGCATTCATGTTTCACTCTCGGTTGCACTTAACTTCAACTACTGTTAGCACTCCAAGTACAGGTGCGCAGCCACTCCTGTGTTCTGTACTGAAACAAATCCACCGGTATTGTGGTGAAATATACATACGAAGATAAAAACAGTATAGGCAACGTTTTCCTTGTGGTTTCGCTTTTATGTTGTGTTAAAACGTTATGACACCTCTGTCTAGAGTATGCCAATTTCCATTTTAACAGTCGTCTCCAATAGGAATATATAATATTTCATTGAGAATCCCGGTTTGATGGCGATGAACAAAGCCCGGCTTGATGTAGGGAGATGCAATGTTCAGTTGACACAGTCTGTTAGAATTAGTAAGTGAAATATCCCACGATGTATTTTTCCGGGTAGTTATGGCAATGTTTATTTCGGCCTATGATCTCCACGGTTTGCGTCGGACACTAAACTACAGCTTGTTCGCAGATGAGATCCGATGGAGTAATACCTGGGCGTACTTTAGTCGAGCTGGTAGATCCCACCCAACCCCCGAAGCCGTTGAACTAGAGTGGAAAGTAGCGATGGTTGTCGCCTGGTGAGGCATATCAAAGACTTTGTTTCGAACAGACTAAGCTTTCATATAATATTAACACAAAATGTCTTTCCGCAGATACATCCAGGGCATCATTTTGCAAAATGCTTGATACACAACAATATATACATAGAAAAAACCACAGACAAATGACCGAGCGTCTCGAAATACGATTTCGGGCTGACTACATCGAAATAAAATTAGCACGTGATCAGATAAATTTTGAAAGACTGTTCACTCACCACAATAATATGTCGTTCCCTCTTCAGAGTCTAGTGGATTGTTTTCTTCGCCATTCACACAGGAAAGCACGTTCTCACTTTCGCAAGTCGCAATGTCCGTCGAGTTCATGTTTTAAAGGGGATAAGGTAAGAGTCCGTTTAACGGCGATGCTAATTCCAAGCAATGCTATATCACTGACTTGTGAAATTTCCAACTTGTTTCTGGTAAATTCTGCAGAATTATGCAAACGATGTTGAAACGCAATTTGCCGATTATGTCGAATACTGCATGACTCAAATAGTGTAAAAGTTTTAAAAATTTGATGATCATAGTCGATAAGATATTAAAATATTTTGTTGGGTGATTAAGTGTAAGAAGGAAGCTTTTGTATCGCGAGTGAGTGTGATGTTTGCCAATCGAAATTGGATATGCCTGGTTGGAATTCTCGATATACGTTTGCTCTCTGTCGTCAGTTGAAGATAATGTGGCAGACCATTGTTTGACGTCGTCATGCGTTGGGCGATATCTTACATGGGATGGATGGGATGGATGGATGGATAGATGGACACACATGCTAAAAGCTTTCAAAGAAAATGAAAGTCATTGGTATCACAAACACGTGTCCGTCGCTTAGAAACCGTCCTCTCATACATACTTTCTGACATACTCTATTGTTCACAAGCAATGGTGCTTATTGAAGTCAAAAGCTGAAGAGGACTTTACGTTGTACATGCAACTTTGCAGCTAGAGTGTTTCCCCCGGCAGGGGCACTCGTATGTACCACTCGCAGTTTGAACTAGTACAGCTCAAACTCAATAATTTCCGTAAAAGTTGGGTGACAATTACTATGATGGTATATTCAAAATACAAAAAGGTTTATCCTATGACTAAACTATTATGAAATCTTAAATGAGAATTAACAATGTTTAGAAAACTTGCTTTCAAACCAAACATGTGACAACTAATGTGGGATGAGAAGAGAAGGCACATAAACGGAAAGTCAAAAATCAAGTGAACCATAAACCAACAAAGATATATCCAGAATTGTTGAGCATCTGCATACTATAAACTACAATGATTTGGGGTTTTTTTGCGGTTTGTTGGAACCGTCATACTATTATCTCTAGTTGAGTAAGAAAGGTCTGCAGTGGGTTTCGCCCATCGTCGTCTTGTAAGTATTCTATTCTTGATCGTAGTCGTTTCCAATTTAGAGTGATGCGATCGCGAAGGAAAGAAATGCAGGATAACCTTGTGGTCTAAGTAAATCAAACCTATCAGAAATGTAACTTCCTCTCTTTGATAAAACTACATAGTAACCATTGTCGTCTTGAAGTCTTCCCCGCAAAAAGGTGTTTCTCTTGTAAAGTAGCGTTGAAGAGTAATATTTCTTGCGTATGACCATTTTCGGTTAGTGCTAGCTCCTTCCAAAAAAAAAAGTCTGGGATATACTTAGCTTAAGCGATAATGTTTTTGGTATATCACTAGAGTGCAAAAACCCATCGTATGTACACTCACCTATGCAAGCAAATGCAGTGATAGTATGTTGAATCTGTAGTTCCATTGAACATTTCTGTCATTTTTGTAATGGAAAACGTCTTTTCAAAACAGGCAGAGAGCACATAGTGTGGCCCTAGCTGACGTCGCGTGCGATACCTGTAGTACTACCAGTTAAAGCAAAACTATTTCCGGTACTCTCTTTTCCGCGCGACGTTGTAGCGAACTCAAAATATTTGAAAAAGAGGGACACATTTACGGATATCGTTTGTTATACCAAAAGAAAATGTAAATAGGTCGTTCCCTGCGGTGTGCTTGTGTCCGTTTACCTCTTCGGGTGATGTTGGATGTGTTTCAAATACAATCCCGTATGGAGACGATGTCGACAGCGTCAATGTAAAATGCTCCACTTATCTGTGTCTTGTCCATGTGCGGCCACGTTTACCACGTCGTGTATACTGCATCATATTTAATGAGTCATGTCCACTAGTGTTTTCACTGGGAGAAATCTTTCAATCTGACAGTGTACTTTTTAAGTTGGATTTTTACTCCTATGCATTGCAAGGACTCAAAGTGAACAAAGAACATTATCAGTGGGGAATTTGAACATCTTACAGAGTTGTTTGGCTATATAGCAAAGAAATATGCATTTCTTCAGGAAAATAAAATGATCGACTGAGTAACAAAACATTTCTTGATTGGTACTAAGTAAAATGCTTTATATTCCAAACACGATTGGAACTAATTTGGGATAATTAGATACTCAAGTGATGTCGGTTTAATCTGCAAATGTAAGCTTATCTGGTTTTCTTTTTTAGTTATACTCTCGTCTTTATGAATAATTTGTAATATTTCAATATTCAACTATATGGCACCTTACAATTAAGAGACAATTTTAAAAATAAAAATCCATTTAACATCCTAAATTGGTTGCAATCGTGTTTTAGTTGAGTTTTAACATAAAGAATCTAAGATGATACACTGCGGTATTTTAACATTATATTTATTTGGAGCTAAGGATCGATCGATCGAACTGATAAAATATTGATTACCATTGTAAACATGAGTAACTTCACACTCAACCTAACATGCATCGAATCCCTTCTGTATTGCTTAAGGTAGTACACGCCTCGAAAGTTAGAGACTTAAAGGTATACAGTCACCTGTTATCTAAATATGCCTATATATGGTCAAAAAGGCAATCATTGGTATTCAAAATGCCCGAGTGAGGGAGCTTGTTTTTTAAAGAGGCAATCCTCTTAAAGTTTGTGATTGGGTAGATTTTCTCTTTCCATGGTAACTGGTAAAATTGGAATAGGTGACAGTTTACCTTTAAACTTTTGATGAAGCTTTTCTAAATGAAACTCGATTATTCTCTTACCATATCACAACAAAAATGCGGATGGGGATATCTGTGCAAAGGTTGTTACTCGCCAAACAAATCACATAATATTTACCGGTTTTTTGACATTAAAATGGCTCCAAAATTCGATATTCAAAAAAGGTCCGAGGGGCATTCTACCTTCATACCAACATGTGACATATTAAAAAATTCTAAAATGGGTAACTAAAACATACACCGTTTATACGTTGATAATGTTGCGTTACTTTGAGATATTTGAATAACAGACTAAATCTTGACAAGATCGAATCAGGAAGTGTGTGACAAAACGGATAACACTGGACAAAATGCTTGATATGCGCTAAGCATATGTACGTGTATTTACGTATATACGCAACGTATATCTTTGAATATGGAACATTCCAATACGTTGATATGCGTAGCGTATATCTCTGCAGATCAAAAGTATATGCAGATCTTTGCATACCAAGTGTACACTGTAGTTTTGCATTTTCTCAGTATACGTTCGTGTATACTGAACGTATTTGACACATGTACAGAATCAGCATATGTGTATATATTGCCGTATATCAAGCATTTTGCCTTGTGTAACAATAATTACTGCTCGAGGCATTGTGTGCAAGAGTCGATGTAATCGTATATAATATCATACAATGTATTTGTGACAATATTTTTTTTAATTTGTAAAGAAAGGAACGATTGTATAAATTTTGTACAAATAAAAAATACATTAAATAATGTGTATGAGGAATTCATGATTGTAGAGATTCTAGTATTTCACGAACTATATGATAAATCACTTCTTTGTCTCTTATAAATGATTATTTTTTGAATTTCTTGACTAGTATATGAGAGAGATTAAAATGCGTTCCCCTGAAAAGGAAAAATCTCATAAGACAAAACAAAAAGTTGAACAAGACAATATTCAAGATGTTCTGCGTTTGCAATACTAGCATGCTTTTGAACCCTTGATGTCTAATAAAAACAACTGTGGCTCTATAATACGGAGGCATAAAATAACAGTGAAATGTAAAAACACATATCATGTTGTAATGAGTCATATGAATGTAAACGCAATACGGCTACTGCTTAAGCTACCTACAATTTGATACGAAATATCTGGACTTGTGTTGACATATCTGTACACAGGACGCCATTAACGTAGATTAAGAAAGTAAGGTCATTAGACAGTCACCCGTTTTGAATAATCATTTAAAATTTTGAATTTCGTTTACCCTAAAATATATTTCTGGCAAACTTATTAAGTTCATGGAATTTTGTTTTGAATTCATATTTGCACATAATTTGGAAGTCCATGACTACGTCTATTTTCATTCATTTTATTCAGTACTTTGGCCACCGGCCTAGGGTACAAATATACACTGATTATGTATGAAAAATACACACGGACACAAGAGGGATATATACAGTAAACAAATATTCCATATAAGGATAAAGTATACTTTAGAGCTTGAACGAAACATCAACCTGGTTAATCAACTCAAAGTTACGCCTTTCTCTGCGTTTGAAAGCAAAAAATACAAACTTTGCAAAATAAATCACACTTTGGGAATCCAACTGCATAAGCCTCAAAAATTTCTGATATGTATAATCTCTATAAAAGTAGGTTGGTAAATATTTCTGCCGTAGATCATTGTAAAGCGGGCAGACCAGACAAAAATGGAACTCATCTTCTACTGCTTGAAGATCACAAAAATTACAAAGCCTACTGTGTCTAGGGATGCCCTTTGGACGATCAGTTTCAATCCTTAGCTGGTGTGCAGATGATCTCAATTTACAAAGTGACATTCTTAACTTATTATCTTCAATGACATCAAGATACGATTCATATTTGAAAGTTAGCTTGAATTCTCTGTATGTATCGAGTTTTGAATAACGGGAAAGATCAGAGGACCACAACTGGGCATAGTTATCATGGATTCTCTCCTTAAAAATATGAAAAAATACTGTTTCATCGCCAACACCTTGGTTTAGCCATACATAGCCAAAACCATATGAAGATAGTAATTGTTTAACATTGAATGCCCAGCATTTTCGATTATTTCTGCTTCAATATATTGGTATTTATAACACTGCTGTACAAAACGATGTTCACTCATCTTCAATATTTTAAACCAGCATTTGATGATACGAATATATCTTAAACAGTAAAGTGGGGTTTTCCCAAGTTTGCCATAAATGACTGGATTCGGAGTGCTGTCATAGAGACCAAGAACATATTTACAAAATTTACGATGTGTATTTTCTATATTCTCGGCCTTGTGAAATCCCCATAATTCACTGCCATACATTAGAATTGGTAAAATTTTACAGTCAAAGATTTTCATTGAAATCTTGACATCAAGTGATTTAAATTTTGACAGTGACTGTTTTAGAGCAAAAATTGCTTTACACGCTTGTCCTGCTAAGGTTTTCTGGGCCATATACCAATGACCGCTGGACGAGAACATCATTCTAAGGTAGCTAAAGTACGGTACAACATATAATTTTTCGCCTTTATAGAACCAATTCTCATAGTTCCTTAGGCCACCAGCTTTTCTGAAAACTACTACTTTCGTTTTACTTACATTAACTTTAAGTTTCCATTTATCTGAATATACAGACAAGTCATTTAAAAGTCTCTGTAAACCAATTGCATTGTAGCTAAACAAAATAAGGTCATCAGCAAATAACAAGTAAAATAACCGCAGAATACCTACATATACACCAGCAAACGTGTTTTCAAGTTGTTGAACCAGGTCATTCAAAAATAAGGCAAAAAACATTGGGGATAAGATTGAACCCTGTTGAACCCCACAATAGCAATCAAATACTTGGGTAATACCATGTGGCGTACGTACACGTGACTTAATATTTGTATACATCGATTTGAGTGTTTTAAAAAACTTGCCATGAAGACCACATTTTATCAACTTATAAAATAACAAATAATGATTGATACGGTCAAAGGCCTTTTCAAAGTCTACAAACACACAATATAGGCGACTTTTCAATGAAAAGTACCTGTTAATAATTGTATCCAAAATAAACATATTGTCAACACAACTGTAACCCTTTCGAAAACCTGCCTGGTTTTCCAACAGGGGACAATTTTTATCGATCCATGCATTTAATCTATTAGAGATAATTGAGGAAAAAACTTTCCCCAGTAATGAAAGGAGTGTTATACCTCTATAATTGTTAACGTTCTCTCTATCACCTTTCTTATGCAGTGGAACTATTGAACCCAACACCCAGTCAGACGAAAATAGCCAGCACAAAATAGTTTGTTAAATAAGAGAACAAGAAGTTCTTTGAACTTCCTTGGTGAGTGTTTTAGAATTTCTGCTGGGATGCCATCATAACCTCGTGCCTTTCCATTTTTCAAATCATTTATACATTTATCAACTTCATCAAAAGTTATGTCACTGTCAAGGTCGGAACAATCTACATGATTACAACTATTTTCTTAAAAGAATGGGTTAAAGTCATCAACAAACTTTTAACATCTTCATAGAATACATCGGATACCTCACCAATCTTCTTTTGAAATATTAAGTCATGGTCCAATTTTCTTGTTTCTGAGAAGTGACCAAAATTTCTTTGAATCAGAATTCGCAGCAGCATCCAACAGCAAATTGTTCTGTTTTTCTTCATATTCTGTCTTTTTCGTTGATAGCAATTTTTTTACTCAGCTTTATTGATTTTCAATCTATCTAGTGTTTCTTTTGATCTAGTATGCCTGAATTCATTTAATGCTCTAGTCGCCTTGGCTTTAGCATCAACACAATCTTGATCATACCAAGATTCATTTACACGTGTACTCTCACATTTGTTTCGAGCAAACTGTTATTCCATTCCATCCCAGAGGCAGCTTTATACAACAAATCAACAATAACGGCAATACAACCATCAAAATCATTGTTATCAAGTTTTACAGTGAAATTATTCCCCTGGATTTCAGCTTCACCGTTCCAATAATTATCAAACTCAGCATGTTTTTCTTCCCGCCAGATGATTTTAGTCAATGAATCGATAGCATTTACCGTATTGCTAACTGCAGGGGTGGAAGTGGACCTTAATGACAAGTATTTCTGAGAACGAAGACTGAAAAGCAATGGCTGGTGATCAGATTCGATTCTATCACCGACAGCAAAATGAACCATGTCTTTCATCGTTGTGGCGTTACATAACACGTAGTCTACCACGCTACCACCTGTACCCTTTAAACATGTCAAATAACTGCTTCTGTCAGAAAAAACGACCATTCATGATTCTAAGACCAGATGTTTTGCAAAATTCCACAAGGCATTTGCCATAATGGTTTGTACTAACATCACATGATTTTCTCGTCGGCAAAATCTCATCAGTTACGTAATCTTCATCACATGGGATAAATGAAGTGTCATCAAAACATATGTAATATGGGTCAGTAGCTGTTCGAGCATTGAAATCACCACAAATCAAACACTGGTGATCTGAAAACCGTTGTGAATACATTGCATATTCATTTTCAATTAAATCAAAAATAGAATCATTAGAAAATGATGAAGATCCCTGTGGCGATATATAAACAACACAAAGAAGGAGTAACATGTTGTCAGTAGTTTTGATTCTAACCCACAGTAAGTCTTCTGATTTGCTTGGCAATTTGTTAATCGATAGAATGACATCACAATTGTAAAAAACCAATAACCCCCAGAATATCTACCAAGATGACATCGTTTTGACCTCACACTGGTGAAAGAATTGTATCCATACAACGTAAAATTATCCAAAATTGTACTCCATGTTTCTACCAGACATATTATATGAAATTGTTTGATGTATTTGATAAAGTCAGGATTGTACCATTTAGATTTCAAGTTGTTCACGTTCCAACACAGAAAATCAGTAGAATTTGACGCATTACTTTTGCAATTACCACTTACTAGTGCACTGACAGTAGCTCTATTAATTAGCGGTTCATAATTATGTAATTCAACAGAATTTTCACACGTTCCGATTTCGTCCGCGTTATGTGTATTTCTTCGACCTTGGCCACACCCCTTTCAAAAGCGATGACCAAGGCACTTCACTTTCTGTACTAGCACCAGACGTATTACCGCTTCTCAGTAGCATTGGTTCTGTAGAGTCACCACACACAATACCAGTGTCAGTCAGTTTGGTTTGCTTAGGGTTAGACTTCTGTGGGCCCGGATTGGACTCAACATCACCACACATGACAAGCAACAGAAGGACTAGGAATCTGACAACAGGTGTCACGGTACTCGTTGCGGATCCAGTGTGGCTCGTATTCACTGCCGCCACGGGTTGCTGAAAGCAACCAATTTGTCGTCTCCATTGCTGAACACAAATACCCATGATTTTGTAGGGTGGCGTACTTACTCACGCAATACTTGCAATTAAACTCAGACCAAAATGCAAGAAGAATTTCAAAGGCTTTAGCCAAAATTCGATGATTTCTCGGAGCGCATGCAACTGGACACCTTCCTCTCGAAGCGCCCTCTGTGTCCACCCTCTGTGACTACGTCTATGAAATATTTTGGAAAGAAAAACCTATAAATCTTTACCAAAACGTAAGTATTATTAATGGTAGCGCACTATATTATGAAATATCGCAATATGAGCAACCTCAGACACAAATCGAATCCCTCAGTGTCGCGTTTAGGAAGCATGCGTGCATGGAAACTGAAAGACTTAAACGTTCGCTCAATCTGTTCTTATATAACTCTCTCTCTCTCAAGAATCATCTTACATAACGAAGAATATATATCGATTTTCACTGTGCAAAGTTTATTGCTAGAGAACTAAACTGACAGTTACAGATATTTGAAATTCAAAAAGGGCTGACAGATAATAATATTTGAAATTCAAAATGGCCACCATCCCCATCTTCCTTCTGACAAAACGTGAAATTTCTATTTTTAAAGAAGTAAGAGACTAAATATTTTACACAAAAAAATTTTAAAGTAAGCCGTTACAAGCGGTATATCGGAAAATGATTGTACAAATTGAGGGTCCGAATGACTGTCACCAAGGCGCATTCTACCATAAATGTATACGACCTCGGTAAGTTCATCATTCACAGTTTACGGTAAAGTAGTCGTGCGTCTGGATGCCTGCCCTTTACTGCCAGATTTGACGTGCTTGCTGATATATTGCATGGTGAGAATATGGAGTATCTGTCAAAGAAATACACAATATATACTTGTTAGAAACTATATGACCATATGTTGCAATGATCAAGAAAGTCACACTCATGGCGAAAGTGGTGATATGAAAGATAAGTAGGAAGAAGAAATATCACAACTCACATCTTTGTAAGGCAGTTCATTGTTTGCGCCATGTCCTTGTAGGCGCAACCCCGCTTCTTCAACATTCTGAGGAGAAAGAATTAATAGTTCACTCCTCTAAGTATAGCGAGATTTTACCATTTCAGTTTTACAATGCTGGCTGAAGGATACTGTGTATTGAAACAAAACAAAGACAATATACCTCTGTACGTGCGCTGTTCGATTTGCAGAACATCGATTTGAAAATATTCGCGATGAAGTTGCGGGTTGGGATCAAGTTGAATGGAGGTGGCAAGATGGGTCCTCTGATGAAGTCCATCCATAGTGTTGTACGAGAGAAAGTCCATTCGATGTCAATGTTTTCCTAAAAAAATCATCAATAGCTCATAGAGAGTTGTTTGCTTCAGGTATAGTTATGTCAAATCCAGAGTATGTAAATGTTTTATGCAAGCTAACATCGTAAATTCAACATTGTGTTGTCAGAAACTTCAATTTTCGACTGATATTTGTTTTGGCAAATTATTGGGTTGTTGTTTTCCTTGTATTTCTCTGAAACGTTGTATAAGCACATTTCCACATTGAGACTCGTTTAAATTATGTGACACGGTGGCAGCTTCAATACGCATCGTTTGTCGTCGATTTCACGTTGACATCATGACAGGTATCACTAACAAGCAGATAATTAGAGAGAGATAGGTATGCGCTGATTGTAGAGGGTGCGAATATGTTTGCTAACGTTTGATATTTGAAAATGGCCGACATCCCTGTTTTAACACTTTCACCGCGGGAGGGCGCATTCTGCGCCAACGGCCAGACTGGCGCGTAAACGCGCCAAGAACATACGTACGGCGCTTATCTGACAAAACGTGCTTATCTGACAAAACTCTCTTTAGCAATACCCTGGGGAGTCACTTTACCCAGCGCACTTCATGCGCGCGGTACATGTCGTCGTCTCGTACGATGTTGTGTACACAGAGTGTGCCAATTTAACGTTAATACGAAGTCTTCTATACGAAGGATTTTGTTTCTGTAAACTACTCTCAAATTGTTGACATATAGTTTTTTTATTGTGGTTGTTCTTCCATCGACCGGGCTCGCGCTCGGTCTGTACAAGCCCATGGAGATAACTCCGTGTTGCAACATGTAGGTGCTTTTCTTATCATCTACTTGCATGTTTATTGAATATAATTTATGTACTTAAATGGCAAAATTAGCGATCGAGGAAGGTGATGAAAAACAAAAACAAAAGTACTCTGCTTGCCATTGCCGCATTGTGATGTGGTGATTTTGATACTCCCGCCACCGTGGGAGCGCATGACCTCATGTGACCTTGTGACCTCTCCTCTACCCCTTAAGACAGCCTCTATGTGTTGATCGATGTACACACAGTGGTTAATTGAGGTGCTCGGCGATTTTACGCAATCAATGAAATATACTGTATTTTAACTATTTTATGGCTATTTTGTGATGTTTGTGATTTTAGACTTCTGTAATTAAAATGTCATTCGTGTGTTTAAACAGACGAAGTATTGTGACTTTTGTGTGAGGGATTACTTTCCACAAATGAGTAAGGCTACAAGCAGTAATTAGTTATTATTGTCAGATAATCACGTTTTGTCAGATAAGCGCCGTACAAACGTACGCGTTTATATGCGTTCGATATACGTTGCTTTTGATTGATCTACATCATGTTTGTTGACTATTTCCTCAAGCCTAGCGTAGTGTACGAGGTAGAGGTCAAACCTAAATGAGCATGAACGCCAAATTTGTAAACAAATGTCGCCATATTCGATCATTTCTCGGCCGTGATTTGTAAGGATCGTGTGATCAGTTGTTGTTTTTCTTTCATAGGGTATTTAAAAATGGCGGTGCGGGCACAGTTTAACACTCACTTAACCCTTGAGCATGTTTTTCTAGACGCTAATAGTGGAATTGTCACTAATCGTGAAACTGAAGTCGACGGAGACAGCGGAAGTCAAATTTCAAATTACAACTCTAATACCGAACTTGAATATGTTCCCAAACCAGTTCAGCAAAGACAGAGATCGCAAGCAAGACAGGAAGGTAGGCAAGCTAAGCATGCTGAGAGAAAAGTACGACAAAGGGCCGGTGACTGACATCACAAACGTTGATTGGGTATCCTGTGGATGTTGTACGACATCAATCTATCAATGACAATTACGCATCGGACTGGCTACCAGTATATAAGCTTATATATAATATAGCTCTCTTTTGAATGTCAGATGATACCTGTTGTTTGAATTTGAACTTGTAATAAATATGCATATTAATCTCATTTATGTGGAATATGTTTTAGACTATGTATTCCCCCTACTGAATTTGAGTTGATAAAACGTAAGTAGTAATTTTTAAAGTGTTACGCTGAGAAAAATACATTTAGGCCTATATATTGAAAATAACAAAAATGTAACATTTTTTAATTTTTTTGTAAAATCCAATATGGCCGCCATGATCACGTGATCTTCAAGGTGTGTCACATGACCTTTTGTGCATTTTTATGATGCTCTGTCATATTGCAATACTCACTGAAAAAATTGTCCCGAATACTGTAATAATTACAAAGATATAGCACATGCATGTAAATCAATATTTATAAGGCCATATTTCCATAGAAAACTACGCACAGGAATGCACGTATAAAAATTAATTACGCAGTGAAAGTGTTACACCTTTTGGGGAAAAATAGTTTGACCAAGTCAGGCAGTGAAAAGCTCTTTCTTCAGGACATTTAAAAAGAATCCCCTCCCTTATGTGGTAGATCAAAAAAGTATCGAAAAGTAACGACACCGTCTATTTATCCCCGAGACTTATTGTAACTCAATACAGAAAAAACAAAATAGACGTGAAGCAACCATATTGGGTACATGGCTGAGCTCATTTAAATATGTAAGTATAAAACCTGTAAATTTTAATTAAACACCCGCATTTTATTCCAAAATATGTGGAACCTTCAGACAACAAAGACCTGGAAAATAAGTTATTTTCGGCTTAACCATAGCCAAAAAGATGTAGAAAAAAAGTAATATTTTGTGATATAACGTCAAGGCAATAAGAAGGCAAACACGACATCTTTTGTTTTCTTTCAGAGTGTTGAAGCCTCATTTGAAAATAATTGTTTAATGATACTGGACCTTTTTCAACAAGCGTTTAGATAGGAGCTGTAGAAATTAATTTCTAGTCAGGCATGATCCCAAATTTCAGTTAAATATAGTTCAATATATAAGAGTTGAAGGAATTTACTGTCATATCATGAGGAGACAAACTATGGATCGGTGCTTTTTGTTTCTTTCGATCAATATGTGAAAAACGAATACTTCACTCCCCATAGGGTCTCTGTCGTTCAGCAAGACACAATTCTTTGGTATCTAACAAAGTACACGAGCCAGTTTTAATCGCTATTGGTAATCGAAATATCCCGCCATATCAAAAATTGTGTTCTATCATAAGTGTGTTAAAATACTTACCTTTATTTTCGTGTAGGTTTCAGACATCATTGCGATGCAGAGGTTCAACAGTATGATGATCATGAATAAGCTAAACATTCCATACAACATTTTACCGGTAATGGTGGTACCCAAAGCATCGACTTGCTCCCAAGAGGTTTTATTTACATCAGTGTTAATCGGAGAAACATCTAATTCATTATGGTAATTTGGACCGAAGACAGACCATACCAGATTCTCTAAAGTCTTATCCAACCTACAGTCAAAAATTAAGTTAACAACGTCAGATATTAAAGAATGTTTTGGTTTTCATATAAAAAGTATGTGATGATTTCAAAATGCCCGAAACTGATTCACTGATGCTCTAACCAAATAGCACTTGTGTGACCATCTGTTGTGTATTGTTCCCTTTTACATAGCATCGTATTCGTTTGCGTTGTTTAAGCTTGCACGAACATGCTTTTCAAAGGAATTTATGGTGTCTCTCTCACCCAAATGGGGATTAAGATACGAGAAAATCTGCTTCATCAATAAATAGCTAAAACTGGAAAAAATAAATTATTCATCAATTGTCGAATGGGCATCTTGATCAAGAAAACAGACAGGAAGATATGTAATCAGAGACTGATTAATTTCGCATTTATAGAATGATGCGAAAATGTCCTGTTGTCTTTATCAATTAATGCATTCTTACAAGGATACACTGCATTTCAGATATTCACGTTATCGTTTCTTTTGGTATTTTATGAAATATAAACTTGGGCAGTTTCTACTGCAAATGTACCTATCCCATCTCTCGGTTGCCTTGATGCTTGATTGAATGGTCGTACCATGATAATTGAAAAACATACCAATCGCATAAGCAAGGACTACAAGCATGAACAAGCAACAAAAGTTAAGAACGTCTGACGACATCCGAGTAAAGATCAATAGCATTGAGCCAAGCTTCTTAAGAAAATACAAATATTGAAGAACTCGAAACATACTAAATACCAGACTAACTACAGCCAATCGGTAAAAAATTTCAAATAAATATAAAAGCGACTGCCGCTGCTGCAGTATGGGAAAAAGAGGGGAAAGAAAAATAGTCAAGGTAGTAAAATTGCAGATATCAATGACATTCCAAGCGTTCCGTATGTACTTGCTGAAGCCAATGGCCATGGCTTGCTGCAGTTCATATACCAAGAAGCCAAATGCTTGCAAAAATACGAGATCATCATATGGAAAGTAGATAATACTGCAAAATAATGCAAAAGTCGAGAATAAATATGAGATAAATCTAGTCCTTGGTGACATGATGAATGGTGTATGAGGCCATGCAACGTGAAAAAGTGCAAGAAGGGGAAATAACAATCCACAGACAACCACTGCAAATACGGCGTAGAGGATATTCCACCAAAATCCTGGGTATTCTGACCACTTAGGTTGGCCATTCAACCATGCTGACCGCAGGGTTTCTTGAGTACGAGAATGACTGATAAACTGTCGGAGAAAGTACAGGCGTACATAGGTAAGTGGAAAAACAAAAGAACAATCTGTCTTTCATATAACGGTGAATAACGGTGAATTATAAACTTTAATATAAGTATCGACAAAAAATTGACAAAGCAACTTTCGCAGTAAGGATAGGGAATTGTTCGATATAATGGTGTCAAGGCATTTCTCTTGCTTTTTCAACTTGTATAAAACTACATCTGTCTTGACATTAAATTTGATATATACCTTCTTTTGATTTTTAGCGATTGCCTCATTCACTGTTTTCCAACGACCATTCTTCAACGATGCAGCGTGTAGTACGGTCCGTACTGTTGCCGAGTCTTCGCACATTTCCAATAAATCAACAGTGAAACCTTCCAGTTTCATGTTCATATGCGACCAATCTATCTGTAAATTAAAGGGAAAAGCGCACATATTATATCTGTATCAGTGCATGAAACTTACTGTTTCTTCGATAGGGGTAATAGTCTTCTCCTTTTGCCTTGCAGTGAGGACCCTAGCGCCCGTTTATTACCCAGAGCGGGTCATACGTTACCATAAACCTATTACTCTCCCAGAGGCCATACGCCGAGGGGTGAAGCGACGTGTTTCTGATAAAATTAGGTCACGAGGTGACATTAATGGGTGTTATTGCCCGACTGGAGACAAGATTATATATCTTTTATAACACACTACATAATCATGCTTTTAAATGTAATGGCTCTGACTGTGCTTAGATTTATAGGCACTGCAACAGCAGAAAGAGACGGAGAGAGAGAGACAGAGAGCGAGACAGAGACAGACAGACAAACAGGCAGACAGACAGACAGACAGACAGACAGACAGACAGATAGGCTGACAGACTGACAGACAGAGGCAGAGAGACAGACAGAGACAGACAGACAGAGACAGGGACAGAGAGAGAGGAAGACAGGGAAGAGGGGGAGGAAGGTAAACAGGTGGCACAAATAGATATTTTTATCATGAGCAAGTTCACAAAGTTAAGAAAAAAAGTATTAAATCAGGATTAATATGTAAGATATTTATACATGTCACCTTCATAATTTGTCAAGTATGATTTTGATTCATGTATTACAATGAGCTTCGTATATCACTCACGTTAGAGATGTTGCACAAACCATCAGTTTTCTCCATTTTGCGAAGTCTCTCTGAAATTTCAAAGGCTGTAAGCAGAGGATCATCACTGGTAAAACAAATGTAGGCCGGACTAGATATTGCTGCATAGAACTTGAAGAGCTGAAACTTTGCAGTAATATCGATATCCTCTCTCTTACCTGCATTAACGTAAACGAATCCGACAAGCTAATTAGATTCCTTGTTATTGTGTGTGTGTTTAAGATACATACCACGTGGTGACTTGACATGTATTGCATAATTTTGGACTTGTATGAAGTCGTGTAAGAGATTTGTACCTTGACCTGTCTCACCGAGTGACTAGACGAAATTTGCAAAAAGATGTTATGCAACGTTTGCAGACTTAATCATGAAAATAATTGCAGTAAGCAGTAAATAGAGAATCCATTCTACTCAACGACGATTGAGTAGAATGGATTTGGGTTGTTGTTGATGGACTACCATTGATCCAGTTGAGGGACTGTGATTGAACAGAAAAGATATCAGGCAAAACAGAACAATCAGATATCTAAAAGATCAGTATCTGTACCAGGTTCCATCAGCTTTAGCACAGTACTTTCGGAGTTAAATCACTAATTACAAAACTTTAATTTAATATGAAAATGAGCTGTTTATTAACTTTGCACGGGTGAATGCCTCATGGGACAAATAGACATGTATCAGATCAACATCTGTAGCACGTTTCCTCACATTTAAAGCAGTTATTTCAGAGTTAGCTCACTAATTACAAAATTCATTAAAATTCAAAATTCATTCATATGCAAATGAACCCTTCACAAATTTGACACTGCTCAGTGTTTAACGGGAAAACTAGATATTTAGATCAATATCTGCAGCAGGTTCTACCAAATTTGGTGCAATAATTTCAGAGTTACATCATACATAAGTTATTTAATATGCAAATTAATGCTCAATTAGCTTCACACTCTATATGCTTTACAACGCAGTCAGATGTCTGTCGGATCAGTATCTGCCGCAGATTTCATCGAATTTGGTGCAGTTATATCGGTGATCAATAACTTATTACAAAACTCCATTAACTATGCAAATGAGCTGTTTATAAACTTGACTCTGTTTAATGCTTCTCACTATAATTGAATATCCGTCGAATCAATATTTGTAACATGTTGAAAGAATTTCGGACTTATATCACTAAGAAATTTGAAAAAAGAAGATCCCAAATTAGTTCCAATCGTGTAATTTTATTTTGGACTTTCACTTAAATGTTGATTCACTATAAATTGTACTCTCTGTGGAAACTACAAATATTTTTTACAATAAAAAAACTAGCTAAATCTGTGTATTTATAAACACTTGATAATTGATATTGATGTACTTGATTAGACTAGGGTGATGACAAGTGCGTGTGTGTTAAAAAATTTGATTTTGGCCTTTCAGCGAAATATTCATTCACTATACATTGCAGTCTATGAGAAAACTATGAACAATGCAGTCAAATATGAAACTAGCTAAATCTTCATTATGGATGTTAATTTACTTGATTAGACAAGGTTGGTGACAAGCGCATGTTTATACAAAAATGACTTAGGAATTATCCCGAAACGTTGATTCACTATAAATTGTAGTATATTAGGAAACTATGAATAGCTTTTAAAAGACAAAAACTAGCTAAATCTGTGCATTTATAGATGCGGCAGCGACTAACTGACCACTCTTATGCCAATTCAATATACTATACCAGTAACCCGGAGTGTACCCTTCTAAATACACGGGGCCGCCGTGTTTTTTGGGTGATCATAGAGAAACAAATACGAAATATATAAAGTTTTATTTCTTAACTCAGCACTAATACAATATATTGCTGCCATTAAATATTATTTTACATCTAGTAATTGATACAAAATACCGTTACCATCACGATTTAAAATAGAAAGTGTTATGTAAGTCATTTTCCCCCACACTCATGACCTGAGAGTAATTAGTCTAGAACATTCTCAAGGTCACTATCCTTCACGATCTCACGACCTTAAATTCAATTAGTCGTGTTTGGAATGTTCTAGTGTAAGAGAGATAATTTAAAGCAGTAATTAGCATGTCAATAAGTTCTAGATTGTTCTTATATGCTCCTCTATAACCACATGAGTATCAATAGGGGACCGCCACAGCTTGCAGCCAGACATTTTGTGATCGTGTATCTTACGTGTTATTTCAAGATTTTGAAAACCCCAGCAGTATTAATTTCTGAACTTTTCAAGACCTTCACTACCACGCTGGATTTATTCTGTGGACTTTATGCAACCTCAAGCCTGCAAGCAAGCCCAAGGACTACAACGGTCTGCTTCACTGTCTGACCTTAAGCTTTGCCGTCCCAGCTGAGATAGTAGCCTGCACACTTTTACATTTTGCATTCTATCTCTTGACTTGGCGATTAGTTTTATTTTCGTAATAAATTTCGTTTTATACGGAAATTGCCGAGTTCACGCTTTTGTTCGGTTTCTTTCACGTAACAAAAGAGAGAGAAAAATGTCGTGCATATGAGCGAATCCAAAAGGCTCACTCCAAGCATGCTGGGATTTAAGTCCAATTTGGAAAAGCACCTTCTGTGTTGATAACTAGATGCAAAGTGTCATTTTTAGACAGAAGAGTTTCAGACAGTCACAAGTGCATGTGTGTGCCAAAACTTTGATTTTAGAATTCCGCCGAAATGTTGATTCACGATACTTTGTAGGCAATAGGAAACAAAGTATAGTTTTCCAATACTAAACTAGCTGAATATGTTCTTTTATAACCGTTCGACAATTGATGTAAATGGCGTGCTGATAATACGCACTGCGTAAAAACCCTATAATGCTTACTGTATTAGCATGTATTATTGCCTGTATTTTAGCTGAAAAGTGCATATACAGATGAATACCGACAAGAATCCATTGCCTGTATTCACCACGCCTGTATTAGTGTGGATTCACGTGTATTATTTTATAATTCAGGCAACTTATTAATGTGAATTTATCTGTGTATTATTGCGTTTTTATGCAGTGACGGTGTTTAAAGGAGCAGATGTGAACAACACATCAACACATGTGATATTGGAATTTCATCCATGATTATTTGTATAGGTTGAGAAGTGTTTCTTGAAATTTCAAATCTCAATTGAGAAATTATATATCAATTAATATGCTATTGATATGGACTGTGACATGCAGCGGGCTATCACTGTTTTTGCTCATGAAAATTGGGACGGGTCACTCTTGTTTTTGCAAACAAATTTGAAGGGTGACACTTTTTCGAGCAGCGTCAGTTTGAAGAAAATACTGCCCCCAACCTGTAATTTCTGTCCAGTCCCTTGTGGCTGACGTTCTTAGGCTATTTCAGAGGTAAGAAGTCATGCCACATGGTACTTCCAAGTGCCAAATCCACCCTTGGCCTTAAAGTGCATAGTGTTAATCAATGAATCAGATGAAAATTTTGGGGAGTCACATTTTACAGTAATTGACGAACTGGCGGGAGTTAAATTTAGATATTCTATTGGGAGAGGGTCTTTTGCATTTCGTTTGTAGCTTACTTTCGCAGACCCCTCTCCTCTTCTTAAAAAACGAATGCTCAATAACCCTGATACCTCCCTGGTTACTCCAATAATAGCAACTAAACTTCTCCTAACATTTATTATTTCGAGTATAACGTCTAAAAGAGGTAAAAGAGGTCTTTTGATGTGCAACTTGTACATATATGTATTTATGTATGTATGTATGTATGTACGTATGTACGTATGTACGTATGTATGTATGTATGTATGTATGTATGTATGTATGTATGATGTACATATATGTATGTACGCACGTACGTACGTACGTACGTACGTACGTATGTATGTATGTATGTATGCATGTATGTATGTATGTATGTATGTATGTATGTATGTATGTATGCATGTATGTATGTATGTATGTATGTATGTATGTATGTATGTATGTATGTATGTATGTATGTATGTGTGTATGTTTTGTTATGTAGATCATTTTTTCTCACACTCTTGAGTTCAATTCATAAACGGGAACATTCTTAGGGTCACTGTCTTTCATGACCTGGCCATTCAAATTAGTCACAGGTGGAGATGTTTTAGAGCAGCGATTATTATATCGATGGAAGTTCTGTACTGCTCTTTGTTTTCTTCTATAACTATAAGTATAAATACTGGTGCAGCTTGGTTTCGTCAGACAAATTTTGGGATCCTGTCACAGACATGTTGCTTCAGGACTTGAGAAACTCCAGCAGTATAATTCTCAAAACTTTTTCTCACTCTGCCACGCTGGACGTAGACTTTGCACTGTGGTGGAATTTGCTCTCATGTCTTCAGGCAAGCAAAAGGGCTGTTCACTTTGTCTCACTGCCACGCTGGACGTAGAATTTGCACTACCGTGGACTTTGCATTCAAGTCTTCAAGTAGGTCAAAGGACTGTACAGTTTGTCTCATTATATGATTCGATTCTGGAGTGTTGTTGACCAAGCTGAGATAAATAGCTTGTAGACTTTTGCAGTTTGCTTTTTATCCCTTTACTTAGCGACTAGTTTTATTTTCTTTTTGGATTAAATATTATTTTTAAGAGAAACTGCTGAGTTCACGGGTTTTTGTTTTTTTAAGTAACAGTAGGTTTGAGTGTGTCTGTCTGTCTGTCTGTCTGTCTGTCTGTCTGTCTGTCTGTCTGTCTGTCTGTATGTATGTATGTATGTATGTATGTATGTATGTATGTATGTATGTATGTATGTATGTATGTATGTATGTATGTATGTATGTATGTATGTATGTATGTATGTATGTATGTATGTATGTATGTATGTATGTATGTATGTATGTATGTATGTATGTATGTATGTATGTATGTACGCATGCACGCACGCACGCACGCACGCACGCACGCACGCACGCACGCACGCACGTACGTACGTACGTACGTACGTACGTACGTATGTATGTATGTATGTATGTATGTATGTATGTATGTATGATTCATAATATACATACGTGTTGATACTTGTGGTTCTTCCAGTCTCTGAGCTCCATGACTAAGTAGATAGTAAACCATTTCAAAACTGTTGTTCTCTGCTGCCACCTGTAACGCAGTAACCATGATTCCATTGCTTTGGATTGTCCGATTAATGTCAAAGTTTCTTTCCTGACAAGATAGAGGGAGAGACGGTAGATTAAAACACATACAAATGTGAGTTATACTGTAGTAAGCAAGTGCGGTAAGTTTTCAACAGGGTTCGAACTCACAATATACTGCTGCCAGTCACCTAGCGGAGGGGTCACAGATAGAAATGCTGGGGCAAATCGATCCCAAATCTCAAAAAATGCGTTATTCAATGACCGAGCTAAGTTGTTACAATTTTTCTTACTGCGACCCCTACTCAAGCTCGTACACACAATTTCATATATCGCACACAAACATTATAGTATTTAAGTATTCCAATAGAGCGTACGAATCATAAGAAGTTATCATTCACTTTAATCTTTGTCATGATCCATATATTGCATCATTTAGGTGCTGACAGGTTTGAAGACCCATGAATGCCTACACGCATCTTGGACAGTAATCCGAACGGGTAAATACAACGGCTGAAGTGTGCCTTAAAGCAAATTAATCGCCCATATTTGGGTATTAGCAAAGTAAACGGGGTTTTTTGTCGTATCAGAAACGTGAGTCACTCTACAACAGAATATATTTCGTTGCCAAAGTTTTTAGGATACTTAGTTGTGTAGCAAGACCGGAAGTCTTGGTGGAAAGTTGAAATATATGACGGCGAATAATGTAAGGTCGAAAGTGTTTACTTATTACAGGACCAGAAATTCAACTCAGTTTAGTGAACTGTAACATGTAGAAATCGTCTTTTTCAAAAAACTAAACAGATATTGATATGGTCTTTAACAGATTCTGAAAACCAACTTAACAGGCAGGAATCTCTCTCTCAATGATAATCGTTGTATTTATATGATATACAAAAGAATATGTGTAGTTGTGTAGGCTGATAAATAAAGGAGTGGCTTAACAAGGCCAATTATTACTACCGTAGTCCTATATATACAACTTGCATTCAAGAAATGTCAAAGGTTTGCTTGAGCAAATAATTCATGAAGTACGTTTTCAATATTATGTTTTTATATCATCGTAATCATAAAGTGATATAATATTAATTTTCTTCAGCAAATAAGGAGTATGTTTGAAAACCGATGCGGACTATTGTTGATAATAAATATAATCCCCCGTATTTAGAACTTCTGTGGTTGCGTCGCGGAAGATTGATTCCCCGTGTAGCGGCCGTATCCCTCCGAGCCGTAGGCGAGGGCGCTACACGGGGAATCACGAGTCCCCGACGCAGACACACGAGTGAGGAATAAGAGGCATTATATGTTTATAACATGCATAGATCCAGTGTTTCCATATAAGCTTTCAGGAATGATAATTACTGGGAAAGAACGATAGGGACTATTTTACAAGAATTCATGCGCTTGTGTATTTCGGTCGTGACTTGGGCACATCTGACTTTACTGCGCTCAGCTATACATGTCGATGTTAACTTCGAGCACGCCCGAGCTGCTCATATGGATAATAACGTCTTTCGTAGGGCTTTTTCTGAGCGAAAAAAGCGAAAACAGGAAAGACTATGCATTTTTAACACAAGGTATTTATTTGGTACTTATTATAACATCAATGTTAGTGAATGAAAGTTTCCTTTCTAGATCAAATTGACACCCTAAGACAGGATTTTTAAGCACGAATTATATTCTCGTCGGAGAGGATTACAGGTATACACATATTGAAATATGGCTGTTGAATTAGATTTGCATAACTGGGCAACATCAAACACTGGGCCAATGTATAACAAAAAGCAGTATTATTACAACTAAAAATATTGTTTCCTTGTTCTGGAATCACATTCGTTTTTGCCGTAAACCTATCCACGTAGATCAACATCTCAATTTCAATTCCAATCATCATTTGAACATAAAAGATTATTGGTCAGGATATTGTTTCACCGGGCTGAAATTATAGTCACAGAGACACAAGATAAGCAGAAAAAAAATTGAACATGTCAAGAGAGCTCTCAGAACCAATGGGTAACTAGAGTGGATATTTAGGATTCCCAGAAAGAAGGATAAAGCCAAGGCCACAGACAAATTAAAAGAAAGTTAACATCAATAAAGGCATTCCGCATGTGAGAGGCACTTTTGAAGTTTTACAGGTGGCTTTGAAATCCCATGGCGTCAATATGTACCACACACCGTTCAACTCCATTCGGCAAATACTCACCAACGTTAAAGATAGAACGGAAAATCTACAAAAGTGTGATGTAATTTATCGTGTCAACTGTAAAGTCTGTAACCAAGACTACATCGGGGAAACTGCTAGACAACTGGAACGACCCTCATAGAACACCAGAGTCGAGAAACCCCTGCAATTTATGAACACTGCAAGAAGACGGGACATGCAATCATAGACAGTAGAGGGGGTACTGGTACTGTCCATGATGCAATCAATCCTGATAACGTCAAGATCATCTCATGCGAAGATCATTGCATCAAACGCAGAGTGAAAGAGGCCATTGAAATCAAAACACAACGACTTGCCCTCAATAGGGATGAGGGGATGGAAATTCCAGCAGTTTACAACGCCCTCCTGTGGTCAGTTAACCTGTTACGTCATCTCATCATTCAAAATGATGAGGGCTGGGTGATTCAGCCGAAATAGTCTTCCAAAAGCATTTTGCTCTGAGTTACAGGAATTGCGGCAAAAAATCAGTATTACTTTCTTCATAAATGTGTTTTCCAAGCACATTTTCGTTATTTACTTCTGAAGGGTTCTTAAAGCTGACCAAGAAATATGTTTACGAAAATATAATACCTTGAAAACATCAAATTATGTACTAGAATGAATCGTTCACAAGCTGACTTAGCTAAAATTCTTTCAATAAAATAAACAACACTTGTCAGTTTAATCAAGCGAGATATGGATAGTGTTCATCATTCAGATAGTATAAACCATTACAATACCTTGATCCATGCAACGGCTCCAGGTACATCACCACTTTCGATAAAGTCAATCAATGCTCTCTCGTTGTCCTGTAATTTCTCTCTCTCAAACCAGTCTCTGGCTTTCGGACGAAGCTGCAAAAAGTCTGCAATTCTTTCAAAATCTGAAAAAAGTTAATTGTGATCGATAAAAGCATGCTATGTCTCGTGTTCATTAAAGTCTGCAGAGACTTGTCAAGTTCTTTACAATTTCTATCTATGAACAGTCACCCATGTTGTTGCATGTATGAATGATAATCGCCGGTTTCGCTTTTGATGCCGTAGAACGTCTCGGTATGGATGCATGAGTTTCTATGTAGGACTTGAACTGTATCTGACACAGGTTCAATGTAGGAGGAGGAATGGTGCCAGGTCTACTATCCGTTAACTATAAGTTTGAGACCCAAATGAAACCAGGATAGTGAACTCCCTATCGAAGAGGATGATTGGGAGACTCGACAATGGTGTTGTGCCTTTAAACAGAGCAAGTTGCACTCTTCATTTCTTCTTTTTTATAATGCGCAGTTGGTCCCAAAATATGTTCTAGTTTGTGAAGAGCTTTGGGACATAACTATCAAACTTAGGCACTTTTTGTTTTTATCTGGGATAAATTCATCATTTATATGTTTGGTTCACATAGTGTCAAAACCGTAGCGTCTCCTGAATATAGCTACAGTTTTGTGCCTGCTCATATGATCTACTCCTTCTCTCTGATGAAGTGTTGTGATCGTTATTTCGGCTATTGGGATCCATAAGAAAAGTAAGTTGAGATCAATGTGAAACAGAGACCTTGCTTTTTTTCAGAAGATCATTTAGTGCTGTTAAAATCTTTACTAGTAAATAAATTCATTGCAATACGACGCATAAAAACATTTGAATATAATGAAAAGTATGTTTGACTTTGTTTTTCACTTTCATTTCACTCATATGTTCATAATATCATATAGGGCTAAGGCCTTTGTGTCGAGCTAGGTGTGACGACTACATATTTTATTTTCATCTGGAGATACACAGTCAACGCTTACATAGCATGCATAGTATTGATTCATGATAAGAAAAAACAAAAAATAAATAATTGTTACATGAGTGATACCATTACGCATTACTTTCACTAAACAATTAATCAAACACTCAGTTTACTTGGTCGCCCATTGATATGCACAGTTAATCGCACACGCTTTGTCAGACCCGGGCAAGTATAGATTTCCTCTTGAGTCAGTCAAAAAGTTCGCATACAAAATTTTGCATATACCAACATAACAACCAACTGTTTTCTATATAGGGGTGTGCTGGTCCATTATTATCGTTGCCATGGCACCTGCTCCGCCGAACATCCAGTATTGCAAGCCTTGCTTCAAATTTAGTTTTCGCTATGGTAATAAACTTGGGCTACCCTTTTCTACAGTTTGTAGCAATGACAATGGCTTGTAACTCTTGCAGTTTTGTCAGGGATATCTTGTTTTCATTAACCAAACGAAAGGGTCTATTTTGCGTGATTTTGCCCACGAAGTGAATTTTTTAATCATTTGACGTGGATTCTTGCATACCTTAGCCAAGGGAAACCGGTATGATGGAAAACATTGACACTCAAAGTTCGGTGACCTTTTGACGACCAGTTTTAAACTCAGCGGTTGTATGCAAATTTTGATAATCGCCATGACAACGGCTTTCACTCGGCGATTACATGAAGGCACAAAGCAGCATGGCTAATACTTTTTGTTGGGACGAAACATACATTTCCACGTAATTACGATTGATACATTACGATCAAAATTCAATGAAAATCATTTTCATCGGCCATCATTTCATGCGCCTGTCATACAAGTACATCAGTTCAAGCATTGAAACTTTGTTGCAAATATCATAAAATTCAACTGCACTGTTGTCTTTTAAATTTGCATAAAGAAAGTTATAGTGTTGCCTTTTTGTGTGAAGCATGGTTGAATGTGCATTTGTAGCTTGTCACAATGTGACGGACATCGCACGACAATTATTGAGAGAGTTTCATGTCTCAGGCATTTCATGTCTTTTGGTAGCCCAAATGAGAGGTTGGTGGTCTATGGAGTGGAACTACAGCTAACTTCAAGCCCTACAAGCTGAGAACCTTTCTGTCTAAAAACGGGCATTTACATTTGGTTATTGACAGAATGTGCTTTTTTTTAAATGTGAGTGCAATTACAGCATTCTCGTCGTTCATTGTCGTTCATATGTTAATGATAATTTTTTTTCTGTTTTTTCCATATTTAAGGCGTTATTGTAACGCTTTTTTATATCAATAACGAGGTGAGAAACTACTGACTGCTGAAAGAAGGGATAAAAAATTAAAAAATAATACTTTGCACTATTTGTAATTCGTTCTGTCCAAGCACTCAACAAACATAGTGGCGCCCATGATTTATGAAGGGTGTGAACCTGTGGATTCGTAACAATAACCGCTGGTACGACTATTAATTTGATTTATAGGAAGGTTATATAATCCGTGGCACTTTGCGGCCACTCCATTTTCTAATTTAGGTATTCCATTAGAAAATAGAAATTAGGATAGTAATCAAGTTTTAAACGTTTCTTCACTTTAATGAAGCGCATTTTGGTCCTTTTCTAAATGAACAAGTTTTCAACGGTGGTGAAAATATGAGAAATTGGTACAAACCCTTGTCAGGATGGTACTTTGCGGCCAGTCAGTATTTTATTTGTAAACGTCATTCCAAATGCTAGTTATCTTAGAAACGAGCTTATTTCATTTATGTTAGGTAACTCTGTGCAGTGTGGTGTTAACTTTTCAAAACATCAAGTAGGAATTGGCGACTGCAACCTAATTTCCACTTTACCATTTTCAGATTTCCTACTTGAGTTTAGGTGTGGTCTATGCTAAGGAGAGGCGGAGCAAGAGATGAGTTATCATGGCATCTAAATTGATTCATGTTAGCTGTGGAAACGCAGCTATCTGTTGGTAGGGTAGCGTGCGTCACTATGCGGGTTATAGCCGCCACGGCAGGGTTGACCTTTTTATTACCCGCATAGCGACACACGCTACCTTGCCAACAGGTAGCTGCGTTTCCACAGCTAGATACATGTCTAAGCATTCCCTTGAATATTACGATTAGGCTAATCATAATTCAGTTCGCCACGTAATTACGAATCAGCCTGTTCTTGTACGGTTTTGGAAGTATTAATGACAGAAATGAAAGGATTGACATGAGTTAATTATTCATTTTTCCACCGTTATAGCATTGCATGTCATGACCTTTGAATGTACTGGTTTCTTCCATATACGGGCAGATGGCGCATTTTTTGTTGACACACGGTGTTGATCCTGGATTTGTCCCTGTGGCTGTTTTCATTGCATGTGTGTTCGTACATTGAAAGGTCATGACAACTAAATTATAATATAGGCCAACATATCAACTGTAAATCCACCGACCTGGTATACGCAATTTCATGCAGCTTATGCAAAAAAATGTCTACGTAGGAGAAACAGGTGACACTCTGCACAATCGCATACAAAACCATCTTTCACTTATCAGAAACAACAACCAAACTGAACCTGCACCGATACACTTTAACGAGAAGCCCAATACAATAAATAATTTCCCAGTGACGGGTATAGAGAAACAGTATCGAAACAACCTTAACAAAATTTACAGGCAATAAAGAGAATCATTTATGATTAGGAAACTGGACACAATAAACAACGGAATCAACAGAAAAAAGTAGGCTGCCACCCCCACCAGAGGGCACCCTAGCACTTGGACATGCACCAGAAACTGTTACATAATTGTTACATAATTACTCTTTTGTCATGCAAGGAGTTCTGAACTTGACAGTGGCAGTTCTAGATCAGTGACTGTAGTGGACCCAATGAAGAAGAAGGGCTTAGTCCCTTCGAAATATCTGGGATATATAAGCTCAGAGTGGAACATTGATATACTCTAATACATTATTAACGATTGAGACTCCTACAATCGATATAAATAATGGTAATTCAAGAAGGCAGATTGCGCGCAGCTAATGCAATGTCTTGTTCATTCATCCGCCCGACATAAATTGAAAATAGGAAATACAGTCCATTTCCCATTTCAATTTGGTGTAGATATGCGCAGTGGCATGCTGTGTCGCCAACGCGGATATCAAAGACGGTTCATATCACGGTAATTGTTAGCCTGTAATACTTTTTCATTGAATCACCAGCCAGCAAATAGATTCGTACTTAGAGTCAGACTTGACCTAGACAAAGGTGTCGTAAACCGGATGGTGGTACTCTTATGGAAAATGGATACCCAAGAGTGTTCCCAAAAATACATAAAAGCCGGAGATTTTTGCTGATTGTCTTGAGTTTATCCATGAATGGATGTTATTAAGAATATCACTTTGGAAACCTGGTAAATACTTTTCATAGACCTACAACCATTTAAGCGCTGAGCTTGAAATGTGACTATGTTCATAAGGACGTCATCATGTATATTTGCGCATGCAAAAATGTTCCGCTATCTACGAGTCAAATAAATTTATCAAACCAAAGGAATGCCAGGCAGAGTTGTTTCCTTCGGGGTCAAATTAACAATCAAAGTCCCCTCCTGTTGCCTAGGCCTGCTTTGGGCAAACAAACTTAGACTATAAACAGTCCCGTGTGCCTTTCCTTTTCTATTATTATTATAGTCTCTCACACATTCTGGCTTTGGGTAGTGGTGGTGCCGGGCGCTGAAGACGCGAGTCGTGAATGCTTCAGGCATGACGGCGAATGCCGAAGGCTTGCGCCCAGAGTGTCCGATTTTTGGTCAATCTTTTCTTCTATTTTACAGCTGGATCATTACTCTTCGTGCATGCCATGCCCGTACTACATTCAGTTGTAGTGGGCCATGGAGGGCCGAAGATCACGTGCGCCATTGTTCATCGTTAAATAAACTCGAAACGGTACAAGATTTTAGGTGCCCTATATCTGAATGTTGCAATATAACAATTTACTCATAAAACAAGTGTGTAACTTCAAAAGGAAAGCAGATGAGCTTACATTCGCAGATTAAACAGACATTACTTCACCATACCATTAGCCAAAATTAGTTTCGATTGTGTTGTTTATTAATGTAGGCAGAGAAAAGAAAAACTTATAAAACAGACAATACAAGGAAAAACAAGTGAACCATAAACCAACACTTCTGATTAAACAATAATAAGACACATCTAGTATTCTGGAGCATCTTTACACTATACACCATAGGGCGTTGTTCTGTACGCTTAGTATCTTGAAATTATTCACACTATTGTCTCTTGTCAAGTAAGAATGACATGCAGGTGTTGGAATATGCCTATTGAGTTTGTTTTCAGTTCTCAAAATTTTACCGACAAATTTTGTCGGGAGTTTTAGTGACAAAAGTGACTTAAAGATATAAATGGCTAAATTATTGTTTTCACAGATTACATGTTGTGTTTAAGCAGCGTTTGCACGTAATGAAGTATATAAGATTCTTACCCTTACAGTTCATAGTGGTTTTGAATTCATAGGTAGAGCTGTGGGTTGTGCTAGAGCAATGAATAATGTCAGTTGAAAATTGGGCGGCGGGGAACAAAGACATCCATAAGGCAGAGTTTCAAAAATTGTCTTTCAACAACACGTCACAAAAGACACCGCTGTAGCCTCTCATTTCAATACTGATCACCATGACCTCAATGATATCACAATCTCTGCAATAGTGAAAATCAATCAACCAGATGATAATCTCCGCAAAGGTGCGTGTGTATTCATTGCTTCACAAACAAGATAAAATGTTGGTTATTTATTCAATATATCACTCTTTTCTTTCTTAGTTCGTCAAACAATGAATAAGTTAACCAAATGTTAAAATTATAGTAAGTTAAGTATTTTGTCTGTGGGTAAAAACAAGACTGATAGTTCGAGATGTAAATTATAGAGAAGATAAAACCATGGTCCAATAACTGAGCGTATCAAAACACGCTCGTGTGCTGAAAAGAAGGGGAAAATCAGCACATTAGACTTGATTAGATTAAATTTTGAAGGACTGGTCACTCACCACAATAATATGTCTCTGTCTCGTCAGAGTCTGGTGGATTGGTTTCTTCTACACTAACACCCGAAAGAGATTCCATAACAAACGCGTTTTTACTTACGCCAGTCGCCATGTCAGTCGAGTTCATATTATCACCGGAGGGACGGTGATATTATATAGGGAATAAGGTATGGGTTCGTTGAACAGCAATGCTGATTCCAAGCAATGTTATATCGCTGACTTTGTGAAATGTCCAACTTGTTTCTGTTAAAAACAGTACAACGATATCGCCGTTATGTTCAAAACGCTGAAACAGATAATTATGCAAACGTTGTTGAAACGCACTTTGACGATTACACCCTTAGTGGTTCATGTCGAATATCACGTGACTCATTAGCATAAAGTTCGAAAATGTAATGGAAAACATTGTGGGTGATTAATGTAGGAGGTGAGTTTGTATTGCGAGTGTGTATGATGTTTGCCAACCGAAATTAAATACGCTCATTTGTATTATAGATGTACGTTTACTCACTGTCGCCAGTTGAAGATGGTGTCGCGTTGGTCAATACATGAGAGGGACAGACAGACAGATAGATAGATAGATAGACAGACAGACAGATAGATAGATAGATAGATAGATAGATAGATAGATAGATAGATAGATAGATAGATAGATAGATAGATAGATAGATAGATAGATAGATAGATAGACAGATAGATAGATAGATAGATAGATAGATAGATAAATAGATAGATAGATGAAGTATCTATCATAACGAATAATGAAACAACAGGCCTATTACAAACACACATTTGCTGCTCAGTAACCGTTTCTCAATTTTCCGCTTTGTCAAACTATATTGTTCATAACCAATCGCGCTTATCGGAGTCAAACGATGCTTAGTGCTTTAGGTTTTGCATGCAAATTTGCAATTAAACGATGTCTCCCCAAGCCCGTCCAGGTGACAACTTATTCCTCGCTTGTACAATGGACAGTTTGAACTAAAAAGTACAAACTCTATAACTATTGGGTAACAATTATTATAATTGTATATTCAAAATGCAAATAGTCATATTGTTTTGTTTTGTTTTTGTATTAAAAATTTTGAATTCAAATTAACAATAGTAGGAAAACTTGCTTTAAAGACGGTTGAAAACAGCTATAATTTAATCTAACACGATAAGAACTAATTTCGGATAATATGATCTTCAAATTTTTCAAAAATGTTAGATGCTCTATAGCTGAATGTTGCAATATAACAAATTACTCATAAAACAAATGTGTAACCTATAAAGAAAGGCAGATTAGCTTACACTTGAAGATTATGCAAATATTACTCAGATGTTCACCATCCGACTATCCTAATTAGTTTAAATCGTGTTATTTATTAATGTAGGCCGAGAAACGGAAACTCATAACACAGAGAATTCAAAGAAAAACAAGTGAACCATAAACCAACACTACTGATTAAAAAATAATGAAGAAACCTCTAGTATTCTAGAGCATCTGTACACTATACATCATAGGGCTTTATTCTGTACGCTTAGTATCTTGAAATTATTCACACTATTATCTCTTGTCAAGTAAGAATGGCATGCAGGTGTTGGAATATGATGATTGAGTTTGTGTTCAGTTCTCAAAATTTACCTGACAAATTTATACAAACACTTTGCTGGCTAGTTTTCAATGTCTGGAGTGACGAAAGTGACTGAAAAACAGAAATTACTGTTTTCTATCATTACATATTGTTTTAAGCAGCATTTGCATGTAATGAAATGCATAAGGTTCTTACTCTAACAGATCATGTTGTTTTGGAATTCATAGGTGGTGATATTGGCAGTGCCAGAACAATGAGCAATGTCCGCTGAAAATTGTGGGGGAACTAAGACATCCATATGACAGCGTTTCAGAAATTGTCTTTGAACAACACGCCACAAAAGGCACCACTGTTGCCTCTCATTTCACCATGACTTCAATGATATTACAATTTCTGCAAGAGTGCAAATCAATCAACCAGATGATAATAAGCTCCGCAAACGAATAGAATTCCTGTGGATTCAGAATCTAAAGATACTTTCATCCGTTGCTTGTGTGTCGGCCCAATTGTCGAATGCAAATAAGTTCAAGAGTCAAGTGCTTATCCGCGCCGCACCTGAGCCACATTCGACTTCGCCTCTTGGTGACACGGTCATTATTCCACTCGTATCTTCCTTCGCTGAACGAACAAAGACTATGGAATATATATATATATATAATGTATATGATCATACAATGTTTTTGTGACAATAAAAAATTATAAATTTGTAAAAAAAAAGAAACGATTGTATAAATTTTGAACGAATAAAAATACAAAATAATATTTATGAGGAATTCATGGTGTAGAGATTCCAATATTTCACGAGCTTTAAGATAAATCTTTGAATATCTTGACTCGTATATGCGAGAGATTAACATGCGTTCCCGTGAAAAGGACATGAACGGCTACCGATTCAGTCTTTTGACATCAAGGTTGTTGTTTATTTTACCACAATGAATCTGTACGATTGTTCTGACACAAAATTCAAGGTTTTTATAATAACTTTATGATTACCTTATATCAAGCACAATTTGCTAGTCAAAGCATTACGTGACACGGGTGCGTGAGTTGTCCCTCCTAAACTGAACCTGTGCGTAACCTTATTCGCACGAAATGCTTAAGCACCTCTGCGTTACGTTCTCTCTACTGTCGCAATTTTATCTTCTCTTTCATGTCGACTGTAAGGTAGCATACATCCACGAGAGCTATAACTTCTTTGAAAAATGTAATCGTGTATAGAGTTGGTGCAAACGCCATTGCAACGGGTTTCCCTAGCTTAAACCTGTGTACGTGTAATCAATGACTCTGTGACACTTTGAACATTGAAACATCTTAAGTCTACATAAAACTTTTTCAATGATACATTTGCGTATAAACTGTCATCAGATAATAAGAAATATCTTTTATAATACCCTTTTGATGACAACATTGTCGCTTTGATTATTTTCAACTTTTAGTCTTGAAATGAAATTATAAAAGATCCGTTAATGTCAGACTGCGATTTTATTTATAAAATCTGAATTTTTCTCATCAATAGTTGCTTCGAGATCAGATATTTAGGCCTTTCACCCATACTTATTGTGCAAGTGAGACTAATATACTCAAATAGTTGCTCGTGAATTCCATTTGATGATTTTGCACTTTATCGGAATAATAATTGCTTGAGTTGACTTCTCACTGATGACAAATCATTATATTGCAGTGAGCGAGAAAGCATCGCTTAACGTTTCCATTCAAATTGCTTATTGGAATAAACTTTACGGACACCCCTTGTTCTTGTATTATCTTGTAAGTGATTTAAACCCTCTTCAATTACATATATAAGAGTAAGTAAGTTAATATATGCATGAGAAAATTGGCTGTAGAAGTTGACCACTCTATGTTGGATATAATAGAATTAAAATCACAATGCAATGTATTTGTTGTATATGGATTACCTTAAGAGACAAAACAGCTGGTTTGACGAGATAATATTCAAGGTGTTAATCATTTGCCATAATGGCATGCATGTGAACCTTTTATGTCTAGCAGGCCGGTCAAAAGCTACTTTGGCCTTTTAACACGAAAAGCATAAGAGTAAAATTTAAAAGCACAAATCATGCTGTAATGATTTACATGAATTATAAACGAAATAATATCCCTTCTGGCAAATATATGTAACTCGTCACTGAAATCACAGTTATAATGGCGTCATATTGAAAGATCCCTAAACGACTGCTGCTTAAGCTGTCTACAAATGTAGTAAAACTATCTGGAATTTAGTTAATACGTTTGTGCACAGCATACCAATTACGTAGATTACGGCAGTCATGTCATCGCACATCAATTTTAAATAGCTATGTCATCTCTTGAATGTTGTTTACTCAAAATACAATTTCTGGCAAACCTGTTAAGTTAATTGATTTTGGTTTGAATTCATGCTTGCACGCAATAACTAAGTCTATGAAATATTTTGGGAAAAAAGTCTATAACTCTTTATCAGATTTAAGTATCGTAAATGGTAGAGCACTGTACTATGAAATAATGTAAGATGAACAACCTAAGACACACATCCACTGAGTGAAATCCTATAATACTTTGCATGGATTATTGCCTGAATTATAGCTGAATAGCGCATATACAAATGAATACAGTCAAGAATCCATCTGTTTTACTTAGCACACCTGTATTTGTGTGGAATCCTGTGAATTCACACGTATTATTCTATGATACAAGCAACAAAGTTAATGTGAATTTATCTGTATTATTGCCTTTTGATGCAGTGATCGAATCCTCCAGTGTATTTAAACGTTTGCTCAATCCCTACTTATACAGCTCATATAATAAGAAAGATGGTGAATCTTTTTACTGCAAGAGCTTTAAAGTGAGCTGTCACAAGTGGTACCTAAGAAAATAGTTGTACAAATTTGAGAGTCCGAATGACTTTCCCCGAGGCTCATTCTACCTTACATGTATACGACATCGCTAAGTTCATCATCGATAGTATGCGGTAAAGTAGTCGCGTGTCTGTGTACTGGCCCTTGACTGCCAAGGTTAATGTACTTGCTAACGTACTGCATGGTGAGAACACGAAGCACCTGTCAAAGAAATGCATATTATGTACTTGTTAGAAACCGTATTTCTATAAGTTGCAGTGGTCAAGAAAGTCACACACGTGGCGATAGTGATGATGTGAACGAAGAGGAATATCACAACTCACATCTTCATAAGGCAGTTCATAATTGTTTTCGCCATGTCCGTGGTGGCGCAACTCCGCCTCTCCAACATTCTGAAGAGGAAAAACGAATTTTCCGTTATTTTGATTATAGCGAGTTGATACCACGAAATCAGTTGAAATAGTGATGTGCTTTTGAGATATGTGATAAGATCTCAGTTTTACAATGCCTGCAGAACGATACAGTGTGTTGTGACAAAATAAAAACAACTTACCTCTGGACTTGTGCGGTTCGATTTGCAGAACATCGATTTGAAAATTTTCGTTATAAAGTTGCGAGTTGGGATCAAGTTGAATGGAGGTGGCAAGATTGGTCCTCTGATAAAGTCCATCCATAGTGTTGTACGACAGAAAGTCCATTCGATGTCAATGTTTTCCTACAAAAAAAACATCATTAGCTCATAGTGAGTTGAGTGCTTCGGTACATTATGTCAAATGCAGAGTGGGTAAATATTTTATGCAAAGTAACATCCTAAATACGGGATTTTATTGTTAGAAACGTCAATTTCTATTAATATTTTTGTAACAAAAACTGGTTTGCTGTTTTCCTTGTATATCTAAGAAACGTTGTATGGACACATTTCCACATTGAGACCCATTTAAATTATGTGACACCGAGATCGCTTCAATTCGCGTAGTTTGTCGTCTGTATACATCGACATCATGACGGGGTAGCAGTAACACCCAAACAATTAGAGTGAGATAGGCATGCGATGACTGAGGAGGGTACAAATATATTTCTAATGTTTGACATTGAAAATGGCTGACATCACAGGCTGTCTTAACTCTATTGGGAAAATATTCGATTTTTGACAAAGTAAGACAGTGACATGATTCTTTCTTCAGGACATTTAAAAGGAACCCTACCCTTGATGGTAGATCAGAAAAGTATTTAAAAAAATAACGCACCCGTGTCTCTCTCTCCGAGACGTATTCTACATCAACACAGCAGGAGATAAGACATATGTGAAGCAATCGTATCATTCAAATATGTAAGTGTGAGAGAATTTTTTTTCAGCGATAAATTATTTTTAAAACTGTAAATTTTAATTACACACTCGCGTTTTATTTCAAATTATTCGACACTTTCAGACAACAACGACCTGGAAAATAAGATATTTTGTCATTCTGTAAATTTTTAATGTCGACCTTGTGGAAGATCGGCCTTATTGGCCAAAAATTTTATCGACAGTAAATAAAGTTAAATAAATAAATAAATAATAAATAAATAAATAAATAAATAAATAAATAAATAAATAAATAAATAAATAAATAAATAAATAAATAAATAAATAAATATTTGGGCATTAACCATAGCCTAAAAGATGTAAACAAAAAAGTAATATTTTATGACGTCACATCAAGGTGATAAGAGGTTATATTCTTCCAGAGTGTTCAAGCTCCTATTTGAATTAATGATTAGTTATATTGGAACCTTTTTTCAATGAATGTTTGTATAAGAGCAGTAGAATGTATTTCCTAGTGGAGGCCTTACAGGCCTCAGAGGAGTTTTACCAAATTTCAGTCAGTCAAGTATCTAAAGGTTGAAGGGATTAACTGTCAGATAATGAGGAGAAGAACTATGGATCGGTGCTTTTTGTTACTTTCGATCAATATGAGAATATTTAATATTTCACCTCACACAGTGTCTCTGTTATTCACGAAGAAAACCTGCCTCGGTGGCTCACAAATTACACTACTTGGTAATCGAAATATCCCATGATATCAAACATTGTGTTAGATCACAAGTATGTTAACTTCAAATACATACCTTTATTTTCGTGTAGGTTTCAGACATCATAGCGATGCAGAGGTTAAACAGTATGATAATTATGAAGAAGCAAAACATTCCGTATAGTATATTACCGGTTATGGAGATAGCCCAAACGTTGAGATGTTCGAATTGCTCTTCAGAGGTTTCATTGACGCCAGTGTTTATCGGAGAGACAGATAACTCATCATGATAATTTGAGCCGGAGACAGACCATATTAAATTCTGTATAGCCCTATACCAACTAAATCAAAGGTAAAGTTAACAACATGTTAACAATGCTAACAACATTGTTTTGATTCTGTTGAGTATCTATAAAAATATGTGATGATTTCAAAATGCACGAAGCCACTTTACTGCTTTTCAAAGGTATTTGATGGTACCTCGCTCACCGAAATGGAGATTAAGATACGAGATAATCTATTTCATTTATAAATAGCGAAAACGTGAAAAAAGAAAATTGCTCATCAATTGTCAAATGAGCAGCTTGATGAAGAAAACACAAAGGAAGATATGCGATCAGAGACTGATTAATATCGCATTTATATAATGATGCGAACATGTCTTTTTGTGTATTCATCAATAGATGCATTCTTTACAATGACACTGTATTTAAAATATTGACGCTATCGTTTCTTTGGGTGTGTTTTGAAATGTAAAGGCAGTTTCTACTGCAAACCTACCTATCCCAGCTCTCTGATGCCTCGATACGTTGCAATCGCTTTACGCCATCATAATTGTAAAAAATACCAACCGCAAAAACAATGACCACAAACATGAACAAGCAACAAAAGTTCAAAACGTCTGACGACATCCGAATAAAGATCAATAGTATAGAGCCAATCTTCTTAAAAAAATAAAGATACTGAAGAGTTCGTAAATTAATAAATACAACAGTAACTACTACTAATCTTGTAAAAATTATCAATAAAGTAGACAATGTACGAAAGCCTAAAGGCGACAGCGGCAGCTGGGTAAAATATACAAGAAATGAGCGAAAACGAAGGTTGTAAAGTTGCAAATATCAATTACATTCCAGCCGTCCCGAATGTACTTGCTGAAACCAAAGGCTATGGCTTGCTGCAGTTCATATACTAAGAAGCTTGATGCTTGCAAAAATGAGAGATAAGGGTTTATATGCCAGAGCATAATCCATAAGAAGAAAAAATTCGAGAACAAATATGAGATAAATCTAGTCTTTGGTGACATGATGAATTGTGTATGAGGCCATGCAATATGCAAAAGTGCAAGGAGGGGATGTAACAATCCACAGACAACCACTGCAAATACGGCGTAGAGGATATTCCACCAAAATCCTGGGTATTCTGACCACTTAGGTTGGCCATGTAACCATGCTGACCGCATGATTTCTTGAATGTGAGAATGACTGATAAACTGTCGGAGAAAGTACAAGCGTACGTAGGTAAGTGAAAAAAACAAAATAATTCTTTGTCTTTCATATCGATTAATAACGCTGAACTGTAAAGTTTAATATAAGTAACCACAAAAATTGATAAAGCAACTTTCGCAGTTTGTGAAAGGAATGGTATAAGGGCATTTCTCTAGCCCCTTCAACTTGTATAAACATACGTCTGTCTTGACATTAAATTTGTTATATATACCTTCTTTTGATTTTTATCGATAGCCTCATTCACAGTTTTCCAACGACCATTACTCAACGAGGACAAATTAGAGTCACTTGCACCGTGTAGTACGGTCCGTAGTGTTGCCGAGTCCTCGCACATTTCCAATAATTCAACAGTGAAATCTTCCAGTTTCATGTAAATGTTCGACAAATGTACCTGTAAATTAAAAGAAACGCACACATGTAAAATATGTATCAGAGTATGAAACTAAACGGTTTATTTTTCTAGGGGTACCAGTCTTCTACTACCTGGCAGTGAGGACCATAGCGCAAATTTATAACCCTAAGGGAGATCACACGTTACCATAAATATATTGCTATCCCAGAGGCTATAGGCCGAGGGGTGCAGCGACGTGTTTCTAATAACGCGAGGCCACGAGGGGTAATAAATGGTGTTAAAGACCGAAAGAAGACGAGGTTATACGATTTTATAAATCACCACATAATTATGCTTTTAAATGTTATTGCTTTGGCTGTGTTCAGATATATAGGCACTGCAACAGCATAGTTTTAGGAGCTTACAGGGTGATTGATTCCAAATATAGATAGCAGTAGTACCCGCAGAAGTGCATATTATTTTTAACATAAAGAAGCAAAACATATCTTTAGCATACTGTCTAGGTTACACGTGAATGATTGTTACCAATGAACTCTTCATGTTCAATTGCTGCTTGAATAGAAAATCTTACTGTTCTAGTCAGGGGTTTGATGCACATTCCCGCTCTAAACACTCGCCATTGTTTTTAACTAAACATTTGAAAAGTTAAATCATAGTTTGCGCTTCATTCTACCGCCTATATACGCTTGTTTGGCGAAATTTATTCCATGTTTCTACGGGAAACTGAAGTGTCGCTGAGGTATATGAACGAGTTCATCTTCGGCCATGAGCTGTTTCATTGGTTGATTCATATTCTCCTCTGTAGCATAGAGAAACTTAATTAGAATCTCTGTACGAAGAAACCCCTACAGTATAGTTATAAACCTATGAACCTCCTGTGTAAAGATTCCAAGATTTTAATGGCAATTAATGGCAATTCACGTGTTGGTGTATCTTAAGGGTGTGATCATTACAATTATGTGACTGAATCAAAAGGAATGTAATCACCCTTATCAGATGGAAGCAAAGCTGTGTAACCACACGTGTGATGTTGGACAATTGCAAGGGCCTAGCCAAGACCAGTTGGTTTGAACTTGAAGATATCAAAAGACAGACCAAACTTTTAAGACAAGGACCTCTAAGAACGGAACAGCATTGCCACACAAGGATACCCCAAGGGATAAGCCAGCCTTACCAGACGGGGTCATAAAGGGAAGGACAAACCTTGCCAGATTGGAGCCCCCTAGGGGAGGGCCAACCTCATCTAAATGGGAGAACCAAAGCATGATCCTACATCAACAGACAAGGAGCACTAATGTTCCGAGTCAAAATTTGCGAGGGGTTACCTAAGGCGAGATTATTTTTCAGGGGCACAGAGAGAAATGATTTGATTTTTAAAATTTGGGATCTCAAAGTACAGAGTTTAACCCATACACTGGTTTATACCATACAATGCCATACCTATACTCTATTGCCAATATGAGAAGTGAGCTTTTTGCATAAGTTCATAATCACATTAAATATTGATAGAGACTCGAAATGGTCACGTTTAGTCACCTTCAACGACATCCTTCTCCAAAATAAAGAGTGCCTCCACGTCATGGAATGTCCCACGATCACTTGGGTAGGCGTTCCATACATGAGAAATGACGGGGCATGCGAGCGTTCACGTTATTAACAGAATGATTTTAGTGCTCCATCATTCAGGCGATATTTCCACATTTAAATTTGTGTTGCAATCTCGAAAGATATCATAGAGACTTGCAAAGGTAAAGAAAGGTTGATTGTACAGGAAGGCGACGGATTTAGAAATCTATGTAGGAAAAATTGGACATTTTCTGATCCGTCTACGCATTTCATTGATAAACTGCCACGTGTCACTGGCATTTAAAGTATGTCTTGTTGAACTCTTTGTTGCAGTTGGGAATATAGAACGAACCTCTGGTGTAGTTCACCTAAACTCAGCATCACAGACTCAATTTCAAAGGAAAATATTTCTGCCCTGGATGTCAACTTAGATGCAATTAGACAAAAAAGAAATTTAAGACAAATTTTAGGTTCCTTCAATTAAGAGTCGACAACTTAGAAGAATATCTACCTGTTTTAAAGGCACAGTTACGTGAAGAATCTTAAAGAATAACAGATCTTGAAAAACCAAAGTGCTTGTACGACCTTTGGACGATGTTCTGTTAGCTGCGGCAACTTAATGATTCCAATAGGCGATTTCAATGCAAGAGTTACCAATCTGGATTATTTTATTGTCGATGACACGACCAAGTATGATACTATATTGTAGATTGTTTCAGACACAATCTGTACATTCTCTCCTTCTGGGGACTCAGTTGTAACGCCAACAGGGAAAATAAGTGCAGTACTGTATAAGAAAAGTATGGTATGGTATGGATATTTATTATAGTGACATTTGCACTCGCAGCTCTCCGCTGCAACTGAGACAAAATACAAAATGCAACACTGTAAAAATACAATACGTGCAACCAGCCCACACGGGCTTACAGGTCACTTCAAAGCAGTAAAGTACAATAAATTAGCACTGGTGATACAAAAAAGTTTTCCTGACGGTATAAGCTGCTTCAACAAAGCGTGCTAACGGTCTACAACAATTTGTAAATAAGAATTTTAACTTTTCAGGGTCTGATAAGTCACTGAAGTTTGCTAATTTTCCTATAATTTTGTCATATAATATTCTACGATGATAGTCATATGCCTTACAGTAAAACAGAAAATGCGTTTCCGTTTCTGGCGTACGCAAATCACAAAATTCACAAATTCTATCTTCTACGTCTAGGTCTTCAAATCTACCCGTTTCAATACGCAAGGAAAGGGTACCTGATCTCAACTGAGCAATGAGAGACCTCTGGCTCCGACATAAATTTACCTTTAGGTACTCTTCAGGGCCATAGGTCTCTTTAAAAGTTACGTACGTACGTAGCTTGGGTTTGCTCTGTACAGAGCTAGCCCATTCCCGTTTAGTGTGATTATATAATAGGTCCTTTACCATAGACAGATTACATGATACGACAGAATCAAATATGTCAGCCCTTCCTAATTCATTGAAAACATCATAAACCTCTGAGGACCAGTTATTATTATTAGTGTTAAGATCCCAAATGAACACTTTCTTCGTGAGCCTGTTATCAGGCATCACAAGTAACCTGTTCCACATTCTTATCATATTCAACTTCCGTCTCTCCCGTGAAGAGGCCCATCCCGTATCTCCAGTAATGGCGTGAATGGGAGCAAAGCGATTAACCCCAAGGTAGAAACGAATTGCTCTACTTAGGACTGAATCGCAGCACCTGAATTTCTTAAAGCCCATACTCCACTCCAATAATCCATAATGGGAACAACTCCTACATTAAATAAATGCGAGTATGTACCAACCCCCATGTCTTTAAGGAGGGAAAATTTAGACATTATGGCACCCAGGGCTCTTCCAGCAGAATCAGCAAGTGTAGACGCAGCAAAGTCAAAATTCAAGTGCTCATGAAAATAACCCAAGGTACTTATACTTATCTGTATATGTAAGAGCTTTGTTTCCGAGGCAAAATTGAAAAGTACTACGTTGTACATGAGTTGGTCTAAAATGAACGACCTGTGATTTAGAATCATGAGCTACCATACGCCATTTTAAACACCAATTATGAACAACTGACAACATTGATTGTAAATTATCTGCATTTTCGGCTAAAATGACAATATCGTCTGCGTATAGAAGAATAGTATTGCAAACAATATATTTAAAGCCTTGTCACCCAAGTCATAAGCAAGGCACTGCAGTAGCACAAATACCAGGTACACAGTCAAAGAGGATATACATGATGCTGACGTGATAGAAAGTGAAACTAATCCGTATTCAGTTTTAAATACCTCCTACAGGTAAGACCACTATATTTTCGGGGGAAGGCAAATAGAGTAGATTCTATTCTAAATTCACCAAACACGCAAATGCACAGGACTGACTTGATAACTAACATTAATACTATCTATGTATGGTAATGCATATTGCCCCTCACTGATAGAGAAGCATGGGAAAATTAGTCACCAGCGACTTGTCAGTAAGATTGCAGAGCATCTTTGCAAAGCGCAACATCTCAAAAATACATCATGAAGTCACTATAGACTTGTTAGTTGTTGGAGAATGCATTTGACGGTTTGTAAGATCCCCGTACATTGCTTAAAAAGAAGGACACGAGTCAGAACACCTGAAGTGTTCAAGATTGATGCTTTTGGTGAGACTGCTGATTCCTTCACGGATTCATCAACAAAACCTGACGATGATCTATGAAAATCAAAGTTTACACTTTTGCGTCTATCGCTCCTAGAAGATGCAATGCTCGAAGCAGGGTCGCAGAGCAAGCCGAAATGATGGTAAATGATGGTAATATGACAAATCAAGCATATTTGTTACCTGTAACTCGAGTTTCATGCACTTACGTGATCATCAGATAACATATATTACTTTGTTTGTTTCGTTGGCTTGCGTTTGCTCACATATTTTAAGTTGGGTATTATTCTTTCTTATTGTAGGTTTCGAAGAAGTTCGACAATTGTAATGAGTTTTAATTTATTATGAATACTTTGTCTGTTAGGAAAAGATTGCACATCTTAGACACATTGAACAACGTATTGCCTGTGATGGGATCCACCATAGTATCTCGAATCATTGCTCCTAGATGGAAGTTCCAAACAATAATGTAATGCTTTCTCGTTTCAAACAATAATGTAATGATTCCTTGTTTCAAAACAGGCTTAACATTATTTGTAGGGAGAGAGAGAGAGAGAGAGAGAGAGAGAGAGAGAGAGAGAGAGAGAGAGAGAGAGAGAGAGAGGGGGGACAGAGACAGAGTCAGAGAGATAGAGAGACAGACATAGAGATAGAGAGGGAAATGAGGGAAACAGGAGACATACATATACATATACCACGAGCAAGTTAACAAAATAAAAACAAAGTAATAATGAGATCAGGATTAATATGTTAGATATTTATACATATCACCTTCATAATTTAACAAGTATGATTGTGATTCATTGATTGCAATAGGCCTTGTATGTCACTCACGTTAGAGGTGCTGCAAAGACCCCAGTTTTCTCCATTTTGTGAAGTCTCTCTGAAATCCCAAAGGCTGTAAGCAGAGGATCATCACTGGTAAAACAAATGTAGGCCGGACTAGATATCGCTGCATAGACCTTGAAGAGCTGAAGCTTTTCAGCATATCGATATCCTCTATCTTATCTGTACCAATGTAAGTGGAACCGACAATTAAATAAGATTTTTGTTGTTGTTGTTTGTGATACATACCAAACCATACTGTTGAGAGAACTTTTGATTGTTATAGGCAGATAACTCGGAAAACTTAGGAGAGGATCAGATATTTAAAATATGCTTGTGTGTGCCGGAAAGGACAAAAATGGTGCAATTCATGAGTGCCGCAGTCAATGACGTAGCTGATTCAGTAGCTTAGTTGCACCATGTGTCATTCCTACCAATGTTGGAAGAGTTGCGCATCGAATGCGTTGCAATCCGGGTGGAAGACATGGTTGCGTGATTTGTAGACACGCAGAACGGACAGTCAGTCGTTCATGATACTCATCCCGACCTTGTTTATGTGACAAAAACTGCTGCCTCACCTACCGGTTACATCGGTGTCATCCACAGAGAAAAAGCATGCTGGCGAGAATACAATGTGAAATCATCACGGGCAGGGCATTGTAGAAATGGATGAAGAACAGACTGCACATTTGCATGTATTATGACCCTCAATTACATAGTTTACAGGAGATGGAAAAGATATTCACTCTCATAATAACAAATAACAGTGCCTACAAAGTGCTATTGAGTATGGCTGTGTGAAGTGAACAACCTAGTCTAACACGTTGCGATTTGGCAACAAGCAAAACTAATGTGATAAGTGTGTTAGCTAATCAAGATTCAGACCCAGCCAGAGCAGTTCCTGTTTGGGCTAAGAATGATTCAGGGTGCAATGAAAACTGCAAATAGGTATAATCGATTTGTGTGGCTCCTTAGGCTACTAAAACATGTACCAACACAGTAATGACCACGTGTCAGTTGCATGGAAGTTTAGTCGTTTATCGCTCTATTATACGTAATTGACCGAGAGAGCATTAGTTTTTTAAACGAAGGGCGTTTGTGGAAATCACCGGGCGTGACTTTACGAACCGTGTTTTAGGCAGGGGTCAAATTTTACTGTCAATGATTGGGATCAAATTCAACAAAGGTTTGTGTGGAATTATAGGACCCCCTAAATTGACCAAAAGTATATATAACAGAATACAAACATGGATTTATTTCGTATGAGAATGTGATAACAAGCAGTAGGGAGCACTTTTGTTCACAAAAATAAAATTTTCAAGTTGACCAAGAGGAATAAGTGTGATGCCATGTTCATGATATAACTTTTATAACACTTTAAATACTGGGGAAAATTGCTCCAATTTTTGATATTATGGTGTTATATCGAAAGCTTGCAAAACTTTTGGACTTTGTAATTACATTTAAACAACAAGGATTAACAAATATAAATAACAACACCAATGTTACAAGTGAATTTTAATTAATTACTGTGACGAGTCACTATGGCTGACTGTCAAGTTCACAGAGGCGAGCTGCATTTTCCGAACAACTCGAATACTATGAGTCACTTTGACTTATGGATGGTAAGCCAGTCTATTTTCTGTCAACTATTCATTCACCAATCGGAGGACAATAGTGTGCCAGTGACTTTATATCCGGTACAAGAGCAGACATTGAGACCATCTAGATGCCCCTAAATTAGATTTTGGAATTTCGCTTAAATGTTGATTTACATTACATAGTAGTCTATGAGAAAAGTGCACAGTACAAAACTAGCTAAATCTGTGTATTTATAGATATTTGATAATCGATATTAATGTACTTCCTTAGACTAGGGTGGTTACAAGCGCGTGTGTATGCAAGAAATTTGTTTTCGAAATTTCACTGAAATGTTGAATCACTATACTTTGTAGTCTATGAGGAAACTATGAACAATATTTTCCAATATAAAGCTAGCTAGACCCGTGTATTTTAGACACTTCATTATTGATGTTAATATACTTCATGAGACTAGGGTGGTTACAAATGCATGTGTGTGCGTGAAAATTGACTTGGAATTTCACAGAATTGTTGATTCGCTATACATTGTAGTCTATGAGAAATCTATTAATATTTTTACAATACAAAGTAGCTACATCTGTTTATTTATAGACACATGATAATTGATATTAATGTACTTAATTAGACCAGGGTGGTTACAAGTGTATGTGTATGCAAGAAATTTGATTTTCGAATTTCACCGAAATGTTGTTCATTCTATGTTATGGTCTATGAGGAAACATGAATCATTTATTTCCAACACAAAAGTGCTAAATCTGTATATTAACAGAAAGGTGATGGCTTATATTAATACACTTGATCAGATTAGGGTTGTTGCAAGTGCATATGTGTGCATGAATTTTGATTTAGTAATTTCCCCGCAATGTTCAACTATACATTGTAGGCTATAAGGACACTATTTTTTTTCAATACAAAACTGGCTAAATTTGTGCTTTTATAAATATTTCGCAAGTGATATAAATGTACGTGATGAGAACACGGTGTTTCAAAGAGCTACAACAAATATGATATTGGAATTTCACCCGTGATTATTTGTAATATTTGTAAAGGTTAAAAAGTATTCTTAACACGATTGGAACAAATTTGGGATAATTGGATGGTAAGTAATGCCGATTTTATCTACAAAATTAACGTAATCTCACCTGGTTTTCTTATTACATTACAAACTTGTTTTTATGAGTAATTTGTAATATTGCAACATTCAACTATCTGGCACCTAACACTTTTGACCAATTTAAAAATATGAAAACCCAATTATCACAAATTAGTTCCAATCGTGTTTCTTTGAAAGTTCAAAAGTCAAATAAACAAGTCATCGTTGGTGACACAGTCCCCACTTGTTAATGGGTACTTTGATTACAAGTCATCAAAGAGGATAGAGTCCTCTTCATTAATTAGGTCTGTGATAAAAATACTTTGATACAGATGGCGCTCAATGGGCAAGAATGAGTTCCATGGTGCTGAAAACATAAAATCAATGTAGGCCACCATCCTAAAGGTTATTAAATGAGTCAACTAGGAATTAATCAACAGGATGTTGCAAAACATTTTTGCATCATATCATAACACTGATAGATTATCACTGGTACCATATTTTATAAAGTTTGATGCAGTGCTTCCGGACATTCACCCTGAAAACAAAAGTTCATCATGTAAATGCAAATTGGCAATTAATCTAATTTATTGGATCGTATCACAAAACAAATCGACGTGCATATCTATGACATTGGTCAATGTCCTTGTACCAGCTATGAATAAAATCGGCTGAAACATGTCTGAGTTATGGCTGTGTACATGAAAAAATAGTGACAATATCACTGTTCGCTCCCATATAGTTATCAAAACAAGTCAACAATTGTATGAAACATGGACATACATATACAGACAGACTGACATAGACAGACTGGTACAGAGTGATGACATTGACCCCAAGTGTGCCTTGACCCATGGAGAGTGATAAAGATATAACAGACAGCTGGATGTAATGATAAAATAGTTAAGTATAGGCTTATAGTTATACAGGCACTGAGAGTGAATATGTTACAACAATTTGATTAGTTTCTTTTCCTTTTCTACTTCTGTGATAATATTTAAGACAATCAATCTGCAAGGCAGTTTATGTATTGACAAATATGTTATCTTTTACAAGTACACAGTAAACTGTTCTTGATTTTTCATTTACAATATTTGACATAGACTGAAATACATAACATGCAACCAATGTTTACACTTTGCCCATACACCAGATACATGGAGAAATTTCAACATACAATCATCAACTCAGAAACCCTACAGGAAAAAGTAAACATTGTTTTCTTCCAGAACAGCTGGTACATCTACATCTGGAACAACTTACAGACTTTAACCAATTACACAAGGATGGTGACACAATAGATAAAGTTAAACTGTGGTGAACTTGACTATTTCTTTCAAATACTTACCTTACTTGACATCTTAAACTAAAATACACTGCATGGTTAATTGTGCACAAAAATACATCGGGATGGACCATTTGATAAGGAATGGTGTCTGGAAGATCGATGGGGTACATTATCTTTTTTATCCGATCCATTGTACATTCTTTTTTCCCACTCTCCCACCTTTTCTTTTTGTCAAACCTTCTCTGGCTGAATTTTTTATTGGCATTTGTTTGGAATTTTTTCAAAATCTGCCAGGATTTTTTACCGCATTTCAACACCAAATACAGTTTACCATATCAAATGCTTACTAAATCACCACATTATATACTCTTAGTTCCAGTAGGTATAAAATTACAAAAAAAATCTTAAAAATACAAAATGAAAGATATCCCAGTAAAACTGAAAGTTTCGCAAAGTTGCCCCAAAAATTCAAAATTCCGGATTTCAACTTAATTTCAATATATCTTATTAACAAAAACCCTAAGGACCGGTTTACTAAATATCAAAGCAATCAGACTGATAAATTTTGAGAAACAAATATTTTGACCAAAAATGAGAAAAATTGAACCCAAAATAAAAAATTGCAGATTTCATCCTAATTTTAAATATATCTAATTAACATAAACCCTAGGAACTGTACACTAGATATCAAGCTACCAGATCAAAGTTACCAGATCAAAAGTTTTAGGAGAAAAAAATCTTTTGACCAAAAAAGGCAAAAATTGCCCAAAAATAAAAAAATTGCCAGTTTCAACATACCTTCAATACATTATATTGAGATTAATCTTAGATTCCTGTATACCAAATACATGTATCAAAGCTATCAAATCAGCATGTTTTGGATTAAAATTTTTTATCAAAAATTGGGAAAATTGCCCCAAAATTACAAATATGACAATATCAATACAATTTGTACAAGCATGACTTAGGTCATTCTGAGGAACATGAATATTAAGTTTCATAGCAATCAGACGAGCGATTTCAGAGAACAAGATTTTTTGACTAAAAACGGAAAAAATACCCTACAACTATAAACATGCAAATTTCATCCCATTTTTTGCATATATAATTTAGAATACCTAAAGAAATCTGCATACCAAGTTTCAACCAAATCTGACCAATGCTTACTGAGTATTAGCACTTTGCAGGATTTTTCCTTTTTTCCCTCTCATTTGCATATTTTTGGCACTGACAAGTTCATTTGAACAAATTCACATCTCCACCCCTAGGTGCACCTGTACACCAAATACTAAGACAGTAGGTGCTACGGTTTAGGAGTTTTTGATGTGGACGGACTAACAGACATACATACATACATACATACATACATACACACAGACGCCATTTTGCCACCTTATACGAATACCTCCCATTTGCATATATACATATGCATAGATGGGAGCGTAAAAACAATTGCCAGTTTCAACATACCTTCAATACATTATATTGAGATTAATCTTAGATACCTGTATACCAAATATCAAAGCTATCAAATCAGTAGTTTTTGGATTAAAATTTTTTTTATCAAAAATTGGAAAAAATTGCCCCAAAATTACAAATATGACAATATCAATACAATTAGTACAAGCGTGACTGAGGTCATTCTGAGGAACATGAATATTAAGTTTCATAGCAATCAGACGAGCGATTTCAGAGAACAAGATTTTTTGACTAAAAACGAAAAAAATACCCTAAAAATACAAACATCAAAATTTCATCCCAATTTTTGCTCACGTAATTTAGAATACCAAAAAAAATCTGCATACCAAGTTTCAACTAAATCTGACCAATGCTTACTGAGTTTTAGCAATTTGCAGGATTTTTCCTTTTTCCCCCTCATTTGCATATTTTTGGCACTGACATGTTCATTTGAACAAATTCACATTTCCACCTCTAGGTGCAGCTCTACACCAAATACTAAGACAGTAGGTGCTGCGGTTTAGGAGTTTTTGATGTGGACGGACTAACAGACATACATACATACACACACACAGACGCCATTTTGCCACCTTATACGAATACCTCCCATTTGCATATATACATATGTATATATGGGAGCGTAAAAATCGTAATAAAATGGCCGTAATAAAATAGTCGTAATAAAATAGGTCAATGTCCTTGTACCAACTTTGAATAAAATCGGTTGAGACATGCCCGAGTTATGGCTTTGTACATGAAAAAATCATAACAAAATGGCCGCACGGCAGCCATATTGGATCGTATCACAAAACAAATTAACGTGCATATCTACGACATAAGTCAATGTCCTTGTACCAACTTTGAATAAAATCGGTTGAGACATGCCCGAGTTATGGCTTTGTACATGACAAAATCGTAACAAAATGGCCGGACGGCAGCCATATTGGATCGTTAGTAATCCTTGTACCAACTTTGAATAAAATCGCTCCAGGCATCTCTGAGATATCTGCGTGAACGGACGGACGGACGCACGCACGCACGCACGCACGCACGCACGTACGGACATGACCAAACCTATAAGTCCCATGGACGGTGTCCGTGGGGACTAAACAATCATATGTCAATTAAGATGTTATTGATAGAGACTGTGACAGGAAGGTTGTCAGTTTTTTGCTCATGAAAATTTTGCAGGGCTACTCTTTTTCTCGCAAAGGCTTTTGGCGGGTCACTATTTTTCACCCAGCGTCATGTTGAAAAGCAGCGCCCTTCTGTAGTTTATCTCAAGTCCCTTGGGGGCAGTCTTTAATCATTTTAGAGGAAAGTATTGCCAAATGGTACTTCAAAGTGTCAACTCCAACCCAGGGCCGTAGGGTACAAAGGGTTAATGAAAAATTTCAGGAAGTCACATCTTATATTTGATGAATGGGGGGGGGGGGGTAAGAACGAATGCTCCCTAACCGTTAAATCTTCCTTCATACCCCGTCAAAGCAACTGAAACTTCTCCTAACTTGTATTATTTCGAGTATAACGTCTAAAAGAGGCAAAGAAGATCTTTTTGATGTCCAATTTGTACATGTATGTATGTACGTATGTATGTATGTATGTATGTATGTATGTATGTATGTATGTATGTATGTATGTATGTATGTATGTATGTATGTATGTATGTATGTATGTATGTATGTATGTATGTATGTATGTATGTATGTATGTCTCATCATGTAGAATTCATAATATACATACGTATGGATATTTGTGGTTCTTTCAGTCTCTGAGCTCCTTGACTTAGTAGATAGTAAACCATTTCAAAACTGTTATTCTCTGCTGCCACCTGCAACGCAGTAACCATAATTCCATTGCTTGAGATTGTCTGATTGATGTTGAAGTTTCTTTCCTGAGAAGAGAAAGGGAGAGCAGGTATATAAAAAGACATACTGATCTGGGTAAGTAAGTTTTCAAACAGAGTGTACGAGATATAAGAAGCTATCTCACACTTAACTAGCCCTTAATTCCGTAGGCGCGGAGTTCAAGGCCATGTTTGTGTACTGTGAGTTTCTATGGCCTCTCACACTGCCGCCATGGTGCCATCGGTAGAAGAAAGTACACTGACATTTGCTGCTCTCACTTTCAAAACGTGGAAGAACAGCTTAAATGATGTACTAGAGCCTAAAAAAATTGTTTCTACCTCCACAATAAATGCCTACTTTGACACTAACACTTATACATCTCTTGCGACTCTCGACTAGCGTAAAACGGACAGCCATTGTGTATTTCCTTTTATCTGCGCATGCGCATGGAGGACATAAACAAATATCTCATCACGTCAGCCACTCGAAGGCGGCTCGCGCGCTCGTGATCTGCAAGCTGCCTCCTATTTGTCGAAAGTCTATGGCCCTGTGTCATACGTACCTTGCGGTTGAACTATGGAAAGTTGTGGTCTTGATATTTCTGAAGTCAGGAGTACTTTTCGAAAAAGTTGAAAGGCTATTTGAATTTCATTTTTCCTTAAAAGATGAATAGTGGATGACAGAGCAATTTATTGTGCAACGGAAAAACACATATAGTATTGTACCTACAGCACGTGGAAAGAGGCTCCATTTTACAGTTCCGCAGTTGATTTTGGATGAAGTAAGCAATATCGTGATGATTTAATTTATATCCTGCATTCTGAATGATTATAAATAAAACATTTTTAGTCCATGGACTTGTACTTGAGCTTCATTAGGTGATCCATAATATATTTATGGTTGGGGTTTTTTATGTGTCTATTTAACGGAGAAAAGTTTGTACACAATTTGTGTAGTTAGTAGTAGGCTTCAAACATTTCACTGAAGTTTTCTTTGTATTAGGCAATCAAACTTAATATATTGTGACTGGAGCATGCTGCAAAGGTAAACTGCACCATCTGTAAATCTATGTACAGAGGTCAAATTTAGTTTCTCTTATATGCTTTGTTTAGTACAAATATTTTTTATTTTTAAATAACATGTTCTGATCTGTTTTTTCCAGGTTGGTCCTGACAATGCACCTCATATAAGCATTGTGATTTCCCCATTGAGAAGCCTCATCTGAAGAAAAGGTGGGAGCAGAAGGGGGTAAACGTTTGGACTATATTACAGATTAAAGAAATGAAAGGTAATGTTATTAAAGGTAATAAGGGTGTAAATTGCCATTTTGGAGTCAATGTCTGTTACATTGTAAAGTTTTTATAGTGGAGGCATTTGGCACTTTTATTTTCCACCTAAGATAACTGATAATAGCATGTCGTAAAATAACATCAACCATTAAGGGGGTGATTACTCATAGGATATGAAAGCTGCATTTTGTCTTATTCATTTCTAGGTATTCTTAGTTGATAAATTTCTTTGGTGTTTAAGCAGAAGCCAACGTTCTTGATCCAGGCAGGTCAATTTTTTCCACTCAAGTATAAAAAAGACGACTTGTTTGATCGCTTGTGATGAAGCCAACTGTTTAAGTAAATGTTAAGTTTTTGCCCTTTGCTGATTAATGTATAATTTCTATCAGGGTATAATATTATGTCTAGTCTTATTAATGTGATGGCATAATAATAAAAAAGTATCGATAGAGTGTCGCACATATCAGAAAGTAAATTACAATATTTGCAAAATTTTCACAGAAGATTGAAAAAAAAATATGTAGTAAGACTAGACAGATCAAGGCAAGTTCAGCCAAGAAGAAGTCAACAATAAATATTCAATTGTAGTCAAACTGTGATTTGCTGAATAAATATAGAATCATTTTATTTTGAAATAGTAAATAAATATCAATTTACTGGTACTTCTTGAGCGTATTCAATCACAATATGTTATGTATCTACGTGGGACATACTTTTATCATGGTATAGGAAAATTGGTTAAACTGTAAAAATGACATTGTCCTACATGACAAGCGAAGGTTAAGATAATACACCAGTGTCAGAATTGAAAATCATGAGAACAAAACATCCTGCATAAAAGAGATTGTAACGTTACAGAAAATCAACATATCACAAATCTGAGAATCGTTTCATGAAATTTGTCTTTACTTTTTATAAGAATCAGAAGGACACCCTCTATCACAGTTACTTTAACAAATGCAGTGACTGCAATCACAATCTTTCTGACGGATATTTGAGAGAGGTTGCCTATTTTCTAATTCATCAAAATATGATGTGTCCGTACCATAAACTATTAGATATTAAAGAGTAGAAAGTCTCAGACAATTTTTATTAGATTGCTTGGCATACAAACAAAAACCAATCATGCCCCTAGCAGTGCATGTCCTGAAAGTTCATCACGTGTGTAGTGTCCCATTACCTGCCAATATAGATGTATGCCCTAATTTGCCCCGAATGAACAATTATGTCTAGTTCTGCAATTTCAACCCCCGTTCCAAATGCTAAAGTTGATATGAGGCATTCAATATGATTGTTTTGTTTGGAAAATCTTCGATTACTCTCTGTTCAGTCTCTTTGTCAACAGAAGAATAGAACATATCAATCATTTGGTTCTCTATCTTTTTTCACCATTGTATGCCTGGCTAACCAATTCATACATGAAATATTCACAGATATCAGAAACTCTATTGATAGACCTGAAAAGAACACAGGGTTCATATGTATTATCTCTTAGTCTTTTAAATCTTTGATAGTGTGTGGAATAACTTCAGAAAACCTATCAACATGAAACAGAGCACTGGAATTACTTATTTATCATTTTGAATGCCATGACACAGGGGAACGGTGCCTCTGAACACAATTATTTATTTATTTCTTAATAACGATCTATAAAATATTTACCCGCAGTTTATGATGCACTTCTTTCATTTGTCCTCATTTTCCAATAACTCCCAAAAATAAAACTCGGGTTTGACTTCATAATGCATGCAAGGTTTAGACACAGAGGAGATAATAATATTTGACCTTGTAAACAAAAAATATGGGTTTTCTTTGTACCTCATACACAGCAGAAAATATAAATATCTATTGTACTTGAGACATATTTACCTTAACATTTGAAACAATCACCCTCTAGTACATCTATGTTGATGGGGAATTTCACTCCACTAACACTACTGAAGAGAACTGAACAAACTGTGTGTATTTGTCACCATTTTAAAAAACAATCATGCATACCATTTAATATCTAAAAACTGCGTATGGTGAGAACATCACTCTGTCATTTTGTTGCACCAATATTATGTCATATAAACAAGCAATATTTTAACTGTGAAAAGGTAATTCTGATATTACAATATTTTAGATAACTGTCTGGTACAGCTACTATAGTGTTAATAGAAGTCAAATGGAGTAAACACATAATAGCTTTGATAATGTCGCTTATTAATTTCTCTGTGGCTGTTGCGGTCAGCAACAAGAAAGGACAAGATGGTAGAATAGGGCTACGAAGAACTCCAACTTTCCTGTATTTTGTACTGAAGTCATTTCTCCTGACAATATAATGATAAATTTAAAAGAAAAATATTGTAATTAAATACTTTGTTGAAATAATGACATATTTAAAATAACATATTGTAATTTACATTATTATATGTGCAAAGTAACGAGACAGTGAACTGCTCTTTGCGACACACTAAATTAAATTATAAGACTTGAAATGATATTACACCGTGATAAAAATGAAATTTCATCAGCAATGAACAAATACTTACATTCACTTTGAAAACATTGATCTCCGTTGATCACGAACTATGGCTTTTGGCGATGCAAACACCAAAGAAATTCTTCACTAAGAATACCTTGAAATGAATGAGACAAAATACAGCTTTCATTTCCTATGAGGAATTACCCCTTTAATGGATGAGGTTATTTTCCACACGCTATTATAAGTTATCTTAGGTGGAAAATAAAAGCAGAAAAATGCATCCACTATAAAAATGTTTACAAAGTAACAGACATTGACTCCAAATATGGCAATTTATACCGTCCCATACCTAACCTGTAAATACAGAAAAACCTGTAACCTGTAATATTATCACTTTTCGTTTCTTGAATTTGTAATGTAGTCCAAACATCTGCTCCCACCTTTTCTCTGATTTTAAGATGAGACCTCGAAATGGGGAAATTACAATGCCAATGTGCAGTGCATTGCCAGGATCAGTTTGCAAAAAACACATCAAGAACATATATTTAAAAATAAAATTAAATGTATAAAAACAAAGCCCACAAAAAAATTAAATTTGACCTTTGTTCATAGATTTATAGATGGAGGGTTTTCCCTGTTTCAAATATATTAACTTAGCTCTGCATCATGCTCCAGTCACAAGATAGTAAGTTTGATAGCCAAATACAAAGAAAAACTTCAGGGAAGTATTTGGAGCCTGACTACTAACTGCACAAACAGTGTCTCAGCATTTTCTCCATTAAATAGGCACATAACGAAAGTCAACCATGAATACAATATGGAACACATAATAAACCACAAGTACAAGTCGACGAATGAAAAAAGAATTTAATTATGATAATTTAGAATGCAGGATATAAAAAACAAATCATTACTATATCACTTACTTCATCCAAAATCAACTGCAGAATTGTAAAGCAGAGCCTCCTTCCATATCCCGTAGGTAAAATACCACATGTATTTCTCCCTTTACAACAGATTACACTGTTTTTAACAGTTCCTCTTTTAAGGAAAAATGGAATTCAAATTGCCTTTTAACTTTCTTCTAAAGCTGTCGGACTCCAAAAATATAGAGACTACAGCTGTAACAACTTTCCATTGTTTAACCGCAACGTACGTATGACACTTTCCCACAGACGTTCGACAAATAGGAGGCAGCTTGCAGGTCACGAGCGGTATAACTGCCTCTCGGGGGCTGATGTCATTAAAAGGTTGCTAATGTCCTCCCTGAGCATGCCCAGATAAAAGGAAATACAAAATAGCTGTCCGTTTTACTTTAGTCGTCAGTTGCAAGAGAGATATATTTGTGTTAGCGTAAAAGAAGGTATCTATTAAGGAAGAAGCAACAATATGGTTTTTCTATTTTTACGCTTTAGTAATAGACATTGAATCAGGTCCAATAATCATTATCATTCAAGGTAACTATGAAATTTACCAGGTCCAAGGAACATATTGAAAATGACAAAGGCAATGGGGTCATCTTGAACCACAAAATAGTGGTGGTACCAGGTGTCCGGAATCGGTAAGCGTACCCTGCCAGCTAGCTGCACCCGTCAAGATTGACCAAAAGCGACAAATCCATTGTTATTTGGTGAATTCATCAAATTACTTTTGTGAGTCAAAACTTGGTATGCTGTCACTCGTCATTCATCAACATCTCCGTATCTACCGTAGAACTTCTTAAATTATTTCACTAATCTACTTTCTGGGAATCCTTGCCTCACTAACTTTTGAGCTAATAGGCTTAGTCTAACTCGAAAGTCTTCACATGAATTGCATGCTCTACTGTATCTAAGGAGTTGTGAAATATACACACCATAAGCTGGAGATGATGGTATATTGCTCGACAAAAAGAAATCATTTGAGGTACTCTTCTACATTTGGAAAATGAACCCAGCATATTGCAGTGCATTTGCCATTTTTAGCTCACGTGTGTAAACACGTGGGCTAATTTCATAGCGATGTCTGTCTGTCTGTCCGTGTGGGTGTGTGTGTGTGTGTCTGTCTGTCTGTCTGTCTGTTTACACGATAACTCAAACAAACCTGAACAGATTCAAATCAGATTCGGTACACAGGTACAATATGCTACTTGCAAGAACTGATTAGATTTTGGTTAGTGTGGCTTGCATATTAATGAAGTTATGCAATATCGTTTTTTTCCGTACAATGGTTTCCCTATGGAGACGGTAATGACAGTGTAGACATATATCAGGAAATACTGCACAAAAATTCATGAAACTTTTCACAGATGACAATCTCAGAACATTATGATGATACTGTGAGTGTCATGTCAATGATCTTCTGATTTGCATATTTAATAAACTTCTGTTATTAGTGAGATAACTCTAAAATTCCTGCACCAAACTTGATGATACTTGCAAAAAATATTTATCTGATATATATATCGTATTATACTTAGAAGCACTGGGCAGTGTCAAGTTAATAAATAGCTCATTTGCATATTTTATGAAGTTTTGTAATTTGTCATATAACTCCGATATAACTTCACCAAATGTGATGAAACCTTCTGTAGATACTGATCCGACAGATATATAACTGTAGTGTAAAGCATTTAGTAGTTAAAATTAATGAAGGTTCATTTAATTTGCATATTTAATGAGCTCTGTAATTAGGTATATAACTCTGAAATTACAGCACACAAGTCAGTGAAAGTGGGTACAGATATTGTTTTGATAAATATCTAATTGCACTGAGAAGCATTTGGCAGTGTCAAGTTAACAAAAAGGTCATTTGTATATTTTATGAAGTTTTTTAATTAGTGATATAACTCCAAAATAACTGCACCAAATGTGATGAAATCTGCTGCAGATACTGATCCGACAGATATCTAATGTTGGTGTTGAGCATTTAGTAATGTAAAGTTAATTAAGGGTTCATTTGCATATTTCATGAAATTTGTAACTAGTGATATTACTCCAAAATTACAGCGTTAAATTTGATGAAACTTGCCACAGATGTTGATCTAATAAATATCAAATTGCACTGAGAAGCATTGAGCAGTGCCAAGTTAATAGTTAGCTTATTTGCATATTTCATGAAGTTTTATAATTAGTCATATAACTTCGAAATAATTGCATCAAATGTGATGAAAACTGCTGCATATACTGATCCGACAGATATCTAACGATGTTATAAAGAATTTAGTAATGTAAAGTTAATTAGGGTTCATTTGCATATTTAATACATTTTGTAATAAGGTATACAACTCTGAAATTACGGCACCAAATTTTGTGAAACGTGCTACAGATATTGATTTAATAAATATATTTAATTGTGCTATGAGTCATTGAAAAGTGTCAAGTTAATTTAGGGTTAATTTGCATATTTAATGAACTTTCTAATTAGTGACATTACTCTAAAATTACAGCATTAAATTAAATAAAATGTGCTACAAATATTGATCTGATGGATATCTAATTGTCCAATGAAGCATTGAGCAGTGTCAACTTAATTAACAGCTCACTCATTTGGATATTAAATGAAGTTTTGCAATTAGTGATTAAACTCTGAGAGTACTGTGTGATGTTGAAAAAAAACCTGCTACATATAGTGATAACATACATATTATTGTTCTATGAAGTGTACTATACTATTAATGAACCTGTTGTAAAACACGTGAGCATATTCAGTTCATATCTGGTTTCTATAGAGTGGTGTTGTGAGAGGCCATGGAATCTCACATTTCACAAGCGCGACCTCAAACTCCGCACCTGTTGAACCCAGGGCTAAGTCTTAACACGATTTAAACTAATTTGGGGGAATTAGATCTTCGTGTAATTCAAATTTCTCAAAAGTATTATGAGCCATATAGTTGAATATGCAATATTGCAAATTGCGATATAAAAACAAAGCGTATAGCTGAAAATAAGCAGATGAGCTGATATTTTGCTGATAAAACCGACACGTACTACTTCATTATCCAATTATCCCAAATTAGTTCCAATCTTTTTACTTATGACTCATCATTTTGCATCATTCTGGGCGGCAGTGGCGCCGACAGATTTGAGGATCCACTAATGGCTAAAAAAATATTGGACAGCGACCGAACGGGTATGACACAAATAATCACAAAAATGTGATACGTCCTGTGAGGACGACGGATGAAGTGTGCTTTAACACAAATTGAACGGATAGTGGTATTAGCAAAGTATGTTTTTGTCCTGCCAGATATGTGAGTCACTCTGTAACAGAATATATCCCTTTGCCAAAGGTTTTAGGATTTCCTTTTACTGATATATTAAATATATGTTCGCAATAATGTAAGTTGGAAACTGTCTACACGTTACAGGACCAACTATCCAAGCTGAACTCAGTTTAGTGAACTCCAACATGTAGAAGTCGTCCTTTCAACAAAAGTTAAACACGTATTGATATGGCATTTTAACAGATTGTCATAACCAACTTATCACACAGGCATCTCACTAGGTGATAACCTCTTTATTGATATGAAATACAAAGAACATCTATAGTAATGCAGGATGATAAGAGTGGTTGCAGAAATTAAGTATTAATTACGAAGGTCCTACATATAGCATTACATTGAAACAATATAAAACCAGATATGAACTGAATATGCTCACGTGTTTTACAACAGGTTCATTAATAGTAGTACGCTTCACAGAACAATAAGATAGATGTTTTCACTAAATGAAGCAGGTTTTTTTCAACATCGCACGGTACTCTCAGATTTTAATCACTAATTACAAAACTTTATTTAATGTGCAAATGAGCTGTTAATTAACTTGACACTGCTCAATGCTTCATGGGACAATTAGATATCCATCAGATCAACATTTGTAGCACGTTTTATTTAATTTAATGCAGTAATTTTAGAGTAATGTCACTAATTACAAAGTTCATTAAATATGCAAATAATCCCTATATTAACTTGACACTGTTCAAGGATTCATAGCACAATTAAATATTTATCAAATCAATATCTGTAGCACGTTTCACAAAATTTGAGCCGTAATTTCAGAGTTATATACCTAATTACAAAGTTTATTAAATATGCAAATGAACCCTTAATCATCTTTACACTACTAAATGCTTTACAACACAGATATCTGTCACATCAGTATATGCAGCAGTTTTCATCATATTTGATGCAGTTATTTCGGAGTTATATAACTAATTATAAAACTTCATGAAATATGCAAATGAGCTAATTATTAACTTGACACTGTTCAATGCTTCTCAGTACAATGGATATTTATCAGATCAACATCTGTAGCAAGTTTCATCAAATTTAACGCTGTAATTTTGGCGTAATATCACTAATTACAAAGGTTATTAAATATGCAAATAAACCCTTAATTAACTTCACACAAGTAAATGTTCTACACCACAATTAGATATCTGTCGGATCAGTATCTGCAGCAAATTTCATCACATTTGGTGCAGTTATTTTGGAGTTATATCACTAATTACAAAACTTCATAAAATATGCAAATGAGCTATTTGTTCACTGCCAAATGCTTCTCAGTACAATTAGATATTTATCAAAACAATATCTGTACCCAATTCAAAGACTTGGGTGCCGTAATTTCAGAGTTATATACCTAATTACAAAGTTCATTAGATATGCAAATTAACCCTTAATTAATTTCACACAAGTAAATGTTCTACACCACAATAGATATCTGTCGGATCAGTATCTGCAGCAAATTTCATCACATTTGGTGCGGCTATTTTGGAGTTATATCACTAATTACAAAACTTCATAAAATATGCAAATGAGCTATTTGTTCACTTGACACTGCCAAATGCTTCTCAGTACAATTAGATATTTATCAAAACAATATCTGTACCCAATTTCAAAGACTTGGGTGCCGTAATTTCAGAGTTATATACCTAATTACAAAGTTCATTAAATATGCAAATGAACCCTTAATTAATTTCACACTTCTGAATGCTTTACACTACAGTTAGATATCAGTCGGATCAGTATCTGCAGCAGATTTCATCACATTTGGCGAAGATATATCGGAGTTATATGACTAATTACAAAACTTCATAAAATATGCAAATGACCTATTTATTAACTTGACACTGCCCAATGCTTCTAAGTATAATTAGACATATATCAGATCAATATTTGTTGCAAGTATCATCAAGTTTGGTGCAGGAATTTTAGAGTTATCTCACTAATAACAAAAGTTCATTAAATATGTAAATGAGAATGTTATTAACATGACACTCACAGTATCATCATAATGTTCTGAGATTGTCATCTGTGTGAAGTTTCATGAAATTTGTGCAGTATTTCTTGATATATGTCTACACTGTCATTACCGTCTCCATAGGGAAACCATTGTACGGAAAAAAACGATATTGCATAACTTCATTAATATGCAAGCCACACTAACCAAAATCTAATCAGTTCTTTCGAGTTGCATATGGTACCTGTGTACCAAATCTGATTTGAATCTGTTCAGGCGTTTTGAGTTATCCTGTAAACAGACAGACAGACAGACACACACACACACACACACACTAACACACACACACACACACGGACAGACAGACAGACATCGCTATGACAATAGCCCACGTGTTTACACACGTGAGCTAAAATGAATGAGTGAATGTAGCTCGTTTTTAATATTATATTTTGCTTTTTTTCCTGCTAATAATAACGTGAGATATTATATTCATTTCCATCAGTAAATATGGGGCGTATTTTATCACTAGTTCGGACTTCCCCTTGATAAGTTTCCATAGCATGTTCGTTCGAAATTCTTTATGAAAGCAGTATTTTAACCACAGGTAGTCAATTTTTGCGGGCGTATATGTGTTTACTGAATCTGTTCATATTCCTGACTTGCTCTATGTGTCCTCTTATGTTGTAGTTCAGGTCCAGTTAATGAAATTTGCCTTTTGGGATCACAGTCCCAGCCTAAAACAAGAGTTTAACGTGCGAAATGAGTTCCCGTCGGAGAGGACTGCAAGTATATACCATTTTAAATGTGACTGTTGAATGATATTTGCATGTACTAGCTCGGCGACATCAACACTGGGCCAATGATGAAACCAAGAACAGCACTATTATTATCTTTATAATTGTGTTTTCCAGGGACATGTTTGTTATTTTATTTTTGAAGACTTCTTTAAGCTGACCCAGAAATCCATTAATAAAAATAGAATATCTGGCAAACATCAAATTAAGTACGAATACAGAGTTCACAGTTCCTCCAATAAAATAAACAACACTTGTCGATTTCAATCGAGCAAGATATAGATGTAGTTTCTCGCTCAGATGTTATGAATGTTACAATACCTTGATCCATGCAGCGACTTTAGGTACATCACCAGTTTCGATTAGATCAATGAATTCTCTCTCCTTATCTCGTAATTGTTTTCGCTCAAGCCAATCTCTGGCTCTCGGACGAAGTTGCAAAAAGTCGGCAATTTTTTCCAAATCTGAAAAACATTTAATTTGATTCATTAAAGCATGATATGTCTTGTTTTCATTAAAGTCTGTAGATACTTGTTACGTTATGTACACTCTCTACATTTGTGCAGTCACCCATGTTGTTGCATGTATAAAAGTATCGCCAATTTGGCTTTTGATATGGCCCCAGAACGTTTTGGTATCGATGCATGGGTTTCTATATAGGAATTGGCCTGTATTTGACACAGGTCAATGTTAAGTTCAATGTTAAAGGAGGGATGGCAAAGGGCGAAGAGTTCTGGGCATATGATCGGATAATTATAAGTTTGAGTCCACAGTATGACCAGGATGGTGGACTCCCTATCGGAGAGGGCGAGTGAGAGACTGTAATATTCTCCTTTCTCTCTTATGAAGTGTTGTGACAGCTATTTCAGCTGTGTGAATTTATAAGTACAGGTAAGTTGAGCTTAATTTGGAATACTGACTTTGCGATTGTCCAGAAGATGTGCTGTTGAAAATATTTACTTTTGATGTCTAACTGTAATATGGCAGATAAAAAACAGAGGGATATAAATGAAAAATATTTTTGAATTTATTCATTTCATTTCATTCACTCATTTTGATATTAATATTGGAACTTGATGTATTGACAGATATAATATGTACGTTTTCCAACTCCTTTTCAAAGAATATTTAAATAGCACTTATCTTGTGGTACCAATTGGTATCATGATATTTTGGCGTGAGAATCTCTTTCATTTATGGGAAGGTACATATGGTTGATAACTTGGATACGGCTTCAATATTGTACCCTACATTGGGTTCATACCCTATGCTTGTATTTTTGGCCATTTTCATGATGCCCACGGGACCTTACATTATGGAATCTTATGGTTTTATAATGGTATTCCAGACGACCTTTTTCAATGAGAAAATGAAGTCATGTGAAAATGCGAATTTTTCTTGAAGATATGTGGCAATGAAGAGCAGAATTCCGTGAATACGGTATTGGCCATCGAAATAATATAGATAAATTCAACGCAAGGCAACTTTCGACATGATTCTTCTCGAGGTTTTGTTGCATAAATTAGATCAGTTTCCGCGTCTACGGACCTCAGCGTGTTAAAATACCTGGTACTCAGCTTGTCAACTTTCACTGCATATATGTGACCCACATGTCAGTTGTGATCATGAAATTCATGATGATTGCAATTAAGACTGTTGTCACACTTCTAGCCCGGCAGTTATGCTGGCCATTTTAATTTGGAAAACTTGTGTTGAGAAACGTTAAGCAGAGATAGCTACTTCTTAATTCCTGGACAATGAAGACAGATTGTCGACATCTCGTCGGTCCCTTCCTTACACCACGTGTTTACACAGTTTTAATTCTTTCTGACGTGATTCATTTCTAGCCAAAGTCAAAACACTTCTTACTTTCCCGCCAAAACAAGCTATATCACAGCCTGAATCAATCACTTTACTTTAGTATATGTGCCGTATGTGTATAGTATCTGTAAGTGTATCTATACTCAGAGCGCATCGCTCACCACTGAAGCTGGTCGTCACCTATCCACTAATAGATACATTATGTTATTGTAGCAATAGTTGAAAGTAGCTGTAGTAATAAAGTTTGAACAAATAGAGCCGCCGCCTCTGTCTCCACTACTCGAACTCAAAAGATCCTACTTTACAAACAATCCCACACAAATTGTAACTATGAGTAGCTTTCCCATGACCGTATGTTTGTTTTTTGCATTCATGTTTCACTCTCGGTTGCACTTAACTTCAACTACTGTTAGCACTCCAAGTACAGGTGCGCAGCCACTCCTGTGTTCTGTACTGAAACAAATCCACCGGTATTGTGGTGAAATATACATACGAAGATAAAAACAGTATAGGCAACGTTTTCCTTGTGGTTTCGCTTTTATGTTGTGTTAAAACGTTATGACACCTCTGTCTAGAGTATGCCAATTTCCATTTAACAGTCGTCTCCAATAGGAATATATAATATTTCATTGAGAATCCGGTTTGATGGCGATGAACAAAGCCCGCTTGATGTAGGGAGATGCAATGTTCAGTTGACACAGTCTGTTAGAATTAGTAAGTGAAATATCCCACGATGTGTTTTCCGGGTAGTTATGGCAATGTTTATTTCGGCCTATGATCTCCACGGTTTGCGTCGGACACTAAACTACAGCTTGTTCGCAGATGAGATCCGATGGAGTAATACCTGGGCGTACTTTAGTCGAGCTGGTAGATCCCACCCAACCCCCGAAGCCGTTGAACTAGAGTGGAAAGTAGCGATGGTTGTCGCCTGGTGAGGCATATCAAAGACTTTGTTTCGAACAGACTAAGCTTTCATATAATATTAACACAAAATGTCTTTCCGCAGATACATCCAGGGCATCATTTTGCAAATGCTTGATACACAACAATATATACACAGAAAAACCACAGGCGAATGACCGAGCATCTCGAAATACGATTTCGGGCTGACTACATCGAAATAAAATTAGCATATGATCTGATAAATTTTGAAAGACTGTTCACTCACCACAAGTATATGTCGTTCCCTCTTCAGACTGTAGCGGATTGTTTTCTTCGCCATTCACACAGGAAAGCACGTTCTCACTTTCGCAAGTCGCAATGTCCGTCGAGTTCATGTTTTAAAGGGGATAAGGTAAGAGTGCGTTTAACGGCGATGCTAATTCCAAGCAATGCTATATCACTGACTTGTGAAATTTCCAACTTGTTTCTGGTAAAGACAGTACTACGATATTGCCGTTATGTTCAAAACGCTGACACAGACAGAATTATGCAAACGATGTTAAAACGCAATTTGCCGATTGTGTCGAATACTGCATGACTTGAATAGCGTAAAAGTTTTGAAAATTTTATGATCATAGCCGATACGATATTAAAACATTTTGGGTGATTAAGTGTAAGATGGAAGCTTTTGTATCGCGAGTGAGTGTGATGTTTGGCAATCGAAATTGGATATGCCTGGTTGGAATTCTCGATATACGTTTGCTCTCTGACGTCAGTTGAAGATAATTTAGCAGACCATTGTTTGACGTCGTCATGCGTTGGGCGATATCTTACACGGGATGGATGGGATGGATGGATGAATGGATGGATGGATAGATGGACACACATGCTAAAAGCTTTCAAAGAATATGAAAGTAATTGGTATCACAAACACGTGTCCGTTGCTTAGTAACCGTCCTCTCGTACATACTTTCTGACATACTCTATTGTTCACAAGCAATGGTGCTTATTGAAGTCAAAAGCTGAAGAGGACTTTACGTTGTACATGCAACTTTGCAGCTAGAGTGTTTCCCCCGGCAGGGGCACTCGTATGTACCACTCGCAGTTTGAACTAGTACAGCTCAAACTCAATAATTTCCGTAAAAGTTGGGTGACAATTACTATGATGGTATATTCAAAATACAAAAAGGTATATCCTATGACTAAACTATTATGAATCTTAAAATTCGAATTAGAATTAACAACCTTAAGAAAACTTGCTGTCAAACCAAACATGTGACAACTAATCTGCTAATGTAGGATGAGAAAAGACGGCACATAAACGGAGATTAAAAAGAAAATCAAGTGAACCATAAAGTGTACTCTATAAACTACAATGATTTGTTATTTGCGGTTTGTCGGAACCGTCATACTATTATCTCTAGTTGAGTAAGAAAGGTCTGCAGTGGGTTTCGCCCATCGTCGTCTTGTAAGTATTCTATTCTTGATCGTAGTCGTTTCCAATTTAGAGTGATGCGATCGCGAAGGAAAGAAATGCAGGATAACCTTGTGGTCTAAGTAAATCAAACCTATCAGAAATGTAACTTCCTCTCTTTGATAAAACTACATAGTAACCATTGTCGTCTTGAAGTCTTCCCCGCAAAAAGGTGTTTCTCTTGTAAAGTAGCGTTGAAGAGTAATATTTCTTGCGTATGACCATTTTCGGTTAGTGCTAGCTCCTTCCAAAAAAAAAAGTCTGGGATATACTTAGCTTAAGCGATAATGTTTTTGGAATATCACTGGAGTGCAAAACCCCATCGACTCACCTATGCAAGCAAATGCAGTAATAATACGTTGAATATATAGTTCCATTGAACATTTTTGTCATTTTTTGTAATGGAAAACGTCTTTTCAAAATAGGCAGAGAGCACATAGTGTGGCCCTCTGACGTCGCGTACGATACCTGTAGTACTACCAGTTAAAGCAAAACTATTCCCGGTACTCTCTATTCCGCTCGACGTTGTAGCGAACTCAAAATATTTGAAAAAGAGGGACACATTTACGGATATCGTTTGTTATACCAAAAGGAAATGTAAATAGTGTGCTTGTGTCCGTTTACCTCTTCGGATGATGTTGAATGTGTTTCAAATACAATCCCGTATGGAGACGATGTCGACAGCGTCAATGTAAAATGCTCCACTTATCTGTGTCTTGTCCATGTGCGGTCACGTTTACCACGTCTTGTATACTGCATCATATTTAATGAGTCATATCCACTGGTATTTTCACTGGGAGAAATCTCTCAATCTGACAGTGTACTTTTTTAAGTTGGATTTTTATTCTTCTGTATTGCAAGACTCAAAGTGGACAAAGAACATTATCAGTGGGGAATTTGAACATCTTACAGAGTTGTTTGACTATATAGCAAAGAAATCTACATTTCTTCAGGAGAAAAAAATGATCGACTGAGTAAAAAAACATTTCTTGATTGGTATTAAGTAAAATGTTTTATATTCCAAACACGATTGGAACTAATTTGGGATAATTAGATAGTAAAGTGATGTCGGTTTAATCTGCAAATGTTAGCTCATCTGGTTTTCTTTTTTAGTTATACTCTCGTCTTTATGCGTACTTTGTAATATTTCAATATTCAACTATATGGCATCTTACACTTAAGAGAAAATTTTAAAAATGAAGATCCAATTAACATCCTAAATTAGTTGCAATCGTGTTTTAGGTGAGTTTTAACATAAAGAATCTAAGATGAGACACTGTGGTATTTTAACATTATATTTATTTGGAGCTAACGATCGATTAACTGATAAAAATATTTATGACCATTGTAAACATGGGTAACTTCACACTCTACCTAACATGCATCTAATCCCTTCGGTATTGCTTAATGTAGTACACGCCTCGAAAGTGAGAGACTTAAAGGTATACAGTCACCTGTAATCTAAACATGCCCATATATGGTCAAAAGGGCAATCCTTCGTATTCAAAATGCCCATGTGAGGGAGCTGGTTTTTTAAAGAGGCAATCCGCTTAAAACTTGTGATTGGTTAGATTTTCTCTTTCCATGGTAACTGTGGCAAAATTGGAACAGGCGACAGTTTACCTTTAAACTTTTGATGTAGCTTTTCTAAATGAAACTCGATTATTATCTTACCATATCACAACAAAAATCGGGGTAGGGATATCTGCGCAAAGGTTGTTACTCGCCAAACAAGTCACATCATATTTACCGGTTTTTTGACATTCAAAATGGCTGCAAAATTCGATATTAAAAAAAGGACCGAGGGGCATAATACCTTAATACCAACATGTTATATAATAAAAACATTCTAAAATGGTTAACTAAAGCATACACAGTTTATACGTTGATAATGTTGCGTTATTTTGAGATATTTAAATAACAGATCTCGATTAAATGTTGACAAGATCGAATCAGGAAGTGTGTAACAAAACGGATAACAATAATTGCTGCGCAAGGCATTCTGTGCAAGAGTCGATGTAATCGTATATAATATCATACAAAGTTTTTGTGTCAATAATCTTTTTTTAATTTTGTAGAGAAAGGAACGATTGTATAAATTTTGAACAAATAAAAAATACATTAAATAATGTTTATGAGGAATTCATGATTGAAGAAATTCAAATATAACATGAACTTTATGATAAATCACTTCTTTGACTCTTATAAAGGATGATATCTTTGAATTTCTTGACTCGTATATGAGAGACATTAAAATGCGTTCCCGTGAAAAGGAAAAATTTCATAAGACAAAACAAAAAGTTGTACAAGACAATATTCAAGATGTTCAGCGTTTGCAGGTTTGAACCCTTGATGTCTAATAAAAACAACTGTGGCTCTTAAATACGAAAGCATAAAATAACAGTAAAATGTAAAAACACAAATCATGTTGTAATGAGTCATATGAATGTAAACGCAATACGGCTACTGCTTAAGCTAGCTACAATTTGATACGAAATATCTGGACTTGTGTTGACATATCTGTACACAGGACGCCATTAACGTAGATTAAGACAGCAAGGTCATCAGACAGCCACCCGTATTAAATAGTTATTTAAAATTTTGAATTTCGTTTACCCTAAAATATATTTCTGGCAAACTTATTAAGTTACTGGAATTTTGATTGAATTCATGCTATCACATGATTTTGAAGACCATAACTAAGTCTCTGAAATATTTTGGAAAGAAAAACCAATAAATATTTACCAAAACGTTTGTATTATTAATGGTAGCGCACTACATTATGAAATATCGTAATGAGCAACCTCAGGCACAAATCGAATCCCTCAGTGTTGCGTTAAGGTAGCATGCGTGCATGGAAACTGAAAGACTTTAACGTTCGCTCAATCTGTTCTTAAATAACTCTCTCTCTGTCAAGAATCATCTTACCTAAGCAAGAATATATATCAGTTTTCACTGTGCAAAGTTCATTGCTAGAGAACTAAACTGACAAATACAGATATTTAAAATTCAAAAAGGGCTGGGAGATAATAATATTTGAAATTCAAAATGGCCACTATCCCCATCTTCCCTCTAACAAAAAGTGAAATTTCTGTTTTTAAAGAAGTAAGACATTGAATATTTTACACAAAAAAAAAAACTTTAAGTAAGCCGTTACAAGCGGTATATTGGAAAATGGTTGTACAAATTGAGGGTCCGAATGACTGTCCTCAAGGCGCATTCTACCTTAAATGTATACAACCTCGGTAAGTTCATCATTGACAGTATACGGTAAAGTAGTCATGCGTCTGAATGCCTGCTCTTTACTGCCAAATTTGATGCGTTTGCTGATGTATTGCATGGTGAGAATATGGAGTATCTGTCAAAGAAATACACAGTAAATATTTGTTAGAAACTATATGACCATATGTTGCAATGGTCAAGAAAGTCACATACGTGGCGGAAAATGGTGATATGAAAGATAAGTAGGAAGAAGAAATATCACAACTCACTTCTTTATAAGGCAGTTCACTGTTTGCGCCGTGTCCTTGGTGGCGCACCCCCGCTTCTTCAACATTCTGAGGAGAAAGAATGAATAGTTCACTCCTCTAATTATAGCGAGATTATACCATTTCAGTTTTACAATGCTGGCTGAAGGATACTGTGGATTGAAACAAAACAAAGACAATATACCTCTGTACTTGCGCTGTTCGATTTGCAGACAATCGATTTGAAAATATTCGCGATGAAGATGCGGGTTGGGATCAAGTTGAATGGAGGTGGCAAGATGGGTCCTCTGATGAAGTCCATCCATAGTGTTGTACGACAGAAAGTCCATTCGGTGTCAATGTTTTCCTACAAAAATCATCAGTAGCTCATAATGAGTTGTTTGCTTCGGGTGTAGTTATGTCAAATGCAGAGTATGTAAATGTTCTATGCAAGCTAACATCGTAAATTCAACATTGTGCTGTCAGAAACTTCAATTTTCGACTAATATCTGTTTTTGCAAATTATTGGGTGGTTGTTTTTGTTGTATTTCTCTGAAACGTTGTTTGAGCACATTTCCACATTGAGACTCGATTAAATTATGTGACACGGTGGCAGCATCAACGCGCCTTGTTTGTCGTCTGTTTCACGTCGACATCACGACGTGGTAGCACTAACAAGCAGATAATTAGAGAGAGATAGGTATGCGCTGATTGTAGAGGGTGCGAATATATTTGCTAACGTTTGATATTTGAAAATGGCCGACATCCCTGTTTTAAACCTTTTGGGAAAACAAGTTTTGACCAAGTAAGGCAGTGAAAAACTTTTTTCTTCAGCACATTTTAAAAGAATCCCCTCCCCTAGGTTGTAGATCAGAAAAGTATCGAAAAGTAACGCACCCATCGATCTCTCCAAGAGATTTATTGTACCTCAATACAGACGAAAACAAAACAGACGTGAAGTAACCACATTGGGTATATGGCTGAGCTCATTAAAATATGTCAGTATAAAACCTTGTAAATTCTAATTAAACATACGCATTTTATTTCAAAATATTTGGAACCTTCAGACAACAAAGACCTGCAAAATAAGTTATTTATGGCTTCACAATAGCCAAAAAGATGTAGACAAACAATAATATTTTGTGATATCACGTCAAGGCAATAAGAGGGCAAACACGATATCTTCTGTTTTCTTTCAGAGTGTTGAAGCCCCCATTTGAAAATAATTGTTGAATGATACTGGACCTTTTTTGAACAAGCGTTTAGATAGAGGCTGTAAAATTAAATTTCTAGTCAGGCATGATCCCAAATTTCAGTTAAATATAGTTCAATATATAAGAGTTGAAGGAATTTACTGTCAGATAATGAGGAGAGAAACTATGGATCGGTGCTTTTTGTTTCTTTCGATCAATATGTGAAAAAGAATACTTCACTCCCCACAGGGTCTCTGTCGTTCAGGAAGACAAATTGCTTTGGTATCTAACGAAAAGGACGAGCCAGTTGGAATCGCTATTGGTAATCGAAATATCCCACCATATCAAACATTGTGTTCTATCACAAGTGTGTTAAAATACATACCTTTATTTTCGTGTAGGTTTCAGACATCATTGCAATGCAGAGGTTTAACAGTATGACGATCATGAATACGCTAAACATTCCATACAATATTTTACCGGTGATGGTGATTCCAAAAGCATCGACTTGCTCCCCAGAGGTTTTATTTACATCAGTGTTTATCGGAGAAACATCTAATTCATTATGATAATTTGGACCGAAGACAGACCATACCAGATTCTCTATAGTCCTATCCAACCTACAGTCAAAAATTAAGTTAACAACGTCAGATATTAAACATTGTTTTGGTTTTCACATAAAAAGTATGTGATGATTTCAAAATGCACGAAACCGCTTTACTGATAATCTAACCAAATAGCACTTATGTGATCATCTATTGCGTATTGTTCCCTTTTACATTGCATCGTATTCGTTTGCGTCGTTTAAGCTTACACAAACTTGCCTTTCAAAGGAATTTTATGGTGTCTCTCTCACCCAAATGGGGATTAAGATACGAGAAAATCTGCTTCATCAACAAATAGCTAAAATTGGAAAAATAAATTATTCATCAATTGTCGAATGGGAATCTTGATGAAGAAAAGAGAAAGGAAGATATGTAATCAGAGACTGATTAATTTCGTATTTATAGAATGATGTGAATATGTCCTGTTGTCTTCATCAATTAATGCATTCTTACAAGGATACACTGCATTTCAGGTATTGACGTTATCGTTTTTTGTTTTTTTTGGGTGTTACGAAATATAAAGGCAGTTTCTACTGCAAATCTACCTATCCCAGCTCTCGGTTGCCTCGATGCTTGATGTAATCGCTGCGCCACGATAATTAAAAAACATACCGATCGCGTAAGCAATGACTACAAGAATGCACAAGCAACAAAAGTTAAGAACGTCTGACGACATCCGAGTAAAGATCAATAGCATTGAGCCAAGCTTCTTAAGAAAATACAGATATTGAAGAGCTCGAAACATACTTAATACAAGACTAACTACAGCCAATCGGTACAAAATTTCAAATAAATATAAAAGCGACTGCCACTGTGGCGGTGTGGAAAAAAGAGGGGAAAAAAACATTGTCAAGATTGTAAAATTGCTGATATCAATAACATTCCAAGCGTCCCGTATGTACTGGCTGAAGCCAAAGGCTATGGCTTGCTGCAGTTCATACAGCAAGAAGCCTAATGCTTGCAAAAATATGAGAGTAGGATATGGAAAGTAGATAATACTGCAAAATAAAGCAAAATTCGAGAATAAATATGAGATAAATCTAGTCTTTGGTGACTTGATGAACAGTGTATGGGGCCATGCAACGTGAAAAAGTGCAAGGAGGGGATATAACAATCCATAGAAAACCACTGCAAATACGGCGTAGAGGATATTCCACCAAAATTCTGGGTATTCTGACCACTTAGGTTGGCCATTCAACCATTCTGACCGCAGGATTTCTTGAGTACGAGAATGACTGATAAACTGTCGGAGAAAGTACAGGCGTACATAGGTAAGTGCAAAAACAAAAGAATACTCTGTCTATCATATCGATTATTAATAACGGTGAATTATAAACTTTAATATAAGTATCGACAAAAATTGACAAAGCAACTTTCGCAGTAAGGGTAGGGAAATTGTTTGATAGAATAATTGACCAGTGTAAAGGCATTTCTCTTTCTCCTTCAACTTGTATAAATCTACATCTGTCTTGACATTAAATTTAATCTATATACCTTCTTTTGATTTTTAGCGATTGCCTTATTCACTGTTTTCCAACGACCATTCTTCAACGGTTCACCGTGAAGTACGGTCTGTACTGTTGCTGAGTCCTCGCACATTTCCAATAAATCAACAGTGAAATCTTCCAGTTTCATGTAAATGTTCGACAAATCTACCTGTAAATTAAAGGAAAAAGCGCACATATTATATCTGTTTCTTCAATAGGGGTAACAGTCTTCTCCTTTCGCCTTGCAGTGAGGACCCTCGCGCCCGTTTATTACCCTGAGCGGGTCATACTTTACCATAAAACTATTACTTTCCCAGAGGCCATACGCCGAGGGGTGAAGCGACGTGTTTCTGATAACATTAGGTCACGAGGTGAAATTAATGGGTGTTATTGCCCGACTGGAGACAAGTTATATATCTTTATAACACACTACATAATCATGCTTTTAAATGTTATGGCTCCGACTGTGCAGAGAGAGAAAGAGAGAGAGAGAGAGAGAGAGAGAGAGAGAGAGAGAGAGAGAGAGAGAGAGAGAGAGAGAGAGAGAGAGAGAGAGAGAGAGAGAGGGGGGGGGCAGACAGACAGACAGACAGACAGACAGACAGACAGACAGAGAAAGACAGACAGAGAGGAAGACAGAGAAGAGAGGGAGAGGAAGGTAAACAGGTGGCATATATAGATACTTTTATTATTAGCAAGTTAACAAAGTTAAGAAACATAGTATGAAATAAGATTAATATGCAAGATATTTATACATGTCACCTTCAAAATTTGTCAAGTATGATTTTGATTCAATTTATTACAATAAGCTTTGTATGTCACTCACGTTAGAGATGCTGCACAGACCATCAGTTCTCTCCATTTTGCGAATTCTCCCAGAAATCTCAAAGGCTGTAAGCAGAGGATCATCACTGGTAAAACAAATGTAGGCCGGACTAGATATTGCTGCATAGAACTTGAAGAGCTGAAGCTTTGCAGCAATATCGATATCCTCTGTCTTATCTGCATTAACGTAAACGAATCCGACAATGAGATTTTTTGTAGTTGAGTGTGGTTTAAGATACATACCACATGGTGACTTGACACGTATTACATAATTTTAGACTTGCATGAAGTTGTGTAAGAGAATTGTACTTTGACCTGTCTCACCTAGTGAATAGACGAAATTTGCAAAAAGATGTTATGCAACGTTTGCAAACTTAATCATGATAATAATTGCAGTAAACAGTAAATAGAGAGATATTGTCTATTGAAACGACGGTTGAGTAGAATGGATTTGGGTTGTTGTTGATGGACTGCCATTGATCCGGTGGAGCCACTGTGATTGAACAGACAAGATATCAGGCAAGACAGAACAATCAGATATCTGTAAGATCAGCATCTGAAGCAGGTTCCATCAGCTTTAGCACAGTACTTTCGGAGTTAAATCACTAGTTACAAAACTTTAATTTAATTTGAAAATGAGCTGTTTATTAACTTTGCACCGGTGAATGCTTCATGGGACAAATAGACATGTAGCAGATCAACATCTGTAGCACGTTTCATCACATTTAATGCAGTGATTTCAGAGTTAGCTCACTAATTACAAAATTCATTAAATATGCAAATGAACCCTTCAGAAACTTGACACTGCTCAGTGTTTCACGGGAAAACTAGATATTTAGATCAATATCTGAAGAAGGTTCCACTAAATTTGGTGCAATAATTTCAGAGTTACATCAAAAATTACATAGTTAATTAAATATGCAAATTTCAATTAGTTTCACACTCTGTCTGCTTTACAACAGAGCCAGATATCTGTCGGACCAGTATCTGTAGCAGATTTCATCGAATTTGGCGCAGTTATATCGGTGTTCCATAACTTATTACAAAACTTCATTAACTATGCAAATGAGCTGTTTATAAACTTGACTCCGTTCAATGTTTCCCACTACAATCAGAAATCCGTCCCATAGATATTTGTAACATGCATAATCAAAATTTGTTGAAAGAATTTGGGACTTATATCACGAAGAAATTTGAAAAAAGTAGATTTATAATGATCCCAAATTAGTTCCAGTCGTGAAATTTTATTTTGGAGTTTCACTTAAATGTTGATTCACTATAAATTGTAGTCTCTGTGGAAACTACGAATATTTTTTGCAACAAAAAACTTGCTAAATCTGTGTATTTATAAACACTTGATAATTGATATTAATGTACTTGATTAGACTAGGGTGGTGACAAGTGCGTGTGTGTTAAAAAATGATTTTGGACTTTCAGCGAAATGTTCATTCACTAAACATTTCAGTCTATGAGAAAACTATGAACAATGCTTTCAAATATGAAACTAGCTAAATCTTTATTATGGATATTAATTTACTTGATTAGACAAGGGTGGTGACAAGCGCATGTATATACAAAAATGACTTAAGAATATTTCCGTAACGTTGATTTACTATAAATTGTAATATATTAGGAAACTCTGAATAACGTTTACAATACAAAACTAGCTAAATCTGTGCATTTATAGTTGCGCCAGCGACTAACTGACCACTCGTACGCCAATTCAATATACTATGCCAGTAACCCGGAGTGTAGCCTACTAATTACACTGGCGCCGCCATGTTTTTTTGGTGATCGTAGAGAAACAAATACGAAATCTGTAAAGTTTTATTTCTTAACTCAGCACTAATAAAATATATTTCTGCCATTAAATATTATTTTCCATCTAGTAATTGATACAAGATACCGTTACCATCACGATTTAAAATAGAAAGTGTTATGTAAGTCATTTTCCCCCACACTCATGACCTGAGAGTAATTAGTCTAGAACATTCTCAAGGTCTCTGTCCTTCACGATCACACGACCTTGAATTCAATAAGTCGTGTTTGGAAATGTTCCAGAAATTTAATTAGTTGTGTAAGAGCGATAATTTTAGAGCATGTCAATAGAAGTTCTAGATTGTTCTTATATGCTCCTATATAACCACATGAGTATAAATAGGTGACCGGCACAGCTTGCAGCCGGACTCTTTGGGATCGAGTCTCTTACATGGTATTTCAAGACTTTGAAAACTCCAGCATTATTAATTTCAAGATTTTCCAAGACCTTCACTACCATGCTGGATTTATTCTTTGTACTTTGTGCAACCTCAAGCCTGCAAGCAAGCCAAAGGACCTCATCGGTCTGCTTCATGTCTGATTTTTGAGCTTTGCCGTCCCAGCTGAGATAGTAGGTACACTTTTACAGTGTGCATTCTATCCCTTGACTTGGCGATTAGTTTTATCTTCGTAATAAATTTCGTTTTATCTTGAGATTGCTGAGTTCACCCTTTTGTTCGGTTTCTTTCACATAACAAAAGAGAGACAAAAATGCCGTGCATATGAGTGAATCCGAAGCTCACTCCAAGCATGCTGGGATTTAAGTCCAATTTGGAAAAGCACCTTCTGTGTCGATAACTAGATGCAAATTGTCGTTTTTAAACAGAAGAGTTTCAGACAGTAACAAGTGCATATGTGTGCCAAAACATTGATTTTAGAATCCCGCCGAAAAGTTGATTCACGCTACTTTGTAGGCAATAGGAATAAAAAAATATTGTTTTCCAATACAAAACTAGCTAAATATGTGCTTTTATAACCATTCGACAATTGATGTTAATGGCGTGCTGAGAATACGGTGTTTCAAGGAGCAGATGTGAACAACACATCAACACATATGATATTGGCATTTCATCCATTATTATTTGTATAGGTTGAGAAGTATTTCTTGAAATTTCAAAGCTCAATTGAGAAATTATATATCAATTCATATGTTATTGATACGGACTGTGACATGCAGCGGGGTATCATTGTTTTTGCGCATGAAAATTGGGACGGGTCACTTTTTTCTTGCAAACACATTTTAAGGGTAGCAATTTTTCGAGCAGCATCAGTTTGAAGAAAATACTGCCCCCTCCCTGTAATTTCTGTCCAGTCCCTTATGGCAGACGTTCTCAGGCTATTTCAGAGATCATACGTCATGCCACATGGTACTTCCAAGTGCCAAATCCATCCCAGGGCCTTAGAGTGCAAAGGGTTAGTCAATTTAATCAGATGAAAAATTGGAGGAGTCACATTTTACAGTTGAGGAATTGGCGGGGGTGTTAAATTTTAGATATTGTATTCGGAGTGGGTCGCTTACTGCATTTCGTTTGTAGCTTAATTTCCGCAGACCCCTCCCCTCCCCTTAAAAAACGAATGCTGAGTAACCCTGATACCCCCCTGATTACTCCAACAATAGCAACTAAAACTTTTATTTCGAGTATAACGTCTAAAATAGTAAAAGAGGTCATTTGATGTGCAACTTGTACATGTATGTATGTATGTATGTATGTATGTATGTATGTATGTATGTATGTATGTATGTATGTATGTATGTATGTATGTATGTATGTATGTATGTATGTATGTATGTATGTATGTATGTATGTATGTATGTATGTATGTATGTATGTATGTATGTATGTATGTATGTATGTATGTATGTATGTATGTATGTATGTATGTATGTATGTATGTATGTATGTATGTATGTATGTATGTATGTATGTATGTATGTATGAATGTATGTATGTATGTATGTATGTATGTATGTATGTATGTATGTATGTATGTATGTATGTATGTATGTATTGTTATGCAGACCATTTTTTCACACTCATGAGTTCAATTAAACGGGAACATTCTGAGGGTCGCTGTCTTTCATGACCTGGCCATTCAAATGAGTCACAGGTGGAGATGTTTTAGAGCAGTGATTAGTATATCAATAGAAGTTATGTACTGTTCCTTGTTTTCGTATATAGCTATAAGTATAAATACTGGTGCAGCTTCGTTTAGTCAGACAATTTTTTGGATCCTGTAACAGACGTGTAGCTTCAGGACTTTGGAAACTCCACCAGTTTAGTTTTTCAAAACTTTGTCTCACTGCCATGCTGGATTTATACTGTTAGACTTTGCACTGCGTTGGACTTTGCTCTCAAGTCTCCAAGTAAGACAAAGGACTGTGCACTTTGTCTCACAGTATGACTCGATTCTGATTGTTGTCGATCCAGCTGAGATAAGTAGCTTGTAGACTTTTGCTGTTTGTATTGTATCCTTTACTAAGCGACTACTTTTATTTTTTATTTATTTTTATTATTTTTGTAAGAGAAACTGCTGAGTTTACGGGATTTAGTTTTTTTTTTCAAGTAACAATTGGGAGCTCGTCCGAGAGTCGAACAAGAGAGATAATTACGAATGGAAGAGAGACAGAAAGAGAGAGAATTACAAGTAGAAATGAAACGTGTAGAGCTTGGACAGTCAGGAAAATTCTTCTCATCACTAAGCATTTCAGGTTTGTTCCCTAATTCCAAGAAAAGGATGTTGACAAATATTTTCTTCATTTTGAGAAAATTGCTAAAAGTCTGAATTGGCCTAGGGGGTCCTGGACTATTATTTTGCAGAGTGCTTTGGTGGGTAAAGTCAGAGAAATTTACATTCATTTATCAGTGAAGGAGGTTTCAAATTATGATTGTGCAACGGAATTAATCATCAAGGGCTATGAGTTGGTGCCTGAAGCTGAAAATGAAAGATCAAACTGTAGTTGAGTTGCTCGAACAAAGAAACAGATGTTTGACCATTCGTGTACTTCTGAGAAAATCTGTCAAAATCATGAAAAATTACGTCAACTTATTTTGGTTGAGGAATTTGAAAGACGCATTTGGAGTGACATAAGACATTTATTCATGAACAAAAGGCAGATACATTGAAGGTTGTTGCACGTTTGGCCGATAACTATTCATTGACCCACAAAATTTCATTTGTCAGCAAACCATCCCGGTCCTTTTGATACAGAAACAATGCCGGGCAATGTAACTCTTTTTGTCTAAAAATTTCCCCGGTATTTCTTAAAATATTGACAGCAGTAGCGGAAGACAAATCAACACTATAGAAAATGATATTAAACCACCATGAATAAATGGTTCGAAAATACCCATAATGCTGATTTGAAAAGAATTGACCTTGACCTCGTTAATTGAGGATAAGAGAGTTTTTACCTCAGAAAATGTGTTGCACACATTATTAGACTCTAATGGAGATGATGAAGAAATAAAGCCGATGGGATTAGATCCACTTTGACCTTCACGTTTTCTTTTCTTTTCAGTTTGAGACAATCTGATATTAAACGGCCATCTTTCTTACAATAATTACACGAAAGTGTACCCAATTTCTTGCCGGAAAGAGGCTGAGAGTTGGGATCTGATGGCGTGGAAGTGTTATTTGAAATATGTGAACTATTTTCATTTGATTTTCTTCTCTCCTTTGAGAAATTTGTAGCCCATTCGAGCTTGTATTTAGACATACAGTCCGTGGTTCGCTCAAGCTTTTAAAAGAGGAATTCCTATCAGATGATATTGATTGTCTGAATATTTTGTAATGTATGTCAGAATTTCGTACAAAACTTACAAAGGCATGTGAATTCGCCAGAGAAAACCTTGAGTCATCTCAACAGCCTATGAAAGTGAAGTATGACAAAAACACCTCAAAATGGAAGTTTGAGCCAGGTCAAAAAGCTCTTGTTCTACTCCTGGTCCTTGCAAATCACTCCATGCTCTTTCTTTGGTCCGTATCTAGTCGATAAGAAATTAAGTGATTTAAATTATAACCACGCCTGACAGGCAAAAACAAAAACAGTTATGTCACATTAACATGCTTAAGCCATGTTTAAATAGGAATAACCCTACTGTAACATAACCTGTCAGTGTAGTCAGTTCAAACCACAATTATTATTATTATTATTATTATTATTATTATTATTATTATTATTATTATTATTACAAGTTCAGGGGCTATAAGTATTATATAGAAATCTAATAACAGTTCATTGAAGATGTGGGAATTCTGAAAAAGAGGTGTTGTTTATTTTAATTTTGTCAATAGGGGTGACTTCTAATTGTCGTACGTATATTCTCTCCGCCCAGTTATGTGTTCCTTTTGACATCACTACCCTTATGAATGTTCATATACTTGCAAAAACTGACAGTCACTGCATCTGACAGCACATGCTCACAGCTGCTGAGCTGCACAGCGTAGCCTTCGAATTCAGGCCCATCGTGGCAGTCGTGGGCGTGTAGAAAACAAGGCACAGCGACTGTGGAGAGTCTATGCCAGTGTAATTGGCCTTGTAAACGTATCTTCAGCGTGGCATTTGTAGTTGTGGCGAAAACCATAAACCCTCTCCCTATGCTGACGTTGTTGATTTAATTTTGTTCATGTGCATTAACTGTAAGCAATCAAGGAAGTTTTGGGATGGAAATAGAGCAAAGGCATGAGTTTCCGCGAGATCTGTGCTACAAATATAACTTTACGCATGCGCACTCTTTTGCCAGTGTAGTCTGTCAATATGAGCATGCGCAATTGAGTGAACGTTCGCGTGAATTTGTAGTCTGCACACTACGTCTCATGCTATGATCATGTCGTTCAGCTCTGTATGTTGACAGAAACTGGAATTACTGCAGAGAATTTTTTTCAGGACATCACATGTGAGTCTCTAAGGTAACAAGTAGGACGTTTAGGAAATCCTTTCAGAAAGTTCACGCTGCCTGTGGCCATTTTGTGGAGTATAAGCTTATATAGTTATACGTACCTGGAGCGTATACAGTATTTCTACTGTACAGTGTACATATTGCCGGATAATATGCGATGGAATTTTGCGTTTCACGTCGTTCAATCATTCAGATGGAAATGCTGCCCTTCTCCAAACTTTGAAAAAAGCAGGGTGACAGATTTGGAATACTAACTCTTGCATATCAAGAATGACGTAATTTAATGAGAAGACATTTGTATTCGAGCACGGCTACAGTTTTTGATTCGAGACTCTCATCATGATGGACCGTGGTTGTATTCAACAATCGAGAGGGCAAGGGTGAGTCAAACTATTTCCTATGTCCATGTAGCTCTTGTGCAAAAATAAGCGAATCCACAGGCCTTTGGCGAATCAATAAATGCGTTTTACACCAAGCTGAAAGGTTGAAAGATCCGTCCGTCACTTTGGGACGGGGCGGATAAATGCAATTAAACCCAGCTGGGCACATAATTTGACTTTGTTCTGGAAATTACGAAGACGACCGGCCGTGCGGTGGAACTTTGCAACAAAGTTTCAATATCTGAACTGACGTACTTGAATGACAGGCACAGGAAACGATGGCCAATAAAAACGCATTCTCGTTGCATTTTGATAATAATGTATCAATCACAATGACACAGAAATTATGCCTCCTCCCGGCAGAAGGGCCATGGCCAATTTTTAGCCCTGCTACAGTATGTCTCAGTGCTGAAAAGGCCATGTTGTTGTCAGGTTGTCATGGCGACTTTTAAAAGTTGCATACAACTCTGAGAGTGAAACGGGTTGTTAATAGGTCACAAAACTTTTGAGTCCCACTGTCGTCCATTATACCTGTTTCCTTGGGTATTAAAGGTGTGCAAGTATACACATCAAAAGACTAGAAAATTCACTTCATGGGCAGAATCTGGTAAAGTAGCCTTTTCTTGTCTGGTTAACGTAAAAAGATACCCCTGATCTAGAATATGCATGGTTTTAAATAAAAAAATACTGTGGTTACCTAAGTGGTTATCATGACAACATGAAATAAAAAAGAACATGGAGTTCATGCTGTGATAAATACATTTAGGAGAGCATTGGCAAAGTAACTGGGATTACTTTTAAAGGAATTTGAAAAAACTTTGAAATTTTAAAACGCAAATAGGTTACTATGGAAACATAGGGCAGTAAAAATGGATATCATGTTTTGTCTTTCTAACCCAACATAACCCTTTGGTATAATATTTCTGTTGATTACTGGATTTTTACACTGGATATTTGGTCTTTCTAACCCAAAATATCCCTTTGATATAACATATTCTGTTGGTTACTGGATTTTAGGTGGAATCTTTGAAAAACTGGTAATTTTTACTCCTGAATGGTTACCATGGAAACATCTCACATTAAAATGAGTGTGATTTTTTTGATGTGCTAACAAGAAAAACCCTTACTATCAATTTTTTTACATCAATTAATAGTTCTTTAATAGGAATTAGGGGAAAAGTAACGTTTTCAATCCCAAAATAGTTACCATGGCAACTCGAAACATTAAGATAAGTCTTGTTTTTTGTGTTCTCTGGCCCTAACTCCCTCACTGGGTAATTTTCATATCAATCAAAGTAACTTTTCATGGGAAATTTTCAACCCCTAAAATGGTTACCATGGAAACATGGGGCACTGAAATCGATATCATGTTTGGTAAATACCGCTATGGTGAAATTTTCACGGAAATTGAACCTGTTATTATTCGCGTTATTATTTCTATATAATACTTATATTAATTATTATTATTATTAGACTTTATTTAAACTCGATAGACTGTTGAGCCAAAGGTTCTTCTCACACAGTGTCGACATGCAAGAAATATACAATATGTACATTAAAGAATATAAAAAACAGAACAGAGAAAAACAAAACATTAAGGCTATTGTAGGGGCTATTTTAAAACACTAACTGTGTAGTACCTTGTTTTCAGAGTTTGTCATCTTTTTGTTGCAGTAGATGGTAAAATGCAGTGCAGGGGGAAAACCGGATATTCGGTTGCCCTGGCGACAATTTCAGGGTTAAACATATGAGGAAATTTGTGGCAAAGATATCTATTGAACGAAAAGTCATACAACAACCGAATTTTTTCTGTAGCATTCAGATGTATATGTATTACAATATGAACCTAAATCTATGACTGTATAAGATGTCAATATAAATTAAATCATAGTCATCTCGGTAAGATTGAAAAATTAATAAATTTCACAACTTCCGTCAAGTTTCTACTATGACATGATTGGATGACCTTGTTTTTTGAAGTTTATTTTGTAAAGTATTTAATTTCACATATGTTGGCTGATTTTCATTGCATTCCAACCATTCTTTCAAGAGTTATTACTGCCACAAGAAACGAATGCAGTACAAAACACAATTGTTAGGAATATTGGATTGAAATGTTTACAACATAAAGGTGATACTCATATTTCATGCAAAGTTTACGACCTCAAAATAGGGTATTGAACAAGTTTAAATTGTCAGTTAGAATTCTATTTACAAAAGCCTGGTTGTAATTGCTTTCTAGGTGAAAAATGAACTGTTAATTATCAAAAAACATTGATTTTATAATCAGCATGATAATGAAATTCATGTGAGATTCTTTACTTCTTACGTATATGGACACCATAACGTCTAATATGGTTTGTTTTCTGGTTTAATTGCTATACCTGAATGAAAATCTTCATATGCCTTACAGTAATATCCACACAAAATATAAAACAGAATCATTTGTTGCAAATTTCTTCCGATTACTCATTGATCTGGCTTTTTTAGACTGCAATTAGTCTCAAACCCACAATTTCCACAACGCCATATTTTACCTCTGAAAAAGCTGATTCAATAAGCAAGCAAATAATCACTACTTCATACATGATGCCATAACTCAACAAAGTTTTGGCAACCAAAAGTAGCGATTTACCTGTTTTGAATATATAATTAGACTAAATAAAATTTGACCAGGGGTCAGTGGGAAAAAAACGCGATTTTTCTCGATTTTAGTTAATATTTTTTGAAGAATGATATAGCTTATTTGAAAGTATACATGTCGAGGGTGACAATGAAGGAAAAAAATAAAATTAGATTTTTTGAGCATTTTGACCGACATTAGCCCAGACGATGGCCTTAAGACAGCAAGAAACAGACGACAAAATATAAAAAACGCCAAAAATGGCTTAAAAATTACATTTACAATCAAGGTAGCGATGATGAAACTGACTTGAGTGAAAATACTCTTAGTTAAAAGCTGCTAAATTCAAAGCTGGGCTCGGTCGAAGTCCTGAATTCAGAAATCATGGAAAATCTTACGTCAATTAGTTGGCACATCTCCAGCAGTCACAACAACAACAGGTGAAAGAACTGATCTACGAATACAAGTTGAATGCTAACACTTGTTCTAAGATGTGCCAACGAGAACAAACATCATTTATCACGACGTTGATGTCGGGGAGAGTAAGCCTGTGAAACAGCACCCTTACAGACTGAATCCAACGAAAGCGAAATATCTCTAGGAAGAAGTCAAATATCTGTTAGACAGTGACTTTATTAAACCCAGAAAAAGTAACTGGAGTTCGCCGTGCATACTTGTGCCAAAACCAGATCAAAGTCATCGTATGTGGACCAATTACAGGAAAGTGAACACTCTCACAAAGACAGACGATTTTCCAATCCAGAGGATTCATGATTGCATTGATCGAGCGGCAACAGCAAAGTACGTGAAAAAATTTGATCTACTAAAGGTATTTTGGCAAGTCCCTCTGATGGATCGTGCTCTTGAAATATCTGCCTTTGTTACATAAGACGGATTGTTGCAGTACAAGGTAATGCCATTCGACATGAAGAACTCTCCAGCAACATTCCAACGGATGTTTAACGACGTCATATTTTGTTTAGAAGGGTCCGAAGCATATATCAACGATGTTGTCCTGTACAGCGACACTTGGGAGGAACACATCAAACTCATGTGGACGTTCTTTCAGAGACTGAGCAAAGCAATATTGATTGTCAACCTAGCTAAATCTGAGTTTGGTTGGGCAAGAATGACTTATCTTGGACATACTGTGAGACAGGGTGAGGTAAAACCTGTTGATGCCAAAATCAGTGCCATTTCAAGTTTTGCAATACCAAATTGAAAGAGACAATTGATGGGTTTTCTCGGTATGGCTGGTTACTATAAAAAATTTGATCCAAATTTCTCAACCATTACTGAGCCTTTGACTAACTTACTTAAAAAGAAAGTAAAGTGTGTTTGTTTTGTCAGGACAATGCCAACAGGCATTTGATACACTTAAAGTCATACTACAAAGTTCCTAAATCTTGTCTGCACCACATTTCTATTTGCCATTCAAATTGGCTGTAGATGTTAGTGATGCAGCTGCTGGTGCTGTTTTGTTACAAGAAGATACTCATGCGATAGATCATCCTGTTTGCTACTTTTCAATCAAATTTAACAAATCGCAGAAGAAATACTCTACAATTAAAAAAGAGTGTTTATCTTTGATATCAGCTTTACAGCATTTTGAAGTTTATGTTACTTCTTCAAATCAGCCAATAGTGGTTTATATTGATCACAATCCTCTTGTTTTTCTGCAGAAATTAAAGGGCAAAAATCAGAGGTTTTGAAGACGGAGTTTACTGTTACAGGAGTTTACCCTTGACATTAGACATATCAAGGCCAGAGACAATTTAATTGCAGACTGTCTCTCTCGTGTTTAGAGTTTCTATCGTGTTTAGAGTTTGTTATTCACACTTTGAATAACATTTTTAAAAGAAAGACTTTTCTTTTGAAAAATTTCTTTTTTTGAAGAAGAAGAAGGGGTGTGTTATGTAAATTATTTTTCTCACACTCTTGAGTTCAATTAAACTGGAACATTCTTAGGGTCACTGTCTTTCATGACCTGGACATTCAAATTAGTCACAGGTGGAGATGTTTTAGAGCAGTGATTAGTATATCAATAGAAGTTCTGGATTGCTCTTTGTTTTCATATATGTAACTATTAGTATAAATACTGGTGCAGCTTGGTTTAGTCAGACAATTTTTGGGATCCTGTCACAGACATGTTGCTTCATGACTTTGGAATCTCCAGCAGTAAAGTTTCTCAAAGGGCTGTTCACTTTATCTCACTGCCACGCTGGACGTAGACTTTGGACTACCGTGGACTTTGCACTCAAGTCTTCAAGTAGGTCAAAGGACTGTACATTTTGTCTCACTATATGACTCGATTCTGGAGTGTTGTCGACCCAGCTGAGATAAGTAGCTTGTAGACTTTTGCAGTTTGTATTTTATTACTTTACTTAGCGACTAGTTTTATTTTCTTTTTGGATTAAATTTTATTTTTTAAGAGAAACAGCGGAGTTCACGGCGTTTTTTTCACGTAACAATAGGTGTCTGTGTCTGTGTGTCTGTCTGTGTGTCTCTCTATGTGTCTGTATGTATGTATGTATGTATGTATGTATGTATGTATGTATGTATGTATGTATGTATGTATGTATGTATGTATGTATGTATGTATGTATGTATGTATGTATGTATGTATGTATGTATGTATGTATGTATGTATGTATGTATGTATGTATGTATGTATGTATGTATGTATGTAATATGTATTTAATATGTATGTATGTATGTATGTATGTATGTATGTATGTATGTATGTATGTATGTATGTATGTATGTATGTATGTATGTATGTATGTATGTATGTATGTATGTATGTATGTATGTATGTATGTATGTATGTATGTATGTATGTATGTATGTATGTATGTATGTATGTATGTATGTATGTATGTATGTATGTATGTATGAATGTAGATATACATACGTGTGAATACTTGTGGTTCTTCCAGTCTCTGAGCTCCATGACTCAGTAGATAGTAAACCATTTCAAAACTGTTGTTCTCTGCTGCCACCTGCAACGCAGTAACCATGATTCCATTGCTTGAGATTGTCCGATTAATGTCAAAGTTTCTTTCCTGACAAGATAGAGGGAGAGACGGTAGATTAAAACACATACAAATGTGAGTTATACTGTAGTAAGCAAGCGCGGTAAGTTTTCAACAGGGTTCGAACTCACAATATACTGCTGCCAGTCACCTAGCGGAGGGGTCACAGATAGAAATGCTGGGGCAAATCGATCCCAAATCTCAAACCAGATATGAACTGAATATGCTCACGTGTTTTACAACAGGTTCATTAATAGTAGTACGCTTCACAAAATAATAAGATATATGTTATCACTAAATGAAGCAGTTTTTTTTTAACATCGCACAGTACTCTCAGATTTTAATCACTAATTACAAAACTTTATTTAATATGCAAATGAGCTGTTAATTAACTTGACACTGCTCAATGCTTTATGGGACAATTAGATAGCCATCAGATCAACATTTGTAGCAAATTTAATTTAATTTAATGCAGTAATTTTAGAGTAATGTCACTAATTACAAAGTTAATTAAATATGCAAATAATCCCTATATTAACTTGAAACTGTTCAATGATTCATAGCACAATTAAATATTCATCAAATCAATATTGTAGCACGTTTCACAAAATTTGGTGCCGTAATTTCAGAGTCATATATCTAATTACAAAATTTATTAAATATGAAAATGAACCCGTAATTAACTTTACACTACTAAATGCTTTACCACACAGTTAGATATCTGTCAGATCAGTATATGCAGCAGTTTTAATCACATTTGATGCAGTTATTTCGGAGTTATATGACTCCTTATAAAACTTCATGAAATATGTAAATGAGCTAATTATTAACTTGACACTGCTCACTGCTTCTCAGTACAATTGGACATTTATCAGATCAACATCTGTAGCAAGTTTCATCAAATTTAATGCTGTAATTTTGGAGTAATATCACTAATTACAAAGTTCATTAAATATGCAAATTAACCCTTGATTAACTTCACACAAGTAAATGCTCTACACCACAATTAGATATCTGTCGGATCAGTATTTGCAGTAGATTTCATAACATTTGGTGCAGTTATTTTCGAGTTATATCACTAATTACAAAACTTCATAAAATATGCAAATAACCTATTTGTTAACTTTACACTGCCAAATGCTTCTCCGTACAAGTAGATATTTATCAAAACAATATCTGTACCCAATTTCACTGATTTGGGTGCGGTAATTTCAGAGTTATATACCTAATTACAAAGTTCATTAAATATGCAAATGAACCCGTAATTAATTTCACACTACTGAATGCTTTACACTGCAGTTAGATATCAGTCGGATCAGTACCTGCAGCAGATTTCATCACATTTGGTGAAGTTATATCGGAGTTATATGACTAATTACAAAACTCCATAAAATATGCAAATGACCTATTTATCAACTTGACACTGTCCAATGCTTCTAAGTATAATTAGATATATATCAGATCAATATTTGTTGCAAGTATCATCAAGTTTGGTGCAGGAATTTCAGAGTTATCTCACTAATAACAAAAGTTCATTAAATATGCAAATGAGAAGATAATTGACATGACACTCACAGTATCATCATAATGTTCTTAGATTGTCATCTGTGAAAAGTTTCATGAAATTTTGTGCAGTATTTCTTGATATATGTCTACACTGTCGTTACCGTCTCCATAGGGAAACCATTGTACGGGAAAAAACTATATTGCATAACTTCATTAATATGCAAGCCACACTGACCAAAATCTAATCAGTTCTTGCAAGTAGCATATGGTACCTGTGTACCAAATCTGACTTGAATCCGTTCAGGCGTTTTTGAGTTATCGTGTAAACAGACAGACAGACAGACAGACAGACAGACACACACACACACACGGACAGACAGACAGACATCGCTATGACAATAGCCCACGTGTTTACACACGTGAGCTAAAATGCGTTATTCAATGACTGAGCTAAGTTGTTACAATTTTTCTGACTGCGACCCCTACTCAAGCTCGTACACACAATTTCATATATCGCACACAAACATTATAGTATTTACGTATTCCAATAGAGCGTACGAAATATAAGAAGTTATCTCTCACTTTAATCTTTGTCACGATTCATAGTATTGCATCATTTAGGTGCTGACAGGTTTGAAGACAGATGAATGCCAACACGCATCTTGGACAGTAATCCGAACGGGTAAATACAACGGCTGAAGTGTGCCTAAAAGCAAATTAATCGCTCGTATTTGGGTATTAGCAAAGTAAACGTTTTTTTTGTCCTATCAGAAACGTGAGTCACTCTACAACAGAATATATTTCGTTGCCAAAGTTTTCAGAATATTTAGTTGTGTAGCAAGACCGGAAGTCTTGGCGGGAAGTAGAAATATATGACGGCGAATAATGTAAGGTCGAAAGTGTTTACACATTACAGGACCAGAAATTCAACTCAGTTTAGTGAATTGTAACATGTAGAAATCGCCTTTTTCAAAAAACTAAACAGATATTGATATGGTCTTTAACAGATTCTGAAAACCAACTTAACAGGCAGGAATCTCTCTCTCAATGATAATCGTTGTATTTATATGATATACAAAAGAATGTGTGTAGTTGTGTAGGCTGATAAATAAAGGAGTGGCTTAACAAGGCCAATTATTACTACCGTAGTCCTATATTTAAAAACTATCTACTATTGATTGACCAATCAGAGTGCTCAATTCAGGATGTTTTATCTACTCGTAAGGCCTTGGTCACCAAATTCCAGAAACGAATGACATCGCCATAGTAAAGTACTGTCCAATCAAAAGTGAACATGTCATATTCTGTAGACATCTGGTACGTTTTAATATTCAAATTTGGTAACACAGCGGAAACCAGCTGCAACACAAAATCTGCTGTGCCCTAGGGCATTTATATAATGTGCCCTAGGGCATATATAGGATGTTCCATTACATTGGAAGGCTATTTCACAAATAAAAGTTTTAATTCATATCCTAAACATGTTACATTGACAAAAGGGACGGTTGACGTAAACACATTGAAAACGAAAATATATCAGTTAGGGGCGATAATTTTTAAGTCGGATAAAACCCTCGTACTCGGGCTCTTCTGGTATATAAAGTGCAACCCTAGGATAAAATGTCTCGGCCTGCGGCCTCGACATTTTATCGTTTGTTTGGACTTTATATACCAGAAGAGCCCTCGTACTCGGGCTTTATCCTATACATAAAACTTGCATTCAAGAAATGTCAAAGGTTTGCTTGAGCAAATAATTCATGAAGTACGTTTTCAATATTATGTTTTTATATCATGGTAATCATAAAGTGATATAATATTAATTTTCTTTAGCAAATAAGGAGTATGTTTGAAAACCGATGCGGACTATTGCTGATAATTAGAACTACTGTTGTTGCATCGCGGAAGATTTATTCCCCGTGTAGCGGCCGTATCCGTCCGAGCCGTAGGCGAGGGCGCTACACGGGGAATCACGAGTCCCCGACGCAGACACACGAGTGAGGAATAAAGGGCATTATATGTTTATAACATGCATAGACCCAGTTTTTCCATATAAACCTTTCAGGAATGATAACTACTGGGAAAGAACGATAAGGACTATTTTACAAGAATTCATGCGCTTGTGTATTTCGGTCGTGACTTGGGCACAGCTGACTTTACTGCGCTCAGCTATACATGTCGATGTTAACTTCGAGCACGCCTGAGCTGCTCATATGGATAATAGCGTCTTTCGCAGGGCTTTTTCAGAGCGAAAAAAGCGAAAACAGGAAAGACTATGCATTTTTAACGCAAAGTATTTATTTGGTACTTTTTATAACATCAATGTTAGTGAATGAAAGTTGCCTTTCTAGATCAAATTGACACCCTAAGACAAGATGTTTAAGCACGAATTATATTCTCGTCGGAGAGGATTACAGGTATACACCTATTGAAATATGGCTGTTGAATTAGATTTGCATTTACTAACTCGGAAACATCAAACACTGAGCCAATGTAATCAAAGAGCAGTATTATTAAAACTAAATATATTGTTTCCTTGTTCTGGAATCACATTCGTTTTTGCCGTAAACCTATCCACGTAGATCAACATCTCAATTTCAACTCCAATCATCATTTTGAACATAAAAGATTCGTGGTCAGGATAATGTTTCACCGGGCTGAAATAATACTCACAGAGACACAAGATAAGCAGAAAAAATTGAACATGTCAAGAGAGCTCTCGGAACCAATGGGTAACCAGAGTGGATATTTAGGATCCCCAGATAGAAGGATAAATCCAAGGACACAGACAAATAAAAATAAAGTCGACATCAATAAAGGCATTCCGTATGTTAGAGGAACGTCTGAAGTTTTACAGGGGGCTTTTAAATCCAATGGCGTCAATATGTACCACACACCGTTCAACTCCATTCGGCAAATACTCACCAACGTTAAAGATAGAACGGAAAATCTACAAAAGTGTGATGTAATTTATCGTGTCAACTGTTAAGTCTGTAACCAAGACTACATCGGGGAAACTGCTAGACAACTGGGAACGAGCCTCACAGAACACCAGAGTCGAGAAACTTCTGCAATTTATGAACACTGCAAAAAGACAGGACATGCAATCATAGACAGTAGAGGGGGGTACTAGTACTGTGTATGATGCAATCAATCCTGATAACGTCAAGATCATCTCATGTGAAGATCATTGCATCAAGCGCAGAGTGAAAGAGCCCATTGGAAACAAAACACAACGACCTGCCCTCAACAGGGATGAGGGGATGGAAATTCCAGCAGTTTACAAAGCCCTCCTGTGGTCAGTTGACCTGTTACGTCATCTCATCATTCAAAATGATGAGGGCTGAGTAATTCAGCCGAAATAGTCTTCCAAAAGCATTTTGCTCTGAGTTACAGGAATTGCGGCAAAAAAGCAGTATTACTTTCTTTATAAACGTGTTTTCCAAGCTCATTTTCGTTATTTTACTTCTGAGGAGTTCTTTGAGCTGACCAAGAAATATGTTTACGAAAATATAATACCTTGAAAACATCAAATTATGTACTAGAATGAATCGTTCACAAGCTGACTTAGCTAAAATTCTTTCAATAAAATAAACAACACTTGTCAGTTTAATCAAGCGAGATATGGATAGTGTTCATCATTCAGATAGTATAAACCATTACATTACTTTGATCCATGCAGCGACTCCCGGTACATCACCAGTTTTGATTAAGTCAATCAATGCTTTCCCGTTGTCTTGTAATTTCTCTCTCTCAAACCAGTCTTTGGCTCTCGGACAAAGCTGCAAAAAGTCTGCAATTCTTTCAAAATCTGAAAAAAAAACGTTTATTGTGATCGATTAAAGCATGCTATGTCTCGTTTTCATTAAAGTCTTCAGAGACTTTTTAAGTTCTTTATAACTTCTTTCTATGTGCAGTCACCCATGTTGTTGCATGTATGAATGATAATCGCCGGTTTCGCTTTTGATGCCGTAGAACGTCTCGGTATGTATGCATGAGTTTCTATGTAGGACTTGAACTGTATCTGACACAGGTTCAATGTAGGAGGAGGAATGGCAAAGTGCGATAAGTGCCAGGTCTACTATCCGTTAACTATAAGTTTGAGACCCAAATGAAACCAGGATAGTGAACTCCCTATCGAAGATTGGGAGACTCGACAATGGTGTTGTGCCTTTAAACAGAGCAAGTTGCACTCTTCATTTCTTCTGTTTTATAATGCGCATGGTCCAAAAAATATGTTCTAGTTAGTGAAGAGTTTTGGGACATAACTATCAAACTTAGGCACTTTTTGTTTTTATCTGGGATGAATTCATCATTTATATGTTTGGTTCACATAGTGTCAAAACCGTAGCGTCTCCTGACTATAGCTACAGTTTTGTGCCTGCTCATATGATCTACTCCTTCTCTCTGATGAAGTGTTGTGATCGTTATTTCGGCTATCGGGATCCATAAGAAAAGTAAGATGAGATCAATGTGAAACAGAGACCTTGCTTTTGTTCAGAAGATCATTTTGTGCTGTTAAAATCTTTACTAGTGATATTCATTGCAATACGACACATAAAACATTGGAATATAATGAAAAGTATGTTTGACTTTGTTTTTCCACTTTCATTTCACTAATGTTCATAATATCATATAGGGCTAAGGCTTAGCCTAAGCCCTTTTTGTCGAGCTAGGTGTGACGACTACAGATTTTATTTTCATTTGGAGATACACAGTCAACGCTTACATAGTCAGTAATAGTAGTGATTCATGATAACAAAAAATAAAAAAGAAATAATTGTTACATGAGTGTTACCATTATGCATTACGTTCACTAAACAATTAATCAAACACTCAGCTTACTTGGTCGCCCATTGATATGCAGAGTTAATCGCACACGCTTTGTCAGACCCGGGCAAGTATATATTTCCTCTTGAATCAGTCAAAAAGTTCGCATACAAAATTTTGCATATACCAACATAACAACCAACTGTTTTCTATATAGGGGTGTGCTGGTCCATTATTATCGTTGCCATGGCAACTGCTCTGCCGAACATCCAGTATTGCAAGCCTTGGCTCAAATTAAGTTTTCGCTACGGTAGTAAACTTGGGCTACCCTTTTCTACAGTTTGTAGCAATGACAATGGCTTGTTACTCTTGCATTTTGCCAGGAATATCTTGTTTTCATTAACCAAACGAAAGGGTCTATTTTGCGTGATTCTGCCCACGAAGTGAATTTTTTAATCAAAGTGAAAAATAATAAGACACATCTAGTATTCTGGAGCATCTTTACACTATACACTATAGGGCGTTGTTCTGAACGCTTATCTTGAAATTATTCACACTATTGTCTCTTGTCAAGTAAGAATGACATGCAGGTGTTGGAATATGCCTATTGAGTTTGTTTTCAGTTCTCAAAATTTTACCGACAAATTTTGTCGGGAGTATTAGTGACAAAAGTGACTTAAAGCCCCAGTATTTGTAACTTTTAACAATTTTTTTCATATTTTTGATTAAAATGACATCCTCAGTATGTGAAAGTAGACCATAATTAATACCGAATCGCATGGTTTGCATGCCTAGCCCGCCTCACGATTAACAGTAAAAGGAGTGAAAAATGACTTCTTGTCCGGACCAGAAGTCAGCTTTGTTGACACACGAAACGAAACGTAATCACACCACCACGCATGCTCAACCACAACTACGCAAGTTTTACTGTGGCGTCCGTAGAAACCATACGCTCTTCGAAAAGGTCTGGTCCATCGAAACTGGAGACTCAGCTAAAAACGCGCGAAAGTTGGGTGAAATACCGGAAAGATATAAATATGTAAGTGTTTAGAGATTGTTCCGACTATAATGAGCCGTGCAAACAAACGTCTTGAACAGCTATAAATTAAAGACGGAGGCAGTCGATTGTAAGCTTCATGCAAGGCACTGCACGTTGTGACCGATGGTACGGAGATCAAGTTTGCTGAATGAATTGAGAGAGAAAAACATATATGAATAAAAATTCAACACTTCACCATTGTAATAATTGAACTAGTCGTTTCTTCCATTATGCAGTATAATGAAAATTTCGTTTAAAATAAATGACGGGACTGATTCTGCTCCGTCTACTCAAAGGAAGTTTTGTGTACGGCCAGGCTACGCTGCAGGCAACACAGCCTATCAACTTCGCATATCGTTGCCGTACGGCGTAATTGAAAACGCTCAGAAAGGAAAAATTATATCTTGAATGCAGTACAAAAGTCTTACTTATTAAATTTAAAAGTATTTCAAAGTAGTATCGAACGTAACGGGTATCTAATCCCCACAAGGACTACAGTAGTACAATTATCGGCTAGCTGCGATGCGATGGAGCTCCAGGCATTAAGCTTAGAAGTTCGAACACAAGAGATATCCCGGCCTCACTGCAAAGTCGTCCCCTGCGCACCCGGCCCGACAGCAAACTAACGTCTTGGTTTGATTCTGTTATTTATATATTTTTGTATAAAGTTCATGATACATATATCTGACTTTCACAACTGTACAATTTGCTCAGGACTGGTGAGTTTGGCTGTAGTCTACAGACGATCGGAGGGAGCTAAGGCAGGCCCCAAATTTGCATGGACAATGCCCGGACAATTATAGACGCAGCTCGATGAGAAAGTCATTCACATAAACCTAAATGAAGTGATCAATACAAAACTTTTAAACATCACTGGTTCTGAAAATTTATGATCAACGGTTCTGACCTACGGATTTTACACTGCGACATTGTTTTTTGTGTGTTTGGCCGGCTACTAGTCCTGTAAGGCTGTACTACATGGAGGTAGTAGACTGTACAAGTGCAGCGGGCGGCCGGGCCGAGATTGGTGTGGGGCCTGCAGCAAGGTATATTGACAGCGTCCATTGCAAAATGCCCGCGTGTTATCCTTTCTCGTTTGGGAGGAAATTTACCGCTGTATTCAGAATGCTTTTTTACCAGTATAAAAGCTCAGTAACTGATGCATCAAGAGCCAAGAGTCTGTAAATTTCTTAGCAGTAGCTCCATTGTTTTTTTCTAAATTTCGCTGAGATACAGCAGTGCGTATACTGGTCCCGATCGTTCCGACTCAGGCGTTTACAGCTGTTTAGGAGCCGTCATTATTTACGATCTGGGGGTCGGAGGAATTACATTAGAAACTTCGCGAAATTTGAGTCACACCCCAGCCAACCATGAAGACTTTGAGTAACCCCTCTCTAACAGAAAGTTTGGCTTACCTGAGCCCATGTAACAATATGTAGCTAGATATAAAAGCTCACTCATAAGCAGTCTCCGACCATATAGTATTGCTAAATTTGGATGGGTAGCATGTCATTATGGTATGGTTAAATGTCCAAATGGTTGTTGAACTCAAGTCAAATAAAATATACATTTCTATGGTAATATAAAGATGAATCCACAACAGTTCAGTTTTGTCCTAGATCCTGTGCACTTATAGTGATATCTGTCGAGAACATTTCTCCATGACCCAGCCTCTCCTTCCAACCCTGGTAACGACTGCAGAAAACTACTGTGTGACATCATCATCACCAGTGTTGATCCTCATCTTTACTGTCGCTGGTGCCATTGTGTACATGAACAACGATATCATTCTCATCGTCACTATCTTCTCTTTCATAATAAGTATTGCTAGTAGTACCACCTACTTGCAGTTTTTTGCCTTCCTTCTAGTTGATATTTATTTGTACTGTTAGAGTATTTTTCATTTTATTTAATATGTTTCAGAGTAAAATATATATAATCAACTTATCATTATTTATTGAGGACAGAGTAAGCCAAAGAAAAAAACATTTTGAGCACCACCTTATAACTTTCAATTTTTGAAGGACCCCCAGGTCGTAAATACTGACGGTTCCCTTACTTGCTGCCAAAGGCCATCGCGTACCATACATTGCCAAACTATGTTGCTTCGATTTCGCAATCACCTTGCCGCTAAAGCGACAATCAGCTGAAATTTATTACTTCAAGTTACTCAATTTTGATAGGTATTTGCCTACAGAAGTGAGCCAAGTGTATATAGTGTCGTCTTGATTTTACATCGGTACCCGGAGTTCTGAGTGACCAACTGCAGGGTGCGCGTCGGTGCACTGCCGACTGTAGTTTGAATAATCCGTATATAACGCACACTGTACCAGAATAGAATGTCAGCCTCCTCTGCCAAAGTTCTGTATCCTCTGAAACACAGTAGCAGTACGTATTTGAACGGAGAAGAACAAAATAAAACCATTCGCAGGTCATTCAGCCGGCGACCATGGGCGATTACCCAGGCAGTGTGGCGTGGCATGGCAAGGCCCCAGGAATGTTGCAGGCTCGATGATGTCATCAGTATCGGCGTTCTCGATCACGTGCACAGCCTACAAGTTGTCAACAAACCCGCGCGGCAATCCAACTCGATCGGGCAATATTTAGCGTTTGTATGTCACTACAGGAGCACAAATTTGGCATATTTCTTTACTGAACAACATTTCACGATGGATGTAAGAGAATAATATGTAATTTCGAACATAAAAAAAGGTTAAAAGTTACAAATACTGGGGCTTTAAAGATATAAATGGCTAAATTTTTGTTTTCACAGATTACATGTTGTGTTTAAGCAGCGTTTGCACGTAATGAAGTATAAGAAGTTACAAAAGTAAGGAATTTTATCTCCTGCAAACGTTCATACAGCGACACCTGTGGCGGGGGTCAAGAGGTCATCGTGTGGGCTTGTACCATCCTCTTTTGCCCTGAGACGTCCTCCAGGCAAGACAGCCATTTCGGCAGCTGGACCTCATCTGAACTTTAACAACGGTAACGGTATTTATAACATTCCTTTCTTCACAAGAAACCATGCCCCTATCCATGTAGTACTTTTGGGGCATTCTTTCATACGCAGTCTAGGAAAATACACGCGCCGAAACTCACTCATTTTTTTTCTGTTTGTTCGAAGCGTGTTTGTGAGGGGTACCGGCGGAGGTAACCTTCTCGGAGGACATCGTACGTGAGAGACGTTTCGCCAGATTTTGTATTTTCGACATCGGTACAAACGATCTCTGCAGTGTGCTTGATTCACAAGAGGCTATTGCTCATAGGATTATTTTATTCATCGGCATTTCAACGTTCGAATATTATCATTAGTTGTAAGCTAAGTTTTGCATCGTGCCCGGGGCCCGTGTACAGAAAACATCCGGGATTTCAGTGCACGTGTAGACGCCCTGTACAACAACTTTAGGGAGGCTTTGGCGGGAAATCCCTTTGTGTTTTCTGGTCACATGTCGGGTTATGGCGGTCATCGCTACAAGTATTCTACAGTGACGGGGTACACTTTAACGCGCCGGGTATGCGCCGGGATTATCGGAGTGTACAAGTGTACGAGGTGCTTTACTTCGCGCTTGTCGAGCATTGGCATCTTTTTAATTTTTTTAAAGTTTAAGCCGTGGTCGAAGTGTCGACAGAGTGGCATCAAACCAGGACATGGGAATCATGTGTGTGAATCTTGCTACATACTTCTCCCCACGCGGCTTGTTCAAGTTGTTGCTGTGCTTACAGCCCATTACAGGTCCCCAATGTCGGTTGTTGCTGTTTTTACAGCTTGTTCATTTTCCACTTCGGTGGAATGTCAGCTGCTCTTGTAGCGCTGTTGTTTTTTTTTCCCACATTGTTGGGTTCAGCTGTGTTATTCAGCTTGTTTTTTCCCTCAGTTGTAGGGCCCCTTCATTGTTGGGACCGGCTGGGCATGCAACTTTGACATTTTGGCTGCGGAAGGGGTGGATGTATTTTCAGGGCAGCGTCCCTGAGTGGATTCTCCATGCCTTGGATCTTGCTACCACTCAACCAGAGCTTTTCTTTTCCTCATCACCTGTAGTCGTGGCTCGTGCACATGTCCAATTGAGGGAGCGTTGCATTTTCAGTTTTCTGTCTTAGACTTGCAGTAGTTTAGCATGTGACCAGCTGTCGTAAGTTTGGAACGGTTTGGTTTATTGTAAACTATTCAGTGGAAGTCAGGTAATTTCCTTTTGCTGCCTAGTTTTCCTTTTCCTAGCTCATAGCCATGGCTCGAAGCAAAAAGGTAGCACAGAAGAAGGCAGCTAGCTCCAGTGCCTCAAGTAAAAGAGCAGTTACAGGTATGGTTCCTGCCAATGGTAGTTGTCTTCAGCAGCAGACAGTTAACAGCATCATTGTCATCAGCTTCTACAACAGTGGCAAGGGCTTCAACTCAGCTTGAGATCTTCACAGTCAAAACAGCCTACTTGAGATACCACAGCATCAACAACAGGCATATCTGCAGAACACTATCCATAACACGGTCCTTTTAATCAAAAGGCAGATGTAGAGTCACGCTGACATCACTCCATGTAGGTAACAATTACCTTATCCACAAATGGGGCTAAGTAAGTATATGATACCTGTTTTCACCTACAGGTAAAAACAGTTTGTTAAGGCAAGTGACGTATGCACTTCTTTTGGAGCATTCATATGCTGTCAGTCTGAGGGATTCTACGCGAAGTAATTTCTGTCAGTTCAAATTTATGAGAGCAGTAGTAGTAGAGATATCATAAATTTGCCGTGGACTTCATGTACGCGAGAGACTTGTCGCCCAACATAGGGTTACAACTACTGTGCTTTTTCATTACCATTACTAGTTATGTGTTCAAGATCAGCCGGTTCACATTTGTCAAGATTGTACTTCATAAAGTTTGCTTGCTGTACATTTTATTGCTGTGGTCGAACTTTTGTTGCAACAAAGTGGCGTCAGACTGAGTCATGCGAATTATGTTTGGCAGCCTTGCTTATTGCTTCCCATTAAGCTGGATTTTGCTGGGCTTACAGCCCACTACAGGTTCTCAATGTGGGGTGTTACTGTGTTTACAGCATTTTCACTTTTCCCTTTGTGGAATTTAGTGTGTTTTTCAGCTGGGTTTTCCCCTCATGGTTCGATTCGGCTGTGCTGGTCCACTATGTTGGGTGTTGCTGTATGTTCAGCTTTTGCATTTTTCCTTGTGGAATTTCCCTTATGGTTGGATTTGGCTGTGCTGGTCCAATTTGTAGGGTGTTGCTGTGGGTACATCGTCTTCCCTTTGTGGAATTTGTTTCCCAGCTGTGTTTTTCCCCCACATTGCTGGATCGGCTGGGTCAGCAGCAGTGTCATTTTATCCGCTTGTCATATGTTGGAGGCAGTGCCAGCATGTTACTGCCCGGGCTCCTTTAATAGTTTTCCCATGTTTGATTCTGTCTGCCACTCAACCTTAGCTATGTAATAGGTATAATGCAACCACATTATTGAGACTGTCGAATTTCTTTTTCTGCCTAGTTCTCCCTTTGTTTTCACCAACAGGCATGGCTCATAGAAAAAAAAAAACTGTACAAAAAGAAGAAGGCAGCTAACCTCATTGGCCACTCAGCATATTCAAATCCTACATCAGACACTAGGGCTACAAGGCAACAATCAACAACATCAACTTTACAAAATGGACCATTTTTAGTGTTTTCAGTTATTCTTTAGGATATATAAGTTTATCCTCTCAAGATCAATATGAAGCTGTATTATTGTACATAAGACTTCAAAGTTATAGTAATGGCTCATCTATCTTGCTATGTCTTGCACATATATTTACAAAGGCAAGCCTTCCAATAACCAATCAGAGGTTTCAGACGTTTGGAATCTACTTGCCAGTTGAAGAACCAGTTTTAGTACAGCAACTGTGCGCCGTGCATGGTACAGAGTCAAATGTTGTAAGCCAGCTTCCGCTTTCAAGTAGATTCACTTTAATTGGAAATCAGCTGTGTTTTCTGGTTTGCCAGTGTGACAATTTTTAACCTTCCTTTATCAATATGACTGCATTACTGCTACTTTAAAAACAGGCTCTCCTGCAATCATCCAGAGGTTGTGGACGTATGAAGTCTATTTGCCTAAATGGTCGTTGGGTACAATCAGTTAAGTTGTGAAACAAGTATATATATAGGTCATCAGTTTAAGGCCAAGTTTAGCATAGTAACTGTTCGCAGGGGCTGCAGTAAGTTGTGCCATTCTGGCTTATTATCTGATGTCCCGAAAAATGTTCAAGTGTCAACATATAAGGAGCAAGTATGCTTTGTACGGTGGGAGGAAGCTGGTTAGAAATATGTTTATAAAGTTCAGGAAGTTTTTAGGTTCACACTATGCGCTTCCTCCAGACTAGCAGATTCCATTTCACATTGCTAACAATTATTTTTGCTATCTTTGCATTCCACGCATTGTGATTCCATATGATTGACTAGGCTTTTTCAGAGAGAATTTTTCCCCCAAAAAGGGTTTTTTAATCTCTGTTTTTTAGAGCAAGTCTCTCTATGGTTTGTGTTTAGCAACATTAGGAAATACAGTTACTCAATTCGAGTTTTGTTCCTTGTTTCCCAAGGTAGTAGTACAAAGAGTGGGGTCAACAAGACTGTTTGTAGATAAAGTACAAAACGTAGTTTACAGACTTTACAATTGTTACGGGTTTACCTCTATTGCTGCAATAAAACAGAGGGTAGTAGCGTAGCCAAGCACAGTATATAAGTAGGATGGTTAAGTTATTGCTAGTTAGACACTGGTGCTGTGCCAGTATAAATTTTGCATACATCTGTGAAACATGCATGAGTCACAGTTCATTTGCCAGTTTCTCAACACAGCACGGGTCAACGTAGCAATCAAGACAAGTCACAGTTCGCAGGGGCTGCAGTGACGTTGACTTTCTTCGTGTGGAGCCGACACAAGGTGTGTCTTGTGGCGTGTTTGGGCCCCACAAGATTGGGGCAAGATTAAATGAGTTACCTATGTAGGTGAATTCTTTGTTAGACTGTTAATTGGTCACCCATTTTGTGGCCCACTTTATGTATTTCAGAGTTAGCAGCATGTTAATCATTGTAAGGAAATTTGTTTGTGTGTCAGTTTATTGTCACCAATTTTGTAGCCTTATCGATGTATCTCATCTTTGCAACTTTAATTTTATCACAAGTGTAAGTAGGTTAGTTATTGTAAGGTCACACGTTTTGTATTATGTTTGCGTGTCATCAATTAGTGGCCTGTTTGATGTATTTTACAGTTACAGTTTCTCATTAAATGGTCACCCATTTGGTGGCCCATTTCTCCCACAAAGACATGAGTTGGGTATTCCTTAATTTGCTGGTGTTGTAGCTGGCCGGGGCACGGCATCACTACCAGTGATGTGGGGCATTGTCCAGCATTGACAGCGTTTTCAGGAGATAAAAGAAGTTACAAAAGTAAGGAATTTTATCTCCTGCAAACGTTCGTACAGCGCCGCCTGTGGCGGGGGTCAAGAGGTCATCGTGTGGGCTTGTACCATCCTCTTTTGCCCTGAGACGTCCTCCAGGCAAGACTGCCATTTCGGCAGCTGGACCTCTTCTGAACTTTAACAACGCCCCCCTCCTCCCCTTTCCACCACATTTTACCATGTATGGATTTGTGTTTGGGCCCCACAAGATTGGGCAAGATTAAATGATTACCTGTATGTAGGTAAATTCTTTGTTAGACTGTTAATTGTTTACCCATTTTGTGGCCCACTTTATGTATTTCACAGTTAGCAGCATGTTAATCATTGTAAGGAAATTTGTTTGTGTGTCAGTTTATTGGTCACCAATTTTGTGGCCTAATTGATGTATCTCATCTTTGCAAGTTTAATTTATCACAAGTGTCAGTAGGTTAGTTATTGTAAGGTCACACGTTTTGTATTATGTATGCGTGTCATCAATTATTGGCCTGTTTGATGTATTTTACAGTTACAGTTTCTCATTAAATAGGTGGAGCTGTGGGTTGTGCTAGAGCAATGAATAATGTCAGTTGAAAATTGGGCGGCGGGGAACTAAGACATCCATAAGGCAGCGTTTCAAAAATTGCCTTTCAACAACACGTCACAAAAGACACCGCTGTAGTCTCTCATTTCAATACTGATCACCATGACCTCAATGATATTACAATCTCTCTAATAGTGAAAATCAATTAGCCGAATGGTAATCTCCGCAAAGGTGCGTGTGTATTCATCGCTTAACAAACAAGATAAAATGCTGGTTATTTATTCAATATGTCACTCTTTTCTTTCTTAGTTCGTCCAACAATGAATAAGTTAACCAAATGTTAAAATTACAATGAGTTAAGTCTTTTAGCTGTGGGTAAACACAAGACTGATAGTTCGAGATGTAAGTTATAGACAAGATAAAACCATGGTCCAATAACTTAGCATATCAAAACACGCTCGTGCGCAGAAAGGAAGGGGGGAAATCAGCACATTAGACTAGATTAGATTAAATTTTGAAGGACTGGTCACTCACCACAATAATATGTCTCTGTCTCGTCAGAGTCTGGTGGATTGGTTTCTTCTACACTAACACCCGAAAGAGATTCCATACCAAACGCGTTTTTACTTACGCCAGTCGCCATGTCAGTCGAGTTCATATTATATAGGGAATAAGGTAAGGGTTCGTTGAACAGCAATGCTAATTCCAAGCAATGTTATATCGCTGACTTTGTGAAATGTCCAACTTGTTTCTGTTAAAAACAGTACTGTGATATCGCCGTTATGTTCAAAACGATGAAACAGATAATTATGCAAACAATGTTGAAACGCACTTTGACGATTACATCCTTAGTGGTTCATGTCGAATATCACGTGACTCATTAGCGTAAGGTTTTCGAAAATGTAATGCAAAACATTCTGGGTGATTAAGTGTAGGAGATACGGCTAGTTTTCAATCGGGTTCGAACCCACAACATACGGCATCAGTCGCCTAGCGGAGAGGCCACAGAGAGAACCAATCGGCTAAATCTCCACTCCCAAAAAGAGTGGGTGAGTTTGTATTGCGAGTGTGTATGTTTGCCAACCGAAATTAAATACGCCCATTTGTAGTTATAGATGTACGTTTACTCACTGTCGCCAGTTGAAGATGATGTCGCGTTGGTCAATACATGAGAGGGACAGACAGATAGATAGATAGATAGTTAGATAGATAGATAGATAGATAAAGTATCACAACGAATAATGAAACAACAGGCCTATTACAAACACACGTACATTTGCTGCTCAGTAACCGTTTCTCAATTTTCCGCTCTGTCAAACTATATTGTTCATAACCAATCGTGCTTATCGGGGTCAAACGATGAATAGTGCTTTATGTTTTGCATGCAAATTTGCAATTAAACTATGTCTCCCCAAGCCCGTCCAGGTGACAACTTAGTCCTCGCTTGTACATGGACAGTTCGAACTAAAAAGTACAAACTCTATAACTATTGGGTAACAATTATTATAATTGTATATTCAAAATGCAAATGGTCATATTGTTTTTTTTGTATTAAAAATGTTGAATTCAAATTAACAATAATAAAAAAAACTTGCTTTAAAGACGGTTGAAAACAGCTATAATTTAATCTAACACGATAAGAACTAATTTCGGATAATATGATCTTCAAATTTGTCAAAAATGTTAGATGCTCTACAGCTGAATGTTGCAATATAACAAATTACTCATAAAACAAATGTCTAACCTATAAAGAAAGGCAGATGAGCTTACACTTGAAAATTATGCAAATATCACTCAGATGTTCACCATCCGACTATCCTAATAAGTTCAAATCGTTTTATTTATTAATATAGGCTGAGAAAAGTAAACTCATAACACAGAGAATACAAAGAAAAACAAGTGAACCATAAACCGACACTACTGATTAAAAATCATGAAGAAACCTCTAGTATTCTAGAGCATCTGTACACTATACGTCATAGGGCTTTATTCTGTACGCTTAGTATCTTGAAATTATTTTACACTTTTTATACAAACATTTTGCTGGCTAGTTTCCAATGTTTGGAGTTTTAGTGACGAAAGTGACTGAAAGACAGATATGGCTAAATTACTGTTTTCTATTAGTACATATTGTTTTAAGCAGCGTTTGCATGTAATGAAATGCATAAGATGCTTACCCTAACATATCGTGTTGTTTTTGAATCCATAGGTGGTGATATGGGCGGTGCCGAAGCAATGAGCAATGTCCGCTGAAAATTGTGGGGGAACTAAGACATCCATATGAGAGCGTTTCAAACACTGTCTTTGAACAACACGCCACAAAAGACACCACTGTAGCCTCTCATTTCAATACTGATCACCATGACTTCAATGATTTTACAATCTTTCTAATAGTGAAAATCAATCAGCCAGATGATGAGCTCAGCAAACGAATAGATTTCCCGTGGATCCAGACTCTAAAGTTACTTTCACCCGTTGGCTTATATATCGGCCCAATTTTCGAATGCAAATAAGTTTAAGAGTCAAGTGCTTATCCACGCCACACGCTGAGCCATATTCGACTTCGACTCTTGGTGACACGGTCATTATTCAACTCGTATCTTCCTTCGCTGAACGAACAAATATTATGGAATAATATCTAAGTATGGTTTTCTGCATTACAAACATCTGTATTTTGAATTTTAAAGCATTTATTTATCAGTACACTGTCTGTGTATCCATTCATTCAGTACACCAGAAGAAGGTCTAGTTTAGACCAGAAAATTGTGTTGCAAATTCATAAAAATGTTATATACGGACCCCCCCCCCCCAAAAAAAGGTGTGGTGATGTGCTTTTATATTCTCGGGTAAAAAAAAACTTGTTTACAATAGAGTGGGCATTTGACATTTGGCCAACGTTTTGTGATTCTGCGAAAGTGTTGGCGAGATGTTTTGTCTTTCGCCAAACGGCCGTTAAATTATCGTTCTCTAGCAACAGAAATAATCGGTAGTGTGAAAATGAAGATTACCTACGATAACATGGTCTGTGAATACAACTCTGAGGAAGTTTAGCTAACTTGGAGTGAAAATGATTACACAGACTGTAAGTTCATAATTATTACAATGAAAATCTCCTGATTGCAGAAATATTGTAAGATGTAAATAAAATCTTAACACAGTAATTCGAGTAAAAGCGAACTTCACCAGGCAAGTCACAGCTCCATTGCCCATCAAACAACATTTTGCGGAAACATAGATATGACAAGGGGCGCTTGCAAAGCTTTAAAAGACGACATGGGGAATGGTGTATTCTATACATAGCTATGGCTGTAGCAAGTTTAGATAATGTTGTCAACAGTGGGTTTCGGCCATAGTCCTCCGGTTAATACAGTGTTCTTGATCTTAGTCGCTTTGGCCCGCTACTCATATGTATGGCACCTACAGGAGAGGTATTTCATAAATCAGCCAAATTTCAATCACATATTTGTACACAGTTACAACATTTAAAAAAAATACGGTTGAGGACGGAGTCGTCGCCCACTAGAGCCAGACCGACTGGACTTCTCACGTGAGTCACTACGCCTACATGTCTCTGTCCAAGAGCAGTGCAGAGTGCAAAGAGCTAGTGCCAAGACGAAGTGAGTCTCTGTCTAGAAAGTACACAACTTAAAAACTTGCATATTGTCATGGCTTTGGTATACGTCTATAATAAGGAACTGAAACAGTTAACAACATTAAAGAGCCACTCTCAGCTAACGACGGTCAAACAGGTTGGGTGTGTCTTTCAACTAAGAGCTATAGACGTCTAGCGAACGTCGGGTGGCAATGATTACATCAGTTGGAACCGCGTAATTACACAAAATCAACTGTCCTTGTGAAGAAACTGCAAGATGTGAATAAAATCTCAGTTTGGTAGTTCGAGTACTTCACTAAGTCCGCAGAGATGGGTACAAGCAAAACATTAACAAAAGATTGTCCACAGCCCGCCTCGAGAGATTAAACATTTTCGCTACCCAGAATTCACAGCAGTGAACACAATGTAAGGATCAATGTATGGGAGACCACAAAGCATGCGCACAAACGGTTCCAATTACACTGAATACACGGACAACGCACTTTGTTGAATTTTGGAAGGCAGAGAGGGTACTATTGAAGACCGCCAACCATTGTACTCTATTACTAAGCCAAAGATTCGACCTGAAAGGTGAGTTCGCATGCTCGTTGTCGCTTTTTACCAAGGTCATCTGATAGCTTAATCAGTCTTGATTGGCGAAAAAGATTAAGATTTGACAACGGTACAAAATTGCTTGATTAAGTCCACGACCGTCCGTTTACACGCCTCACTCGACTCCAGCGTATAGAATGATGCATACTTTTTCCGTGTAGAAATCACCCATTAGTTAAGTCGATCGTCAAACGTTTCTCTCTGTGATTGGGGTCGGTTGTCAAAACTTTAACGGAAGCTCGTGTGCGTCAGTTTTCCTTATGCATACCTTTGACATGAGGCAAATATAGCGCAGAATATTCTGGATTGCTCTCCGCTTCCAAGTGTTTATTAACTTTTGGAGATTTATTTGTAGATAAATAATCTCCGTAGTATGTTCATTCATGGTGTGGAGAGCGGACTAGTATAGCCTGTTTCAAAGGCATTATCTTCTACACTGGCTCATTGATACAGTTAATCTGGTAGCCCTTTGCCATGGCAGCCTAGTCCCATAGGTATTTGTGTCACAAACACAACGTAGCGTCGATCCCGCCATTCATAGTTCGCTCGAAATTTCGAAGTGCGGGGGAAATGTGACTGTGGGATGGAAACATTTGAGGCAGTATGCGCCTTGAAAGTGAAAGACTTCAACTTTTACTCAGACTTTCCTGAATGAAACTTTCAACCATTCTCTTATCAAATCAACAATAAAAATCAGGATCAATGTGCAACGTTTGGTACTAGGGAAACAAATGACCCAACATTTTGCGATATTTGAGTTCAAAATGGCCGCCATTCCTGTGGGATTTTCGAAAAACTAAGCCGGTGAAAGCTTTTCTTTCTACAATATCTTAAAATGAGCCGCTCCCTCCCCCACAAGTGGTAGATAACAAAAGAATTGTAGAAATTTGAGAGTCCGAATATCTGTCCCTCATGTCCGTTGTACCTCAAGCGTTGTGTGCATCATGGTGTTATAAGCTTATGTCTGAACAGACATCAAGCATACATGTATTAAGTTGTGCAACTGTCTTTGAGTTTTGTTACTAAATCGGTATCTATAATTCTATTCTCAAGGTTAATGTGGCTCTTAAGAGCTTAAATATCTTCCATTTAGATCAATACACCAATGATAAAACGGGCAAAGAAAATAAGTGATGCTACAGTTGCACGTAATTGTAGACAAATATGTGTTAGTTCAACTGTTATACTGTGCTATGAGCCCAGGTCACGACATTGCATACTTTGTACTTCGAGAAAAACATCGCTGTGCAAAGTTTGTGATCTTTATCTCAGAGGAGTCTGTATAGTGTACAACGAAACATACGCTAAGGTCATGCACTTGCCAACGTAGTCGTGGGGTGTAGGCAGAAATTAGCTAGTCAGCTCATGCATTAAAGTTTTGCCTTATCGTTGTCTGAATAACAAAATGATAATATTACATTTTTGACGGTTTGTTTACCTTTTGTCTGAGTTGCGACCCTGCCATGATGATTTGAGGGCAGGTTCAAGACAATAATGGACAGCAAATTGTTGACAGTTGCAGGAAAAGAGGCCGTATTGCAACATTGATGTACAAGTATTAAGACAGAACGCGCCTTGGAGACATGCATTCAGGCTCTCAAATTTCTGCAAATCCTTTTCTGATCCAACAACTGTTTGGGCTCATTTCAAAGCTCTTGAAGAAAGAAAAACTTTGGAGGAAAATCGCAGTCTTAATTTTTCGAAAATCCGAAATTGTATTTCCCCTCCAATAGAGTTAACACAGGGATGGCGGCCATTTTGAATTTCAAATATCGCAAAAATGTTGGATGATTCGTTTCGCTAGTCCAAAACTTTGCATGGTGACCCCCGATTTTTATTTTCGATTTGGTAAGATAATGGTTGATATTTTTATTTGGGAATGTTCGAGCAAAAGTTTAAGTCTTTCACTTTAGAGGCGCAAACTACCTGACAAGACACATTTTGATTTCTTGTGCAAGACATTACAATGTCGATATCATGAAGGTCTAACTATTCATATCAGTGTAATTTTCCATACAAGGATTACTCGTAGTGACATCGAACAGGTTTTATTTCAGTCACGGCGTCATGGCAACTATAGACAGTCTGATGTCGGACAAGAAAACAGCAATCGATATAATAACAAAATATTCAAAGCTAGAGCAGTCAGATGATTATCAACGAACGGCCGAGGGAAAGATCGATACAAAGAAAGCCGATTTTATGGTGCATTTCAACAATTTCTTGTCGCAGCCACAGCGTGACGTACTCATCAGTTATGGTGTGAAAGAATCCGACATTCCAGAGAACCTTCGTCTGGCTGGAATAGCTGTAGCAAAATTTCCGGATGATCCGGAGGTAACGAACTACAACACGCCCTTCTGTAATTTGTCCAACATGTGGTGGTCTTTGTAAGACCGATATCACGGGATGCTTCCAGGTTAAATGATAGATGTAACAAATTTATGACTCAATATTCTTCACTGTCTCTGTAGCAATATTGGTAAAAGTATCTCATCGAAAGCGTTAAAAAAACGTTGAGCGAAGCACAATTAAAATATTGGGGGTGTCACCGCGTTATCGTTAGTTTTTTTTACATGTCTAGTGATATACACAGTTTGGACCGTCACGACGACAACTATATTCTACAACACTCAAAAATTGCGATGGAAAAAAGTTGCGCAAATCAAAACTCCGAAACGGAGTCTTGTAAATGGTCATATATATTTCTTTTCTATAGTGACATTCTTGGTGATTGTTCAAGTTCATAGTTTTTCAATTACTATTTACCTATAGGTTATGGCGGTTGCAATGAAGATGTCACCTCGCTCTTTATTGAAGAAGATAGGTCGTGGTTCACCAGGTGTTAAATCAGGGGATTCCGTCCCTGAATTCAATTTGGTTGCCATGGAAAGCAAGGAACTGATACCATTCAGTAGATTGCATTGCCGTGAAGACAGACCTCTTTGTATCATTTCATCTTCTGCAAGCTGACCCCCATTCAGGGTAAGTTGTTTAACAATTGCATAGATAGGCGGATCATTCCTGAAGAGAACAGACTAAAACGATATCAAACTTACTATAGGACGCAATGACCCAGTTTCAAAATGAGATGTAGGAGTTTACATCATCTCTATTCTTTGTTATTAACTATTGTATCAGGGATTCACGACGTTTTAATTGCATCAAAGCCATGCGATACGAGAGTTAGTTTGTCTACAATCGTGCAAAATGGTCACCGGTCTTCCCATGATTAGTGACATAAATATGTTGTATTGATATTGTTGATCTGAGAGTGAAGGACTAGGTCCTGTCTACTTAGCACTTTGCAAACTGGCGAAAACACCATTTCTTTCTAAATTTCATAAAAGCCGAGCCAAGAAAGTCAAAGGGTTTGGCTTTGTTTCTTTATGTTGTGAGCAGCTTGTAAGTTGGAATTATGGCGCACTAGTATGGTTACCCTGCTTGACATTTAGTAGGCTTTTTCCAAACTAATTAGTAAATTGTTTAACCAAGAAAAGACAGTGATGGTTACATCTGCGATTCAGTGCAATATAACATTGCCAGCACACTGCATCAACTGCATGTTGTCCTCATTGCAGGCTGTCATCGATGGTGGCAGTCTTGAGACACTGCTCCACGATTACAAAACCACGGCTGACTTCATGATTGTGTATTTAAGGGAAGCTCATCTCTCTGATGGTCGGAGAATGGGGCAGTCATTTAGCAGTTTGCCACAGCCGAAGACGTTGGAAGAAAAAATCCAGAGGGCAAGGTAATAAAGGGTATTAAAAGTTTTATACACGAAACCTATGATGTTTATGTTGGTTACACTGTCTTAAAAATGTAATATATACTCACAAGGTAATAATCCTATATAAATTAATTTATGTTCTAGATTTAGCACAGTTGGCACTCGTGCGAGCTCTCAGAATGAGCAAAATACCTTTTTTGACATTTCACACCAGAATATCAATATACAGCATTATATAATAGCAATAAACCACACTCAGTAACGGAATACCACTTAATCGTGACTAGTTCACTTTATATTTTCACTGGCTATCGCTTGTGCATATATGTCTTTAACTGGTTAGTACTGTTGCTGAGTGTGGCTTATTGCTTAAATATTAATTTGTCGCAGAAATTCTGTATTTATGTAAAGTTGTTTTCTGTTTTCAGCATACTTAGGTTTGAACAGATTTTGTAAAATTATTTTATCATTTTATCAACAGTGACATGGTTCTACTAAATCCTAATATCCTGACAGCAGACTTCAACAATGCTAATAAGATTCGTGTTTTGGTCGATGGCATGGAAGAAACTTTCGATAACATGTTCTGGGCCTCTCCTGATAGAGTTTTCATCTTTGAAAATGGCCGACTGTTATACGTTGGGAGGGACATCGTAGCTCAACGCCTGTCTCCATTTCAACTGATGACGGACGAAATCAGACAATGGTTACAAAGTCGGTTTAATTAAGTCATGTGACATCTGTTAATTGGATATGTCGCTCTAAAACTGTATTATAACAAGTAAAAACAAATATGAAAAGATGGACAACCTCTACTACTACTACTACTACTACAAAATATTAAGGAACATTGATTTAAACAATTGATAAGCTTTAACCAACTTATCGTCACCCCACACTGTCATGTTTTTGTAGACTAAGCTGTGTGTGTGTGTTGCCTTTCACTTGCCCCATATTCTTTAATGCAAACCGACTAATGTCATGATAACACTGCTGGTAGATTCTGTCCGGTCCAAGCCTGTGATAAACAAAAATTGAACACCAAAATGCTAGGTACTTGTTATATATGGATTATTGGGGTGAGGGCAAGACAGCTAGTTCAAGAAAACCTGATCGATACATTTATGGCATACTTGCTAACCTTTGATATACTGTATCACTTCATACAATATTTAGACAAATTCGGGACCAATCCTGACGGGTGTAGCATGCTAGCAGGGTACGCTTACCCATTCCGGACACCTCTTACAACCACTAACTATCAGTGGCTCAGGATGGTCCTACTTAAATTTGTAAATCTCAAATGTCCATTGGACCTGGTTATGTATTACCTTGAATGGGAATGATTATTGGACCAGTTTAATGTCATATTGCAAAGAAAGTTGAATCGGACCGGACAAAATTCTACCAGCTATGCTCGACATGTTAATAGATTTTACACTTTGCAAAGTATAATATGAAGTTGACTTTTATGTCGGCGTTTCTATTTTCCCGTCGAACTATCGTTTCTCCTACCGATAACAAGACTATATCCTGTTTGATTTTTTCAATATCTGTAACACATTGTAATGTTTAGGTCATGACTGTATTATCTCTCCCTGTTGGTTTTACTATAACTATGATGATATCTTTGTAACTGCGACAACAGATTTATGACGATCGCCCAGGCAAAATCAAATCCCCGGACATCTGAGAAGATTTCTGAAGTCAGTTAAAAGGAAATCGTCTCACTAGTAGCAACTTGATTTACTACCAAGTCAATAAATACGCTAACTTACTCAAGGTTAACTTTTGGTTAGACGTACTAGGCGAGAAAGACTGCATACAGTTTTGACATGCTGATTTCTGTAGAAAATCACGAGAGACAACGTTTTATGTAACGTACGTACTTTTCTCAAAATAAAATTTCTTACTAAGGATGACATGAAAACCCTCATCCTATATATTTTCTAAACGCAGAGAATCCAAAGTTTAGTAAGGCAGCAATAGTTCACTCAAAGAATGAAGGGATACATATTTGGGGTAGAAAATCTCAATGTTGGTATTAATGATAAGAAATGATTTAGTAATAAAAACATTATAGCCCAAACATGGGCAACGTAAGGAGGGCAACTGGTCTCCTGTCCCGAGGGTACATAGTCCCATGTTTGGGCTATAATCTTTTTATTACATGCCTCTTTTACACAATTTTCACTCAAAATATTTAGGTTTATTGGCAAATGATGAACAAATGCTTTATTTCCATCTTAGACGAAAATCCGTTAAAAATCGAATGATTTTCATCATCAAATGGCGCAATGATATATTTAAACTACTGTTATCAATTTCTTTCTCCAAAATTTTTCAAAAAACGGCTTTCCTATGCAAAACATGAAATTTCAACATTTTACATCAAAAGTTGTCAAGTTGAAAATACAGTACTCGTCCTAGTATAAGCCCCTGCTCGTGTATAAGCCCCCCTACTGATTTCAGAGGATTTTAGATAATGCATTACATCCGTGTATAAGCCCCTACCCTAGTGTAACTCAAATACAGAAAGGTTAGGAGAGAATACTTGGTCATTTAACTTGGTAAAATGACTTTTAGATAATAAAGAAATTATTAAAAGATGTTAAAACAATGGGAAACTGGAGTTCCCTTGACAGCATCGTAAGGAAAATGACACGTTTTTCCAGTACTATCTTGATTCTTTGACCCTGCTAACCCCCGTCGCCTAAATAGAATAGTCTCACTCACGTCGGCCATTGTTTATTTTCATTCTTGGCCACGATGTTTTCATGCTTGAAACATGCAGTTTCTTTTGTTTGAAACCATTATCCCTTCATTTGTGAAGACTTTTCCTGGTGACTATAACAATTGTCACTGCTATGTTGTTGTTTTCACAAGATGTAGACAGTTTGATACTGGAATATTGAATTGCCTTTCCGTGTAGGCAATACATGCCTGTTCACATTGCTGTTGTCGGTGTTGATCAGCAGCAGCATACATGACGTCTTTGTTTCAAGTTTGGGTTTTTTTTTCGACGCCGAAATTTCACCAAAATATCACTTCTGTATTTAGAGATTTTACAATCAATCTCTTTGGATGTGTAAGTCGATTTTGAAAGCGATAGAAAGATCGAGTGGTGTTGAAAAAAATCGTGCATAAAATTAGCATAAATTAAGCGTTCATGCCAGATAACATGGGGTTGCTTGAGTATAAGCCCCTCCCCTAGTTTTACCGCTGTTTAGTGTTGCCGGACCGTCAGGGGCTTATACTTGGACGAGTTCGGTAGTTCCGGTTCACTTTCAGTCCAATGATGACTATGCGGGCCGCAACGTCATCAGCGAGTAGTGAACCCAAGGATCAAGAATAAAATGTTTGAAAACAATCTAACAAAAACTTGGGGAGCAAATAATTTTTTGAGCAAAAAATGGAAAAAATTCCCCAAAATACACATTATGAAAATTTCACCACAATTTGAACAAATCTGACAGAAGCCAACCCTCAAAGTAGTATGACCAGCAGTCTCAAAAAAAATTTGACAAAAATCGGAAAAAAATTGCCACAAAAATACCACTATGAAAATTTCATTGTAATTTGAATAACTAAAGTGATCTTCGAGAAGCTGCATACCAAGTTTCAATCAAATCTGGCCGGTAGATAGAGAGTTTTAGCAATTTGCAGGATTTTCCCTGTTTTACCTAATTTGCAGATTTTGAAACTGACATGTTCATTCGAATAAATTAACATCTCCACCCCTGGGTGCACATTTACGCCAAATACTAAGATTGTAGCGGTTCTGGCATTTTTTATGTGGACGGACATACACACACCCCACCCCCCACCCACACACACATACAGACCCCATTGACTTAACATATCAGCTTTCTTTGAACTTAAAGTAAAACAAAAACTTCAAAGAGACTCATGAGAGTTACTGTATGACAGCTATGGGGAAAGTCCTCTCCTAGTTTTAACTGATAATTTAACAATTGTCTCTCTTCAATAAGCATATGAAGTGATATTACAGTATTCATGTCAATCTGGTGTATTTACATGTATACAAAAAAGAAAAAAAATAACACGTTTACCAAGAACGACATTAATGATGAGTTTATTCTCTAACAGGGATAAAAAGTGGAACAAAATGAGGACTGACTAAAATTAATCTCCATCAAAAGCAGCAGCAGTGAGTCAGAATTTCAGATAAGAAATGTTCTGATATAAAAAAGTGCATGAAACATGACTAACAAGTCATTGTTGATGACACAGTCCCCACTTGTTAATGGGTACTTTGATTACATGTCCTCAGAGAGGATAGAGTCCTCTTCATCAATTAGGTCTGTGATAAAAATACTTTGATACAGATAGCGCTCAATGGCCAAGAATGACCTACATACAAAAAAGACCTACATATGTATGACATAGGTTAATGTCCTTGTACCAACTTTGAATAAAATCGTTTGACATATGCCTGAGTATTATGGCTCTGTACATGAAGAAATCGTAACAAAATGGCCGCACGGCAGCCATATTGGATCGTATCACATAACAAATTGACATGCATATGTATGACAGTAGTCAATCTCCTTGTACCAACTTTGAATAAATTCGCTTGATACATGTCTGAGTATTACGGCTCTGTACATGAAAACATCGTAATAAAATGGCTGCCTAGCGGCCATATTGGATCGTATCACAAACCAAATAGACGTACATATGTATGACATTGGTCAATGTCCTTGTACCAACTTTGAATAAAATTGGTTGAAACATGTCTGAGTTATGGCTCTGTACATGAAAAAATTGTAATAAAATGGCTGCCTGTGGCCATATTGGATTGTATCACAAAACAAATCGACATGCATATCTATGACACTGGTCAATGTCCTTGTACCAACTTGAATAAAATCGGTTGAAACATGTCTGAGTTATGGCTCTGTACATGAAAATATCGTAATAAAATGGCCGCCTGGCGGCCATATTGGATCAGATCACAAAACAAATTGACGTGCATCTGTATGACATATGAAGTAATCCTTGTACCAAGTTTGAATGAAATCGCTCCTTGCATCTCTGAGATATCTGCGTGAACGGACGGACGCACGGACGGACGGACGGACGCACGGACGCACGCACGGACATGACCAAACCTATAAGTCCCCCCGGACGGTGTCCGTGGGGACTAAAATTATTGCTTAAAGCCTCTGTACTATACCTGTAAGTAAACATACAAAGACAGAATTATACGTACCCTTTTGCTACATTAAAGAAAACATCATATGATCAAACATTGGTCGACCATGATATAAGCACAGGGATCTAAAATATTGCACAATGATCGTGCTCTATGTAAGAGCTCAATATATGAGATGGTGAACTCAAAAGTATCTGTGTTGGGAAAAATGAAAAGTATAAAGAAAAATAGTACATCATTTATTTCTGCTAAGATTGAATATGAGTTCTGCCAATTTTTCAGATGCATTCAATTTAGAAAACATTTAAGTATAGAGCAGTGAAATATATCATGTGCTTGAGCACACTAGCAGCACTGGTGGCGCTCTTGACAACTCTTGCACTATTGTCTTAATGAGCCACAATTTAATAATAATCCAATGCAAGGCAACTGTACTAAAGAAAAAAAGATGTAAACTCATGTGTTTTTGCTCAATATGCATCTTGCTTTAGTGCAAAAACCATTGACGAAATTTCCTTCCGTTAAAGTATCTTATTGTGACATGCAGTGGATGTATTGCGTTTATCTTCACAATGCTGGCTATTATAAAGAGCGCCACCATTGTTGAAAACTGACAATTCTTTTGTCGAGGGTAACTTTTCAGTAAAGTAACTGTTTCACACTGCCTCATATGTTGAACCACTCACCAGTGTTTCTAGTGTGATGTGAGTGTGACAGCTGACAAGTTAAGGGGGAGAAGAATTATGACTGTGTGCCTTTGCTATCATGTGGAACTCTTACGCAAAATGAATACAGAGAGTTGTCAGTTTCTTTTTCTAATTGTGGGTCATTTGTCATTTTTTTAACTAACTATCCACTTTCCATGCAAGCCAAAATATTAATCACTGCTCTACCATGCCAACCTAAATTTCTCAACATGGTAACAACTCAACATGTTCTTGTGAAGGGAACAGTCAGTGGTTTATAACTGCAAGGTCCCTCCACTTTTATGGAGGGACTGTTTTTGTGGAGAGACCGGGATAATTGGTATGATTCTGCTCAGACAGGCCATAGGTGGTACTATATGACATGTTGGGAATGACATCACGTGTCATGGTCAAGGAGTACTGTAGGTTAAGGCTGAAAGATATCTGGGACGATAACAGAATTGAGTGGCTTGAACAGTGGGAAATAATTGCAAGAATTAGAGGGGGCACAAATAGACATGTGCAAGAGGAAATCAAGACAGAGTATGAAACACTCCTCAATGCTATTCCAGATTCCTGGAAACAAATCATCAGTTCAAACATCCAAACTGAAGAGAGCTATGATATTTTAGACTTAGAGGATTTTGGTCTAAAAAAGTAATGTCAAAACCCGGTCAATCTATTGGAAATTGGCTGATAAGAAATGGAATGAGGTCAAAGGTCAAACTGGTCAAGGATGGGCAGAGAAACTCATTCTCACTAACAATTACAATGCTACTTTATTCAGTCCTCTTAATTCAACAGGAATTATTACCAATTCAATAAGTGATTTAAGTTGGAAGATATTTCCTAGAGGCCTAATCACAATAAGCTTGGCCAAAACTTTCATTTAATTCAAGCTATGGGAAATGCCATATTTGTGGCCAAGAAGAAACACTGGAATACATCTTATTTGAGTGTACATGTGTAAAAGAAATCTGGCAGAAATGTATTTCTTTCTTTGCCAGAAAACACAACTTTGATCGCAATACCAACATCAAAAGATTAGCAATTGCAGGAATTGAAAAGGTTAATAATGCAACATCAAACATTCACTGTATCACTTCCTTTGGAAATACAATGACCAATTTTTTTCTGACAAGTTTGTTCACTTGACACGTTCACAGTTCTGTGGATCTGTGTATTTTCCCGCTTTGTTGGAATAAATTTTTCCGCTTTGTTGGAATAAATTTATCTTTTACAAAAAAATTAGGAGTATTATTGGACTGGAGTTGAGAAACATTTCTTTGCATTAACCATTATGACAATGCTATCAATACTGGTGTACGCTAAGCTATGTTACAATTTGAGACTGGCAGTGAGGGATATGTAAATTGTTCATCTTCTATGAACTGCACTTTGAGACAAGCAGATTAAACCTGTCAGGAACCTTGGATTTGCTAATCTTACGGTTCCAATGCTGTTAACAAGCTCACCATTGTGCTCAACAGAATCTATAAACAAAACCTACAGATGCTTTATGCACATGTATGTAATATGAGGTGTTTGTGATTGGACAAAAGCAAGCCAGGTCAAAGGTGAAACACTGACCTTTGAACCTGGGAACCATGACATAATTTTAGATTCATAGGTAATGGTCTCGTGTTCACGTCAGCAAATGTATGAGCGCCCTTATGAGAAAAAATAGCACCATTCACATACATACAAGTATGTGGCGCCCTCCCAGGCGATTTGTGCAAAAGTATCCCATGAATGGAGCATTTACCTTGATGAACATGAGACCATTGCAAAGTTTAATATGACCAAATTTGGCTCATAAAGTTTTTAACCCTTTGAAGTTTGAGGGCCAAAGTCAATTTTTGTCGCCTTCATAAAATACAGCCCAGTAAATCTTTTCAGATTTTTGCCGAAATTTTGATAAAGAGCTGTAGCCAATGCTATGTGATGTCCATTTGGTCCATAATTATCAACAAAATACAGAAAAATTCATAATAATTGGTAAAATGTCATAGTTCAACTTTTTATCAGAAAAAATTACAGCATTCAAGGGGTTAATCATAAAGAGGATTTATCCATTTGAACACTGTTCCTGAGGTTTCAAGCAATCTACTGGCCTCTTTCCCCCACACCTTCTCGCGATTTTCTCTGTACTGTGTCTCAATGTTGTCCCTCCAGACTTGTTCTTTCGCGTGCACTTTCATATGCGTTTTCCTGTACCCCTTGTACTTGAATCTCTTCCCGCAGATCTCGCACTCGAACCGCTTCTCCCTGTCGTGAGTCTTCATGTGTGAACTCAGATCGTGGGTAGATTTGAAACACTTCTGACACTCGCTGCACTGGTACGGCCGTTCAGTTTGGTGGACCAGCATGTGGACGCCCACGTGGCCTTTCTGTGTGAACAATTTCCCACACTCTGGACAGCTGTAGGGCTTCTCACCAGTGTGAATTCGCATGTGCATCGTCAGACTTGCTATTCCACAAAAATCTTTATCGCACGTCTCACACTTGTACCGTTTTCTGTGCAATTGCTTGTGTCTCTTAAAAACAAATTTGTTGTTAAACACCTTATCACAGTCAGGGCACTCGATTGGTGACATAGCAGCATGCATTCGCCTATGTTTTGAATAGTTCCCTCGGTTTCTGAACAACTGACCACATTCACTGCATCTGTATGGGTTTGCTTGGTTGCGCCTCTGGCCACATCTTCTGACTCGTTTCCTATAAACACCAGAATCCTCTGAATCTGAATCCGAATCTGAAATCCAACTGTGAGTCTTGCGCCGAGTTGACTTCCTCACTCTGTGCACTCTCCTGACAATAGTGCTGTCATCTGAACTGCATTGGTCATCCTCTTTGTCGCCATGGTCACCATCACCATGACTACCATCACCATGGCTACCATCCAGTTGATCATCCTCTTCATCTGTAGCACAACTTTCTTGCTCACAGTCTGAAGCCTGCATAGGTTCACCACAACTAGAGTTTTCTGTCGTTTCAGATTTGATACTCTTTGCACCACAGTACGCCACTCTACTGGTACATGAGCCTTCACGTGTATGTGGTGTTTCATCCTTAATGTTTAAATCCCGGCAAACATTGGTTGAATCAGGGAAAAGTCGGCAGACACTGATGGAACCTTGGCTCACGCTTTCATGTACAGCTTGCTCATATCCCGTGTCTACAGGCTCTGTCTTGATACTCACACCACGGCTTTCAATAGACCATGGTTGTTCTGAGTTGTCTGGTGTGGCAATACTTCTGCTATGAAAGTCTTGTTGATTGTTCAATGCAATGTCCACATCACTAGCTACTTCTATCTTAACATCACCCGTTGATCCAGCTTGAGTTTCTCTTTTCACATCCATGGACATGCAAGAACTTTGGGATACATCTGCATATCTACCTTGATGAAACAATTCTGGATCTGAATTATATACATCTGATTTTCCACTTTGAGAAACGGCGTAGTAAACATTACCCGTGCTCTCCAAACTTTCTGATTCTCCAAGATCATTTTGTCTACAAATGTTTGCACTATTAACGATATTATCCAAGACTGGCGGAGGGGAATTATTCATTTCTGGTTTGTTGAACTGGCTGGTAGCAATGTTGATGAGTTCAGATTCACTGTTTACCAGATACGCCCTTGACGCGCAGGGTACAAGCAGGGGCGGTGTGTCTACGATCTCCGCGTCAACAATTTCCGAATTTCTCCGGAATCCATACAAGTTGTTTCCTTCAGTTACTGGCGGAAGGGTACGTGAACGACAACTTGCAGATGTTGCACAATTCTGTGTCAAAGTTGGAGTATTTCTGTCAACGGTAGAAGTGTATTGACAAGCCTCATAGTTTTCAGTGGTAAAAGTGTGCATTTGTGGCTGTGGTACAGGGTTGCTTGTCATAGGAACAAAGGCACTGTCTGTGACCGTCTCTCTCATCGCAACCGCTTGGCCCCTTGCATCAGTGTAACTGACAGGCTGGTGGTTTGTAATTGCAACTGTTTGGCCCCCTGCATCAGTGTCGTCGACAGGCTGGTAGTTGGTCAAGTCCACCGGATTTTGCTGGTGTACTACAATGGTTGCTCTATCCTTTTCATTAAAATCCTGCAACTGAATAGCTGGCGGCACTATCTCCAAACCTCTGCCACGTACGCTTTGCTTGTCTGCTTCTTTCGATGACCCGGCCTGACCCACTGTCACTTGACCTTTCACTTGTCCTTGACCTTTGACCTTAACATTCTTAGCTTTGGTCTCACTCTGATTGGTTGCTTCTTTCTCCTTATTTGGAATATTTTGCTCAAAGCTGATTTTTCTCTTCTCGACGTCGGCATAGAGTTTGGGGATGCGCGGTTTCTCTTTGAGGGCCTCTCTGTCATCAAACACGTTGCTAGCGGCAACATATCCAGCATGATGAAGCATGTTCACGATCAGTGTCTTCTCTGAAAATTAGAAAAATAAAACATTTCATTAGAATCAGAATTTATCACAGCATTCATTCATTACACACAAAGTAACTATAAAACTGAGCAAGGCTAATGCATTGTTTTCTCTACCTAATTAATAGAGAGGAGATATAAAAAACATACAGACATACAGACACCAATGACTCACCATACAAGCTCTTTTTGGTATTTACACATCTACCAAATATGAGCTAAAAATGCTTCTGTTGATATTGAAGAAGTTTTGACCGAGACTGAAGACAAAAAAGCTTTACACCAATATATACACATTCAACACCTGGCGATGCGAGTGTCAATGAATTGAATTATCTTATGTAATGAATAGATTATGGTACATGTGTATGCGCATATAATTGTTCATTGCTTACGAAATTAGATCACATAATTGATGATTAAATCCATTATCTGCCAATGCAAAACCTGGCTTCAAATCCACAGAAAAATGTGATATTTTACTAAAAACTGATAGACTGTCAACTAGAGTTTGCCTTTCGGTTAAAAAACTTTGTTTGAACTCATATTAATATGGTATGAGTGACCATGGATGGTTTTGTAATAATATCAGTTATCTGCTGGACGGATATGAGCATGAAACAGAAGAAAACATTTCATTAGATATTTGACCAGTGATATGACCTGAATTTACTAATACTTTGAAAAACCCGAATTTACATAATTTATTGTGATGCTCCACGATCAGAACCATATACCCCCCCCCCCTCGAAAAAAAAAAGAAGAAAAATCAGAGCATAAAGCGCATAGGGGGATTATACTTCTCTTGCGTAAGAAACCTGGAGATAACTGTGCTCACATGAAGTGGAAAGTTTGATTGAAATTCAGTTCAGCTATCACGAGTAGCTCAAGAAGACAGCTGATATGACTGGCCACCGACTACATGCACTGTCCGGCATTCACGATCAAAACGGATACAGAAATATAAATTTATCGTGGTTGGTAATGTCGCAGTAACTCTAGGTAAAAGTTGTTCAATAATGATAGCCGTGGTCTGCATAGTGCTAGGGATACCGAATTTACAAGTTACAAACATTAGAGTGCAATTGTCGTATTTTTCTCTTTACCATGGCAACAAAATGATGACAGTTATATTGGTTTGTGTCGTACTGTAAACACAGCTTTTAAATTTACAATTTCAGCAATCGATGAAATACCATGCTTTTCAATCATAAAGGCTTGTAATATTGAATTTAGTAAGTAAATAAAAGTGTATATACTGTGTACTTTCATTTACTTACTTAATTCAATATTACACTCCTTACAAATTAAAAACATGTATAGGCATAAGTGGTGTGGTTAAACATACAATATATGGTACTGACCTCAACAAAACAACAACATTTCTCATTAGGAAACTTTCGAAAATTCTGAAAAAGCCAAAGAACTGATAAACTTGCAAAAAGAACACACAGGATGGAAAGATATAGTATGTTTGATCATAACAACAAGTGTTTTTTCAAGTCTAATCCATGGCAGAGATGTTAGTGCATTGCCTGTAAACACCAAGCAAGCAGCCATACGATGGCATGTATGACACAATGGAAAATATACCAAACGCATCTCTTTGTCTAACATTTGGCAGCCATTTCCACATCATTTTCTCAATTGTCAATTATAATTGCTCCCTATGTAAGTAATGGGCAACATGCATTTTTCAGAAACACAACCACGTTATTTACATCTCCCATCCTCATTCAATGTGTTCATTTGTGATAGATTCAGTAAATTTGAAAAGTTCGCCTAAGGGCACTGTGAAATAATTTGCTGTGGTATGGACATTAATATAATTGGCTGCCATGGAAACAAAATTTCCATATGAAAATTAATGAATGAGTGATTATATGATGTATGGATTTGTGCCGATATGATCACATTTTATCATTAACTGAATGTAATCAGTATCGCGAATAATGTTACTAAAATTTCATTTCCTCGCATATATCATATATTTACAAAGCTGAATGTAATTATGGCATGGAAAATTTATTGTGTAATTGGTTTAAATATTGATGGCATTTCCATGGTAAACCTTTGCTGTACAAGTATTCATCTCTTCTGTGGACGCCATTTTGTGTGAATATTGATGTCAAATTGATTGAAATTTCCCTCACAAATGCCTGAAACGTAACACTTTCAGTACAGATCTGCTCTTTCCTAAACTGTCTGGGGTGTGCCTGTATCCATGGCAACTGATACTGCACTGAAAAGGGGTAGATGTCAATACCAGTCTTACAACCTTAGAGATATATGTACACATCTTCAATAGTGGTTGCCATAACAACATAACGAATAAATTTAGCATATTAGCATACTGGTTCTTTGTCAGTGAAATGAAAAGCTGCCATTTCACTAAAGTAGTTGAATCTTACACACAACGATACTGCAGTACAGAGAAATTTCTGAAAGAATTAATGAAAAATGGTCACCGTTTCAATTGACAATAATTGACAGATTTCAGGTACTCCATTTAGAAATTTTGCATATTAACATATTACATACCGGTAGTCTTCATTTTCAAACATAATGGATCTAAGTTGTCCTGTCTAAGATTACAATGCCAATTTTTTTTAAATTCTTTCTTTGATTTTCACCTGGCATTCCTTATCCTTGAAATAAATTCATCCACGACACAATAGCATTGTTACATGTAACCGATGCATGGCTGCAAACGCTACCAGAAGTGACTTCATTTCAAATTGATGAAAATTATAAACCATGCAAGTTGTGTTTGATTTTATAGAAACACTTACTCTGATAGGTTTGCTCATAATTTAGTGCAATTATTACCATGGTAACCGACAGATGTAACTGACAGATATATCTTATAATGACAGACTTTGCCTCAAGAGATATTCAGAAATTATATGCACTGAATCAGATTATGTATAAACTGAAGTAGATTTGTGGACAGATGACAGCCACAGTTTCTGAAATATTAATATCCCTCTCTCTCTCTCTCTCTCTCTCTTCAGCTTAAGCATCACAATTGTAAACTTGTGATTGAACTCTTTGTTTTTTCATGAGAAGTCCAAACACCATTTCAATTTGTGTGCAAGCAAACCAACTGCAAGATTGTGTTTTCTATGAAAATTATCTAGTGGTTCTTACACCCCTATATATAGGGGTAGCTCTGGTAAGTTACCAGAAAGTCAGGCCTGAAAGGGTTAAGCGGTATCGATTCTTAGGTCAAATCATTCGAAAATGAATTGATATTAATGTATGGTGAGATCACTATTATGAAATGTGTGTGACACATGATGTACCGGTACATACCCCCGGTACATGATCAGGCCAAGTCAGTGAAATGAATATGTTTACAGGTTTACTTTTAATAAACAAAATGTTTACCTGTTTTTTTGAACTAATACATGATACATCTAATGGAACATACCGTACTGTACAATCCGTCTTTTTAGCTTGCACCATTTTGCAGCAAATTTAGCAAAATCTATAAATTTGATAATTTACGATAATGCTAATTTTAATTTTACCCTATATATACTACAGTTATGGTGTCGTTTTAGCCAAATTAAAAGCCTCATGATTGCAAAAAAAGGCTGCAAATGCCAAAAGAGGAATGCAGCTAATTCAAGTTGACATGTTTTACAGTATTGCACTTTTCAGATATTAAAGGTATTTGGTCACCTGTTTTTTAATAACCAATCAGAGATTTTACGCTGGTGGCCACTTTACAACAAGCCATGGCATACTTAGCAGAGTCGTCTGCATGACCTTTGACATATCAAATATGGAGGACTGACAGCTCCCTTGCTGCTACAAGTAGACTGGGTTTCTGCAACAGTTAGGTTACACCCCGTTACCTCTTCATTTACTTTGATCGTACTGGATTTAATTGCAGTAAATAGGGCTATAATTGACTGTTGGTTACATTTAAACTTGAGGTGAAGGGCATCCTTGACAACAATAAGTCAACAGTACGTATGATATATGTACGATAAGCCCCATTCCCTTTACCATATATGGAATATACAAATTTACTGTGACCTTGTACCTTTAACCAACCTGACCTGATACAATGGCTCAACAGTTGGGCCTGACAGGAACAAGGGTTTGTACATTATAAGACAAGCTGCATTATATCATACCAGTATATTGATGGTGCAAATCAACGATCTGATTGCTCGAGACGCAAAAAGAACCACGGTATATTGGCAATATACCACGGCTGACATAGGTGCGAGCTCTCAGCTTGAGCAGAAATCCATTTACGACGTTCCACACCAGAATTTCAATATACTGTTATGATAAAATAGCAATAAATCACACCCAGCGACAGTATACCACTCGATTTTGACCAGTTCACTTCATATATGCACTCGCTATCGCTCGTGTATATATGTTGTGAACTGGTCAAAATCTCGTGGTATACCATCGCTGGATGTGCTTTATTGCTTAGATATACCATAGTAGACTCAATGTAACAATTCATACCTCCATAGTCCAGTCTTCCACGTCGTAACCGGCGTATCAGATCTTGCGTTGACTTTTCAAAACACTTTTGAAGTTTCAACAACTGTGGAATAGTGGCAACGTTCCAAACTTTCTGACAATCTGACGGTTAAAAAGAGAATACAAATTATTTCTTTAGTAATTCTTCCTGTTAATTTTTATTGCAATCAAACTTCATCCATTGCTTTTGCAATTTGATAATTTGATGGTGATCGTGTCAGTGTCTGTTTGTGTGAAAATAAATATTCAATGTCAACCCTTCTATTGACACGATCAGCTTCATTCCCCTTTTCTAACATGGATTTGCAATTGCTGATCAGTATGCGTAGTTGTGTGTGTGTGTTTGTGTGTTAGGAGGTTGGGAGAGTGAGAATTGGAATGGGAAGCAAAACACAAATTGATTCCTGTTTCTCTCATTAGTTCACTGTTGTAAGTTGACATTGACTGTGTCAGTGGTCTACCTCTCATATTTGGCTTTGAAAAATTTACCAAGTCCTCCTGTACCATAGATTCCCATCTGACTTTATCCATGGTACTTTCCATCGGTGGAGGGGCAGGGGGAGGGGAGGGGGAGTGAAACACATATCAATCCCTGTTTCTCGCGATAGTTTTTTTGACATGGACTGTTGGCATGGTGTTTAGCCTCCTGTTTTGCTTTTAAAAATTTAGTCAGTCAGTGCAGTTTCAAGACAACTGGTTGGCCTCCTGTTTTGCTTTTAAAAATTTAGTCAGTCAGTGCAGTTTCAAGACAACTGGTGATACACAAGATGCTTTGTTAGATTTGTAAATACACGCTGACTAGCTCCAAGTCGCTTGGCTTTTCTCAGCAGCAATTACTAGCAAGCCAAGCAGGGCCAAAGCATTCACCCCACCATCTACACGACAACCTACAACTAATGCGACACAGTCTGCTAAAGTTGTTCCTTCAATCATAGACCCTCGAGAAAAACGGGACAGGCAACTGCTGAGGTTTCTTTGTGTGATCTATCTTTGAATACATTAAAGTTTATTTGCCAAGCGGTCCCCCACAACAATACTTCGTACTTAACACTGAATCTCATTAACGATCAAATGACGTTCTGAATATGTACACTTTGCTCTTGCATGGCACGTTCCGAGTAATGACACAGAGAATTTTGAGGGTTTTTGATACTAGTCATGGTGAATGTTCTGGTAACAATGAAGATCACATTTTGGCTTCAAGCCGAAGCCAACGGGGAAAAACTAGACGATAAAAACTGTGTACATTTAGCCATAGACGCTACAGAAAACTCTTGCTAGATATCGACAATATAAGTTTACATTCCCTACCATAAAAATCACCGATAACAACAAACATTTACAAGTTAGACAGGTTTACACTTCCCCAGTCCTGCGAAACGAAAATCTGACCTTTATTTCATCTGTCACGCAACATTTGACGAAAATCAGGGAACACAAAAAATGACTACTCCATCGGAGCTCAAATACACGACCTCTAACATTTTGGTATGTTTAGCCTAAATAAACACCAAAGTTCGGATAAGCTACACATGTTTACATCCGCAAAGTACTAGAAAATACATTTGCAACACTGACTTTCGCTGTCAGGAGAAACTTCGTGATAAATCGGGACTATCCATCGGTTGATGGATTCAGAAGCAGTAAGGTAGACATGCATTTACACAAAGCTGAACGCTGTCCTCGTAAATTTGGCTGTTCACAGTTTTCAAACAACAACATTTCAGTAGTTAACATACATACATTACCGAATCATGGAGCACTCCTCGCACAGAAAATATTCCGACGATTAAAAAACTGCAAAAACGAGGGAAAATTCGGAGATACACGGACGATTGCAGAATGTAAACAACTCTGTGATGTCAACTGCTGTCAAGTCTGGAACTGCAGCGGTATGTGTTTCGGATTTCTATTCGAAACTTTGTCACTTTACAGCAACATACTGACTCCCTGCAGACTTCTAGTTGCGTCGAATCTCGCTACCAATATGTAAAAAGTACTTTAAAACCATTTTGACGAATTCTTCTCAAAGTAGTTGTAACACTTTTATTTCTAAAAATGGACTTGCGGGTAATCTGAAATAACTTGTAATCCGAAAACATTATTACCGTATACCCGCATGCACGTGTCTATGAACCGGACGTTGTGCAGTCCCCGACCCATTAACACCTCTTAATTATTCCAAGATAGATTGCAAGCTGCTAATCCCATAGACCCTTTGTTCTCTATCGCAGTTGCCTGTCCCGTTTTTCTCGAGGGTCTATGCTTCAATTTATAATATTTTGGTATATACTAGTACATGCCCACAGACTTTGAGCAAGACTAACTTGCACAGTAAACAGAGGTATGTAAATAAAAAAAACACACAAAAGAAATAACTGATTTTTTCGGCTTAGGCTTTTTCTTCAGTAAAAGCATGATAGTGGTGACATTCCAAATTTTCAGCATTTTTTGTAGCCCAAATTGATCTATCCAAAAGGTGTGTTGATATGCACAGAATCAATAAAGTTTCCCAAAACAATGCAGTGAGTAAAATATTTGATTTTATTATTGGCAAATGAATTCCAGCCTGGTCCAAAATTCAGATATCATAAACAACATTGCACATAAATACACATGTACTGAGAAGTTGAGTACTGCTGCCACTATTTGAGAGCAGGATAGAACAGTTATATTTTACAGACAAGACAACAAGACTGGAATAAACATCAATGGAACACGATTGATGATAGAACAGTTATATTTTACAGACAAGAAAACAAAACTGGAATAAACATCAATGGAACACCATTGCGAATGTAATATCTGACAATCAACATTATTAAAACAAATTAAAGAGCACACTGGAATGTTTTTATCAGCAATGAATTAAAACTGTAACATCTGGCCCCATTGGGATGAGATGTGTCAAATTTGACATGCACGGAATGACATCTTGTCAATGACAACTTATTTATGCACAAAATTTAAATTGCATGTATATTGTCATTATCAATTCACATAACACAACGTTTCTTAATGATATCATCTGCAATTGGATACGTATCTCGCATTTGACCGTTTGGGCTTCACTATCACTGTGTCAAAAGGACTTGATACAGATTCCATACATTTTTTATTACCAAATTTTCTTGGAAAAAATGTTCTCTCCCAGCTTTCTTACACTCTCAGTCAAACATCTCTCAAATCTTTATATTGTCAATATGCAAAAGAAATTAGCCAGCTTATAAAATTATCCTGCGCCAAACATAAGAAACAACACAATTCAACTACAGCTTACACCTTTTATGAGTATCATTTCAGAAAGATGGCAAAAGAGTAATAAAATTTACATTTTAATGAAAATTTACAGTAAAATTGGACGACATAATTATATTTCACAATGGATGTATCAGTAAGGAGAACAATCCGAGACAATTTTAAACCAAAAACAAAGTATAATTTTTGCTTAAAGCTCTATTCCAATCTGATGTCCTGTAGCTCTTTATGCAGTTCATAATTACAATTCCACATTCAGAAAAAACATCTTAGTTGGGTAATGAGTAAAACTTACGATTAAACAAATTTAGAAGAAAAAAAAGGCCAAGAATGTAAAATTGGTTGCATTTGCAATGCAAAGGCTGTTAATCATTCATGGCGTTGAATTGAGTAAATGAAATATGCTAATGAGCAATTAAAAATGCAAATGTAACATACTAGTCATTCGGTCTAATTTCCTATTGTTTAATACAGAATGAATAAACTACAGATGGTTACAGCAGTGACGTAACATCCATCATTAAAATTTACACAGCTTATGAAGAACACCCATTAAATTGTTAATTTACATATTTTCCTTACTAAGGGGATTAACAATCTGGATTATTAAAGGTTTTAATCAAGGGCTCATTGCTAATGCAAATTGACGTAACAGTACTTTTCACTGGTTCTGAAAGTCGCCTTCCATGTAATACTGTACCAAGCACACAAAATCAACAACACATGAGAGCAATCAAAATGGGTGACCGACATAGGGAACGACTATTCACAATTTCAATTCTGTTACCCTTACGTTTCCCAATTTCTGAGCAAACAATGCACTGCAACACTTTCATTTTGCAGAATAATTGTCATTAACACTGCAAAAATACCACCAACCAATGCTTTGGTCAACTTGTATGTTTGTAAAACATTCTTAACTCCAAGAGGTCACAGAATATGGCTGTAAGGCCTAACTGCATTAAACATATTTGCAAGACCCAATGAAATTACTTCACGTCCCTAAATTTCTTTGATATTCAATCCCTGGTTCTCTGATAAGTCCTTGTTGATATTTGTATTTAAATGGTGTTACTGTTAGCCCTTTCTTTTAGGGGGAAACCAAATGTTTGACAACATTCATTAATGACACAAAAGATATCTAATAATTTATTTTACATTCATACAATAATTCCTTTTGTGTTCTATGAGTGTTAAAAATCCACACAAAACGGGTTACTTCCTGTCAAGAACATTGGCATGTTATTTGCAATAGAATAATTGAGATAATGAGGTAAAACCTAATAAACTACGACATTTTACATTGAGTAAAAACCCTTCACTATGCCTCCTTGCTAGTTAATTACCAAAACCTCATTAATCAAAAAAACAAAATGTCATCAATTATGCAAATTACTATTCAATATGCATCATTGCATGGGATTAAGGGCCTCCATTAGACACTGCATGAATTTTCATCAATAGATATCTGTTTCAATACCGAAATATGTCTTTGTGTTTCGATCTTGAAACATGTCTGATTATTAAAAAATGCATTCAGCCAAGAAATGCAAGAACTGACAAATATTTCATCTTTTTGGACAGTCACAAGCTACCATAACACTAATGATATAACAGAGGCAAAGCACCAGTGCTTTCAAATAAATGCGAGTTTCAAGTTGATTCATCAGTACAACAAATGAAAAATTAAAATATTATAATAATTTATAACACAGTGACACAAATCGTTGAAAAGGGTCACTTTCCTGGTATCCTTGTTGTGTTATGGCACTGTTATATACACAGTGTTTCAGGCGTTTGATTTTTTTTCAATCACTATATTTTGCAGCAATATCCTATCGACAGGCATTTGCGCAGCCACACGAACGGACAATTTTATTTTTTTCAACAAATCATGGGTCGTCATGATAATGATAATAATAGTGTATTGATTTCTCATTTCTGTGAACAGAGAACATCTTCAACATTTCACATTTTACTGATATATATTATTTTATGGCCTGACCGAATACATCTACATTATCATACATTTTGTAAGCCCCGAAGGCAGCCGTATGATCGCAGAGACTAAGTTCGGATCTGGCAATGGCCCTTGCAAGGTTTCACGGTCTGGCGACCGATACCTCTCTCTCATGTGCAATGATGGAATCAGTGAGACTTCGCAAGAAGACTGTCCAGAACAGCTGTTTTCATTCACCGAAACCATGGAGGTAGTAGGCTCCTACTACCTCCATGCCGAAACAAAGTTCAATTCGTGTAGTGTCTGGCAGTGCAGAACCGCGGGATTTGACCTCCGGGGTTATGTTTACATACACGAGTAAATTGTAAAGCACGCGTATTCCAGGGCAAATAGCTACTTTAAACTGTTGTAAGGCAAGTTAATCATTATGTTGCCACAGCTGCTGAAAATCGCGACGCGATGTTGTGAGGCTTCTGAAGATTTTTATGAAGCTGAACAAAGTCTTACCTTTTGGGTGTATTGGTAAGTGGCCACTGAGATACGACCCGGCAAACGACTTGGCCGCAAGTCCGTAACCCACGATCTGACCCGCAGTCAACGTTGCCATTCCACCGACCGCGGGCAGAAAGGGGGTTTTCTTGCATTCCAGACTAAACGTCAATTTCAGTCCTTGGGTTGAAGTCAGTGACATGAATTCGGGGCGAGCCATGTCGCTGGCGCAGCGGTGACTCTGGCCCTGGGCACGGCAGAGAAGACGGCACGACAGTCGGCTCAAAGGGATGGGTTCGCACACTATCCACCAACACACATTCACAGCTGGTTTTGCTATCGCTCGGCAATGCACTATGGGATAATTATTGAGGGCGCTTCGGAACGAGGTCGGGTCTGTGCACGCATCCTGTGCATCGATGTCGAGTCTCGGGGTTCTAGCGCATACACTTGTCTCAAACAAACAATAATTCTATAGTGTGGTTACTTGGTATTGAACAAATTTTCCCTTTACTGTGATAGCATTTTTTTTAATCAAACTATTTCGTGGCTCAAGCCATAAATTACAGGATCGACTTACTTCTTTTTCCTTCTGCATCTCGCGACAACCAAATGGTTCTCCCCAAAGCTTGCCACACGCTGCTGAGAATATAAAATTATTTAGTACATAGCTAAACGTCTGCTTGAAAAGGTCAGGGATTAACTATGGTGTTAATGAAGATTATGAGGTCTTTGTGTCTTCTGTTGTCCTTTTACATTGCAATCATTACGTAAATATATTGCTGGATTTTCAGAAAGGGGGGGGGGGGTCCTAAGACATCTGTAAATTTTGTCAATAAGATCTTCCATTACTGTAAAGTCATTGACTTCTGTTCTGTTACAGTGATTGACTTCTGATAGAAATCTAAACTTATTTTATCAGGTTGATGAATTTTTTCCCTTACTATGTGAAAAAAGGATGTGAGAAACAAAGAAATTCATTAAATTCATAAATTTGAGAATAATTGTAAACAAAACCTGTCAAGCAAAATTCAACAAACCCATGAGGCTAGAAAGTCATCAAAATAATTTGGTGAGACAGGACCTCTGTTTTATTTTCTTTCATAATCAGGGGTCACCATGCAATTTGTTGGTGTTTGCTGAATGTGGAGGCAGTATGATTTGATGTCATGTCACATCTCCAGTTGTGTTCTTTCCTCCAATCAGACGTTGCTCACAGATCTCTCTCTCTCTCTCTCTCTCTCTCAGGATTACGTCTATGTGATACACTACACAGTGAAACTCAACAGGTAGTCAGAAACTGTAATGCCAGGAAATGAATTTAAAAAGACATGAAACAATCCAAACATTGGTCTTTCTGGATGTCCAACATTTTTAATAGCTAGATAAACAAGTACGAAAATAAGACAAAATACTTATTATTATTAACAATTTTTAACATATTGATGTGAAGGAAGAACAACGTACTAATGCACAATTCAATACAAATATACAACACACTGCTGCATTTGACAAAGATTATGATTTGCATGACGCTGCAGAAAGTGACATTGCAACTGAAAGTGAAACACACTCAGTGTTGATTGATGCTAATTATGCTGAAATGCCCACTTCACATGAAGCTTACAACACAAATGATTTGTTCAGAATAAAAATTCTTGGAGTCTAACTTTGCAAGTTAGTCTGCAAACATATATATATCACCAGGTCTGGCAAGCATCTGGAAAGACGAGTAACTTTTGAAAGTTAGCAGCCCTGGTGATCTGGACAGATTTTAAACAATGCTATCTATACAAATGTATGAATATACCCTGGTATATTTAACGACACTTTTATACTACAAGACATTTCTACAAATCGGTTTGCTTTCATATTGATGCATGTTACTCAGCAACATGAAAGATTATGTAGTAATTTGTCGTGTTATTTGTGACATCCTAAGATAAAAAAAGACAACTGGTTAGTAAGCCAGTAGGTGAAACTTTCAACAATTTTTTTCACTTTTTTGTTTTAATGTCAGTGAGAGTTCCTTGTTCTACTCCTCAAAGCATGTTGATATTCAGCTTGTCTTCTCGACCTGTACATGTGTAGACTGCATTGTTATTGTAGACGAGTGAATTCTGGTCCAGACTAGAATTCAAATGTAAACAACAACAGTGTATTTTACACATACAGACGCTGCAATGACATGTAAAATAGTTGCTCTTTTAACATGTTTTGCAAATGACGTACAAAACAAAAGTAGTGAAGGAATTTCCAAAGTTACAGCTACTGGCCATAACAAAACCTTTAGTCAGGTGCAAAGTCTCTTTTTTATTATATGTCTCAATGATAATGAAGGGCTGTTGAAAACACCATCCGGTGGTACTGGTATGCCATTACAGTGTCTTTTGTGTATTAGTGAAAAGACATACTGTCGTACAAATTGAAAAAAAAATTGTTCACAAAAACATCAAAGTAAGGTGATAACAATACCGATATTAATTAAAAGTGCAAAAACCACAAGTTTTGCTATGGTGGTAGACTTGCTCCAAGTCTTTGGGAGTATAAATATTAAAATACATTAAATTGAAAGTATAAACTTTAGCAGACTGTGTTAATGATAGGCTGTTAAGTAGATTGTTGGGGTCAACGTATTGGCCGGGAGCCATTACGGGAAGGCTCCATTAACTTAGGAATACCCTACTTCCCTAGAGGATCAATTTCACAGACCTGCCTTTCCTACAATGGCACTACAATGGCACCAGCTGGATTAGATAAACATAACAATGGAACATTCACACCTTGGGGATTAAAAGTCTTCTGTTTGTCAGCCCAGTTGCTCAGGCAAGGACTCGGGTTTCAGGTGCCATGCAGGTTAATGCAGTTGTCCCCTAATGTACTGCTTTACTGAAACATGTTAAATTATTAATCATCTGAGCTCTACTCATGCCTTGCATATACACATAAGATGTGTATGCTAATGACATAATTTCTGGCACGCATCGTAAATTATGTCATTAAAGCATTCATCACACTTTATCTAGAAGTGCAGATGCAGTAGAGATCTAATGAGTGGTAATTAGTTTCAGTGAGTACAACACATGAATAGTTGCTCACATAAAAATAACGTGACACGATAGCGACTTTGTCACTTTAAAGCCCCAATGGCTGCGAATGTGTAATAAGCCAATCTCGAAATATCCTCAGTTTTAGAGTTTTCTTTGAATGAGCCCTGTTAATGACAGAAAAAGTGTATAACACTGTCACAAGTGTCGAAAGTGGCATGTAAATTCAAACGTTTTCCCGCCAAAAACTAATCATACATTTTTTGTATGACAGAGAAAATAAAGATTACAACAACAAAATGTTGGCCATCGTGTGTTGTGAATTCAAGGCAACGGCACCATGCTTCTTTCTGGTATGATCAGGATGCGTATGTGCACGAAATACTGTTTTTTGTACTTTTCCACTGAGGGCGCTATTTTATGAGTGCGGCACTCGTTTATTATTCAGCCTGTTAAAACGTGTAGGCATGGTCCAAATCAGCGAGCAGTGATACTTCTGTACACATCCTTCAGTTAGCACATTTACACGAACCAATTTTGGTTTGAAAATTATGAAAATAATGCATAAAATTCGCAGCCGTTGGGGCTTTAAAATACAAAGTGCAGCGTAACGTGTATCCCTACAAACAAAACAATCGGTGTACAATGAATACAGTCTAGTTGAGACCACACAGATTGACAGAGCTGTGTCAGTGTCTGTTTGTAACAGGTCTGCCACGTGATTACCTACTACAGATGATGCACATCTGACTTGACACCCATGTGCGTGCAACCTGTGGTTTACCACATGTTCCAAATATGTTGTCACACTTGTGACAGAACTGACAGAATTGGCACAGGTCAGGTCTGATATGCATGCTGTGAAACTAAAGCCTGACAGAATTGGCCTGTATCAGGTCTGATATGTATGCTGTGAAACTTACGCCTGACAGTATTGGCCTGTATCAGGTCTGATATGCATGCTGTGAAACTAACACCTGACATAATTGGCCTGTATCAGGTCTGATATGTATGCTGTGAAACTTACGCCTGACAGTATTGGCCTGTATCAGGTCTAGTATGCATGCTGTGAGGTCTCCAACAGGTCGTATCTGTCAGACTATCACAGGCCTGATCGTTCAGAACTGAACTGCAACAGCTCTGATCTATGGGTCTGTCAATGGTCGATCTTTCTGATCTGCTCTGTGGGGGACTGTCACAGGCCTGAATCAGCAAAATATAAATAAGTTATGTACAGCTACTGGTCGTTTATAAGCAATGCCATTACGATAATAAATACACATGTCTTCATCTTTTGTGTACTTTCATATGTTTTTTTACGTTACCTTTGACTTTACTCCAATACTCACAGAATTCACAATGATACTTTATGTCAGAATGGACTGCGACCATGTGTCTTTTGAGGCGTGACTTGTGTCTGAATTTTTTTGGACAACGTTCGCACGGTATCGTCAGGAACTTGGCCTTGTCGTGAATCACAAGATGCTGGCGCAGCTTGGCGACGTGTGTAAACGCCTTGCCACAAATCTCGCACTGTACAGTCTCCTCGCTGTGAGTTACTCTCAGGTGGGAAGTTAGGAGAGTTCTGGTGTGGTACCCTTTCCCGCACTTTTCGCAGATGAAAAGTGTCGGGTTCTCCTGATGGTGGCGGGCTACGTGCAAGTTCAACGCGTGCCTCAAAGCAAATGCCTTACCACAATCGCTGCAATGGTAGTTTAATTTGAGGTGAAAGCGTTCCATGTGTCGACGTAGACTGTTCCCGCTGATCAATTGCTTGCCACAGTCCTTGCACTTAAATTTGTCGCCATTCGTATGGCGCTGCATATGCTTGACGAGTTGATGTTTCCTCACAGTCTTGTAGTCGCAGAAGTCACACTTCATCTCTGTAACATGGTGCATGAATCGTTCATGGCTTTTTAACGACCTTACATTTTGGAGTTCCAGTCCGCATATGGTGCACACGCAAGGAGTCTCGTCCGGCTCGTGCGTCTCGTAATGTATGTTGAAATCTAAACGCTTCAAATACTGCTTCCCACAAGTGTTGCACTCGTAGATGACGATTCGTCTCAAATGATCGTTAATAACATGCTGCTGCCATGGTCTAAACCAGAAAGTCAACCCACAATACTGACACTTACGTTCAGCACAGTCGACAATTTTTTTATGACATTCCAATCCACCGGGCGACTTGAATGAAATTCCGCATTTTTCACACAAATTTGTCTTACTCTCGTTTGATTCCGTAAAGATTTTCTTCACTAGATCTCTGAATTTCTCAGGATCGTCTGCTTCGTCACATTTCAAACGCTTCAGGCATTCTCTCTCCATAGAAACTGATCCTGATTGCTCTTCCCTCATTTTGTTTACATCCCCTTTCTTTTGATTTTTGGGTTTCCTTTTTGGAGAATTTCCTTCAGTTGCCTTGAATTTTTCTTTCTCTCTCTTGCCTGGCCTTCTCTCCCTCAAATTCATCTCTGTAAAACTACCTTCCTTAGATTTCCTCTTATTCAATGGAAATTTAATTCCACTTTCCAGGGGGACATATAACTTTTCGCTTGGAATTTCTTGCATGTCTTGTATTTCATCTTTTGTTTCTTCTTGATCATCATCAAACACTTTCCTTTCATCACTTGTATCATGACCATCCGGGTCTTCTTCACCACAGTTCTGGTCATCCGGCAACAATACAGCATCATCTCTCTCATCTTTTTCTTTTATTTCTTCTTCATCATCTTCTAACACTTTCCTTCCATCACTTGTATCACGACCACCCAGGTCTTCTTCACCACAGCTCTGGTTACCTGGCAACAACATAGTATCATCGCTCTCATCTTTTTCTTTTATTTCTTCTTCATCATCTCCTAACACTTTCTTTCCATCACTTGTATCACTACCCTCCGAGTCTTCTTCACAGCAGCTCTGGTTACCTGGCAACAACACAGCATCATCTTTCTCATCTTTTTCTGCATACTTTGATTCCTCTTCAGTAAATGATGAACTTTCAGGAGTTGAAGTTTTCATGTTGGCATCAGTTTCCATGGTAACACTTGTTGCCATTTCCTCCTCATCAACGTTTGACCCTTGGACAGACTTGTTTGCGGAAAAATATTCCTTGACACTTATTTGCCTTTTGTTATCAGCATCAATATTGTCATCCTTTTGTTCAGTTGCTGCAACGTTAGACACCACATCCGTTGCTAGGTAACTGTCTGTCCTTGGAGTCTCAGTCGTTACCACGGAGACTGCACACCCTGAGTACGGAGGCTCCTCTTCTTTTATTACCAGGAAGTTCAAAGACTGATTGTTTTGCACGATACTGTCTAGTACACGTTGTGAGTTTCCATACCGGTATGTTATATCTCTGTTGTACACACTTTTTTCACTCAACATGTGGGTGTGAATTTTTTCCTGAGTTCTCTCGGTATCGCCAGGATTTATTTTCAGCCCACAAGTATGGAACTGCCTCAAAAAGACTTCACTCCCCGCATAATTGGACTTTATTCCATCTTCTGAGACGAGGATGAACACCTGGCATCCAAGCTTTGCCATCAATTCTTCACCCTGGAAAAAAAAAACAACACAATATTTGTACTTTGACTTTAAAATATGAAGAAGTTAAAGCACAGCTATCATTCCTGTGTGATTATAGCTACAGAGATGTCATAGACAGTTAAATTGTCTCTTGAATTAATGTTAAGGCAGTTTGCGCCTCGAAAGTGAAAAGACTTAAACTTTGCTCAAAATTTCCTTGAGGAATCTTTCAACCATTCTCTTTCAAAATCAAGAATAAAAATTGGGGGTCACCATGCAAATTTTGGAACTAGAGAAACAAATAACCCAAGATTTACCGATATTTGAAATTCAAAATGGCCACCATCCCTGATTTAACCCTTTCACCACCATGGTTTGTCCCAAATCCATTGTTTTCTATGGTAAAGTTGGACCTGTATACAGGGAACTGGGGGTGAAAGGGTTAACTCTACTGTTATGCTGCTCTTACTTTATTGTTATTGAGGTAAGAACAAATTTACCTACCTCAAAATAAGAACTCATTCAATGTGAGCCTTGAACGTCAGCCCGACAATTAAATTATTTCGATATTTTGAAAAACACTGGCCCTCCCTCCCTATAATTCTATCCAGTCCCTCAGCCACATAGAGGCACTGTAATAAGACATTGGGGAAAGCCAGTGGCACAAACAAGTGTGTTTACCTGCTTGTAGGATTTATATCTCTTGATATATATTTCAATTTCTTTATTTCTTTATAAATGTATGAATTTCTCTATTTTTCAGTTTCTTTGTTTCATTTTGCTGTTTTGCCATTTCACAAATTTGTAGATTAAAATTAGCTCCCACAAGTGGTACATCAGAAAAGAACTGTTAAATTTTCGAATTTCGAAAAACTAAGATGGTGAAAAGTTTTCTTACATCAAGAGATTTAAAATGACCCCTCACAAGCAGAAGATCAGAAAAGAATTGAAAAAGTTTGAGAGTCTGAATATCTGTCCCCTAGGCACGTTCTACCTTAAGTACATATCCTTTAGTTTCTTATTGCAATGCAAGACAACATCCTGTTAGACTAACTGTACCGGTATCTTACTGTCAATTGAGACAAGTGATAAGGGGACAATCATTTGATCTTGAGGGGGAGCGGGAGGGAGGGGGAGCGGGAGGAAATGGGTATGTCAATTTTTTTCCCGCCACTGTGGCGGCAATTTGGCTATTGTGTGCCCTGCATCAATTTTTTTTTTCCAAATGTCGAAGCAATGCAATTTTTTTTTTTTGTGATTGCCAGTTTTTTTGATATGTTGTTTTGTCACTGGTTAACAGCTGCACAATCTAAAAATAACCAGTGGCCAGGTACTCAAATAGTGAGCACAGGACAGAGATGATATTAAATTAAAAGACAGAGATTTTGTAAAACTAAGGTTTACAAAATATTGTTTCTAATGAATTCTTTATTGAAATTAAATAGTAAATAAAAAGGAAAAACTATCAGAGTATGGTGTGGGGGTCCAAGAGGCTGCGGGGGGGGGGGGGGGGGGGGGGGGGGGGGGGGGGCAAAGATGTCTCACGTCCAAAATGATGAAACCTTGATATGTGTAATGATGCAATCTGGTACAATCTGATTGGTGTTTCAATTTGTTTGTACTAGATAAAACTATTTGAAAACGATATAGGACACCACATGGGGAGAGCGCAAGAGGGTGTGTCCCATCTCTCGCATAACAAAATTTGAAAACGATGATGGCAATGATGCAATCTGAGGGGCGTTTTCAATATGTTTGCACTAGATAAAATTATTTGAAAATGACATACCGGTAGGACACCCAAGGGGGGAGGGGGGGCACGAGAGGGGGTGTCCCCACTCTGGCACAAAAAAATTGAGAAATTGATGTGTACAATGGACCAGGTGCAATCTGAGGTGTTTCAATTTGTTTTGCACTAAGGCTGTTTCAAAATGACATTGGACACTGATATTTTTATTATATGTTTTGCACGATCAGTGTTGGAGTAACATTCGTCAACAATTCAACACTGAAGACATTTTACTTGCTCGTGTATTTTGAAAAATGTTAGCCTGGCAAAGGCAGCACACCTCCAGGCATTGAGAGATTTGAGAGTTCCCAAATTTTGAGAGTTTTTTCTTCCTTTGCTTGGCTATGATCATTTTTTTTCTCAAGACAATACTGAATCGTTTTTTTCTTCTTCTTCACCTGCCGACAAATTATTTTTTTCTAACACCCCCCCCCCCAGAAATCAAATTATTTTTTCCTAACTACACTATATCGTATGTCACAAAGAAAACAGCAGCGGTATCACATTTACTAATTGTATTTTTTTATTCACAGACTTGGACCATGTCTATCACATACACTTTCCTGTGATACAGATGGAGGTTGGAATGGATCTGCAAGTCTGCAACAAACAGCATGCTGTCGGCACGACAAAATGCCCGTTTTGCAAAGTGCGCGATTTGAGAAATGTATTTTTGAGAATTTAGCATACATGTCGGAATTTTTACTTACCCGAACGAAAAGTGAATTTATCATATCCATCCTTGACGGCAGAGAAGCAGATACGTTTTCTCCTGCCATTGTCAACACCGCGGGTCAACACTCAACAAAAGCTTGCTCAGCTGAGAGCTAATGACCTCTGACCTTCTGATCGGACAATCCCCCACCCTATCGTGGAGGGCGCTCCAGCAGGACATAGACTCACTTGGATACAGCTTGGAGCTCTTTTCCTATTTCATATCAAGATGGCTACTTTTGAGCCTTGAACGAGTCCAACAATTAAATTATTTCAATATCTTACTCATACTTCAAGATTTTCGATTTTGTTTTTAAATAATTAAATACATCAAGGACCTGTGAGTCCATGCAAGGAGGAAAAAACCTGAGAGGTTAGACCAAGTTCGATCAGGAGACCATGATGGAAGGAGAAAAAAAAAAAAAAATATTATATATATATATAATATATATATAATTATATTATATATAATATATATATATATATATATATATATATATATATATATATATATATATATATATATTGAAAGATAAGAAAATTCTGTATTACTTGTACTTCAGTCAGGAATATAACACTGCATCTCAAACACTGTCTACACTGTACTGTGCACACACTCACATCAGCTGTGAATACAGCAGTTTTACAGTTTCATAACTAATGTAAGTTTGGCTAATCGTAGATTGTTGAAGACATGACACATGGATGTCCTATCAAAGCTCAGCCCACCAATGGCCGGATGCCATATTTCTGATGTTCCTAGCTATTCTCCTGTCTGTAGGTATTGATGACTACCAAAACAAACAGACACACATATATACATGTCACTCCTCCATAAATAATAAAGAAAAAAAAAATATCTATTTGACTGTATTACTACCGGATTATTACATGCAAAAGGATTAACCCTTTGAGCGCCAAAGTCAATTTTTGTCACCGCTATAAAATGTGCCCAAGTCAATTTTTTTTCAGATTTTGGCCAAAAATTTTGGTGAAAAACTGTAGCCAATGAACTATGATGTCCATTTGATCCAAAATTATCAAAAATATTACAGATAAATTCATAAAAATTGGTAAAATGTTGCGCTGAAATTTTGGCGGGAAAAAATTGCAGCACTCAAAGGGTTATAGTACTATAGATATACTTTTCCTTGGTACAGCACATCTCTTTTATCAGAGCAAAGCCAACTGGACAATCCTCTTCAAATCTCTATAAATCATAAACCTGCACAACTACAGGCCTTATTCTATTTGGAGGTCCTTAACCCTTTCACCACCATGGTTTGTCCCAAATCCATTGTTTTCTACGGTAAAGTTGGACCTGTGTACAGGGAACTGGGGGTGAAAGGGTTAAAGATATCATGACCAAACATCAATATAAAATCAGTAGTGGTTGCGAGTTGTCAAATTATGCAAGTTGTACCATGAAACCATAGTTCTTTCTTTTGTGAGTTTGCACAATCAGACCGAGATGGCCGAAACAGAAAGGGTCCAAAACCGGTATTATTGACCATGCAGGATTGTGACACATAGGGAGAGGGTTACTCATTGTTGCACACAAAAATTGGGGGGGGGGGTAATTTGAAAAACACTGGCCCTCCCTCCCTATAATTCTATCCAGTCCCTCAGCCACATAGAGGCACTGTAATAAGACATTGGGGAAAGCCAGTGGCACAAACAAGTGTGTTTACCTGCTTGTAGGATTTATATCTCTTGATATATATTTCAATTTCTTTATTTCTTTATTAATGTATGAATTTCTCTATTTTTCAGTTTCTTTGTTTCATTTTGCTGTTTTGCCATTTCACAAATTTGTAGATTACAAGTCATCGTTGATGACACAGTCCCCGCTTGTCCATTTTGTTATAATCTTTGGTGTCTAGGTAGCTATGGTCTAGGTCGCTGTGGAATGACATTGATGCAACGGGTGCATCAGGCCTGTGACTTGCATAATAAAGTAATCTGAGGAACGTTCAATAAATGACTCATCTCTGCCGGTAATGACCACTGAAGGAACTTTTGATTACATCACACATAACGATGCCCTCACTGCCTCTAGTGTCATGACGGCACATACTATACACATGGTTTGGTGGAATTTTCGAAATGCTATGGGATTGGGTATGTTGTTGTAATCAGCCATCAGCCATTTCGGATCATATAATGCAACAATTTAATGTGCACAAGAATGCAGCCATAGTATTTTATCTTGTATCACGTTTGAACAAAATCAGTCCATCGAGGGACAGTGACCTATGTTTATGTTTCAAAGACATAAAAAAATCACACCAAAATTGAAATCAAATGGCTGTCTCTTGACCATATGGATCATAGCACAAAATTAGTAGACATGCATATGTATGCCATAGTACTTTATCTTTGTACCAAGTCTCAACAACATTGGTGAAGGAATATTTGCATATGATTAAGCCTCAAAGACATGAAAAAATCCAAAAAAGATCATCGGGCAGAGATATTGGAAAAAAATTACAATCTGGCATCATATTGGAACATGTCACGAAGTAAATTGACATGTATGCCATAGTGCTTGATCTTTGTGCCAAGTTTGGACAAAATGGGTGTAATGACCTTTCAATTATGCTTCAAAGACATGCAAAATTCCAACAAAATGGCAGTTCTGCAGCCATATTGGATCCTATCGCAAGGTAATTGATACATGCATATGCATGCCATAGTACGTGCTTTGCCTTTGTGCCAAGTTTGAACAAAATCGGTTCAAGGATGTTTGAGTTACGGTTCAAAGACATGAAAAAATCGCAAAAAAATGGCCACCTGTCAGCCATATGGATCATTTCACAAAATAAATTGGTGTTCATATGAAGGGCATACTGTTTTGCTTCGTGCTAAATTTGAACAGAATCGGTTCAAGAATGTCTGAGTTATGCTCCATAGACAAGAAAAATCGCAACAAAATGGCGCCTCACGACCCATATTGGCTGCTACTCCATATATATCGTATCGCAATATAATTTGACATGCATGTGTAGGCCATAGTGTTATGCCTTTGTGCCAAGTTTGAACAGAATCAGTTCGAGGATGTTGAGTTATGGTTCAAAGACACGAAAATCGCAAACAAAATGGCCGCCTCGCGGCCATATTGGATCGTATCGCAAACTAATTTGACATGCACATGTAGGCCATAGTGTTATGCCTTTGTGCCAAGTTTGAACAGAATCTGTTCAAGGATGTCTGAGTTATGGTCCAAAGACATGAAAAATCGCAACAAAATGGCCGCCTCGCGCCCATATTGGATTATATCGCAAAATTATTTGACATGGATATGAAAGCCATAGTGTTATGCCTTTGTGCCAAGTTTGAACATAATCTGCTCAAGGATGTCTGAGTTATGGTCCAAAGACATGAAAAATCGCAACAAAATGGCCGCCTCGCGGCCAAATTCGATCGTATCACAAAATAAATCGACGTGCATCTGTAGGTCATAGTGCTATGCCTTTGTGCCAAGTTTGAACGAAATTGGTTCAGCAGTGTCTGAGAAACTGTTGATGACGGACGGACGGACGGACGGACGGACGGACGGACGGACGGACGGACGGACGCACAGACGGGACCCAATCTATAAGTCCCCGCCGGACTTCGTCCGCGGGGACTAATAATTATCTCCCACAAGAGGTATATCAGAAAAGAACTTTAAATTTTTAGAGTTCAACTATCTGTCCCCGGTGGCACATTCTACGGTAAGGAATGCTATAGGTTAGAAGCACACGAGCATAATAAATGTCAAAGTTAGACATACAATGCTCCAAGAAAACAGTAAACTCACTGAATAAACATGGTGGTGAAAAGCAACACTGCACACACATACAATAATGACAACTTGAATGATCAATGTCATTGATATCACTTGTTCTAGAGATCTGCAATGGTCACATCTGAAAGATTTTTTTTTTTTCTGGGAAGATACAGGGTGTCTTAGGCAATGGCTGTCACTAACTTTTGAGGGCATGACATTGTACTTGAGGATCAAGTATCTTTCTAATGAGACAAAGAAGTCATAACACTGAAATGTCTTTGGTACGTTTTTAATATGGATGTGTCCCATTACAAAAAGTTGACTTTTGTAAAGAAAATTCTACATCAAGGTCATGTCATTGAGGATGCCTTTATCATAAAATTTCATCGTTATTCCGTGCATTCTCAATGATGTAAAATCTTCATGTGTAACGGTGTGGCTAGACAGATACAGTTCTCATTAATTAGCTGAAAGTTAATTTCGAAAATATGTTGGATTTTCCCAATCCAAGGTCAATGTCTGAGGGCGCCATCCAATAGCATGTTTGCCCCCATAACCACTCTATGGTTAGGTAACAATATAGTAACAGTAGAATAAAGACTGATGAGCTCTCCAGGAAAAAGTTGGCCTTGACTTTTTCAACCTCTGACCAGTTGTGAACCAGCAGACGAGGTTTGAACATGGAAAGATGCCATTACATTTTTCCAGCAAATCTGATCACAGAATGCTCACACACTATAACACGCTTTCAAATGGTAGTGCAGGTTTTTTCTTGGAAGAAATCCTTTAAATTTTTCCTCACAAGTGAAGATGTTGTTTTTTCACTGAACAAAAAAATTTCACAGCTGGCAAATTTTAGTCAGCCCGTTGTATTTGCCTGCTGCTGACTATAATACATCAATGGTAACATTGGTGGTATGTGTGTTCCAACTGACATGCTCTCAAGTAACATTTTAACTCTTGCCCTTTTTGACCTTTGACCCATTGTGAGCAAGCAGATGTGGTTTATGCATGCAATGATGTCCGAATTCTTTCCCACAAATCTGACGGAATATATTCAATGTGAAAAACTTTCAAATGGCTATGCTGGAGATTTGTGTATGAAATTGTTTCTTGAGTTTTCCACACATGTGAAGTTTTTGTGTATCCTCTATGGTGTCCTTTCACATTATATATTATAGCCCAAACATGGGACTATGTGCCCGAGGGTAGGTGACCATTTGCCCAACGTAAGGAGGGCAAATGGTCTCCTGCCCCGAGGGTACATAGTCCCTTTTTTGGGCTGTAATGTTTTTATTACATGCCTCTCTTACTCAGTTTGCACCAAAAATATTTACCTTTATTGGCAAATCATAGTCAAATGCTTTATTTTCATTTTAGACGAAAAACGGTTAAAAATAGAACGATTTTCATCATCGAATGGCGCATTGATATATTTAAACCACTGTTATGCGGTTTATCAATATTTTTATGCGAAATTTTCCAAAAACCGGATTTTCTGTGCAAAACATGCAATTTCAAGACTTTATGTCGAAAAGTTTTCAAATTGAAAATAGTTCCGGTTCACTTTCAGTCCAGTGATGACTATGCGGCCCGCGACGTCATCGGCGAGTTACCATTGAATCCTATGGAGCGCGCAACGTTCGATATACGAGGCATGTAATAAAGTGTTGTACATCCCGATGCACAGAAAAATCGTTCCTATTTTTTGACTGCACTAGTCATTATTATATAATACCAGTATATTGAACGCGCAAATGCAGCGATCTGAGGGTCGAGATGCGAAAAGAACCGTGGTATATTGGCGATATACCATGGCTGGCACAGGCGTGAGCTCTCGTCAAGAGCCAAAATCCTTTTTTTTGGGCGTTCTATGCGACAATTTCAATATACTGTTATGATATAATAGCAATAAATCACACCCAGCGACAGTATACCACTCGATTTTGACCAGTTCACTTCATATATACACTCGCTATCACTCGTGCATATATGTTGTGAACTGGTCAAAATCTCGTGGTATACCATCGCTGGGTGTGCTTTATTGCTTAATTAGAAACTATCATGGCAAACTGAATATTTTAGATTAGACTGTCTGCGCTTAACAAATGCTTCACCCGTTAATTAAGGTCAGACTTTCCTATATTCCTATAATAATAATTGGCTCTGCGTGTGATTTTACAGATCATTTTCTGTGAAAAACCTTATAATCACTGTGATCACACAAACTTCATTGCTTTGCATGAATGCCATAGCCTATAGATGTAAAAATATATCAAAGTTTTCATAAAAAAAAACAAATATTATCTCTTTTGGACTCGTTCATGCATATGAGCTTGCCTACTGAGATGAAAATTTTGCAAGAATTGCTTCTCACAGATATATCACTCGTGGATTTCAATCTCTGCTGAATGATTATCAAAGAAATGTTGTTGCTTTTCTTTGACTGGAATACTTGTTCCACAATAGTGACACCTGCGTCTGGAGCTCGTCTCCGCTTCATCCAAGCTGATGGGTTTTTTGAACGGAAATCCACACATAGTGCATGCATTCAGGATGGTCTCAGAACATTTTTGGGGCGTTTTCTTTCATTTTCTCTGTTTCTTACTCGGCTTTTTGGCAGGAAACTTGTGCTTTTTCACAGCATTTGTCTTCCTTTTCTTGGAGTTATCAGGCGCTGTAGTAGTACTGCCTTTTCTCTTATCCATTGACTTTCGCTGATTGGCGGTGTTTCCTGTATCTGAAGAGGACTGATTTGTATCTGTTACTATGGCAACACCACTTGTTGATCCAGATGAACCATTCTGACTTATATCCGTCTGGAAAAAAAAAGGATGAGAAAATTCAGTAAATGGGATTAAAACTCACAAGGTACGGCACCCAGTCACCTAACAAAGATATCAAAGTCAAACTACTTGGCCAAATCTCAACCTTTTACAAAAGAGTGGTTAACTTACCAAGTCATAATTCATAGTCATTTTAGTGTACACACTGTTGTAAAGGCATTCTGAATTTCACTCATTGTATTTTGAGGGAATTTTGTTTTTCTGATTCCCAACGTTGCATGGAAACCCCTTATTTTAGTTTTCTATGATGAAACAGAACAGTTTGAAGTTTCCTTGAGAACAGTGAATTAACCCTTTGAGTGTTGTACTTTTTCCCGCCAAAATTTTAGTACAACATTTTACCAATATTTGTAATTTTTTCCATAATTCTTTTGATCATTTTGGACCAAATGGACAGCACTTTCTACAGGTACCAGTTTTTGTTCAAAATTTTGATAAAAAATCAGAAAAAATGTTTGGAAGTGAAAACTGCATTTGAGTCGCCTTGGGACGCTCAAGAAAGTTAAAAGTAGCATGACCAATTTTCTGTTTCTTTATACCTATTCCTTTATACACCTAGGATTTGAAATATCCCAACTTAATACATTTCTAGGTACCTGTAATACGACTTGTGAGTCAAAAAATTGTCAGGCGGTCGACGATATTTTTAATTGGGCAGATTTACAGACGGGTCAGTCACAATCAGGGTGCGCTAGATGATTTTCATTTGTTATGGACATATATCTGCTATTCAGACTGATATTATATGCTTATTTGTTTCTAATAAATAGTAATAGTTGTATCTAACTTGGTCACATAAAGAAATATTGCATATATTGTGCAGGTTTGGTTGTACATCCACAAAAATGCCTTTAAAACTGTAAAAAGTAGCGTTATGCTGTTTCACTTCAAAATGTACTTAATTTCAAAATGTTTTTTTGGAACACAGTGTTAAAATTGTGGAATTTTTAGCTTACATATGTTATTGCAGAATACCTAATCTTTCTTTCACAAGTTATTTCATGTGATTATGTGCATCGGAACAGAAACTGTGGTATTTTACCAAAACTGTACCATCGTTATGTTTTTTGTGTTTTATGACCATAAGTACATATACCTTTAGTTTATATGTAGGAAAATGGGTAAAATATTGTAATATTGAATTTAATTCCAACCTCAACATCCATGGCAAGCATTTTATACACCAAAATTAAATAAAATTGCATATTGTATTGTTTTGTGAATAAATGAAAATGGAGATAGTTGTGGTCGGAATTTCTTGTAGCGTCCGTGACACACTCATATCTTAAGGACAACGGGAGTTATAAAAGATCTGATGTCACAGGCCTAAGTGTCAATAGGTGCCTACCTTAAATAAATAAATTATATAATTGCTGTCCCTTGCATTCACTATAATATTCCTAAAATATGGAAATGTAGCATCCGTGACGGTGTAGCATCCGTGACGGTGTTTACTACATTATTAATAATTAATAACTATTTAAAACATTTTAAAGCAGTTAATCCACTGAAAATACAAATACTAGTGTGTATTGTGTGTACATACATGGAGTTGGGTTACAAAATGTCTTCAAGGCATAAAATTGTAAATTTGCACAAAATTGATTTTTTAAAAAGTAATAAAACACTCAAAAAGTTATGTTGAGCCTCAACTGTAACACTTAGATTGGTGTTTTTAAGAATGCAGTAATTATATTGAATATGTTATTAGAATTCTAGTGAAAAGAACAATGAATTCTGTGCTGTATATGCATTTATTATTGTGTATTCCATTTCAATTCATTATGTCACGGATGCTACAATAAAATGCAAACATTGTTTTTCAGATTATAAGCCAATCTAAATGTGAAATAACCATCACATTTTATTGTTTTGTTATCACATTTTGAATTTTAAAAAATCAAGGGGGTAAGAAATGACATTTGTGTTAACTCTGTCTCCACCACTTTCACATATTATGAAGGCAGAGAGTACGAACGTAAAGTTGGCGTCATCCTCATCCTCATCCTCATCCTCAGGTGACCTTTCTAGCTGACGCTAAAATGACGCTACTCAGCATCAGCTTCAGCGTCGTATCCAAAGATTGCGGAGGTTACGCTACCCGATGATGGATAAATGATAAAATTCGCCCATAACTTAAGAAAATAACAACTCCATTCTTTCTCAACTTTCTTTTGAATCCTAAAACTGGTTCGCAGGTAATATTTTATCGTTAGAATATCTCATATGGACTAGTTTTTTGGAAATGTTCGTAATTTTCAGTCCATGGATCCGCGGATGTGTTTGTTGGTATCCTCTTAACTCTTGTGTTAAGATTTTCCAAAAATTGGTGCAAAAAAGGTATACATGGTCCGAAATGTGTAAAAATCGCCACCATGAGAGGTGATGTGAAAGCCCTAATTATTCAAAGGACATATAAAACAATTAACTTGTATAACTATGACTTGAGGCCTGAAAAGTCAATATATTAAACATAAAACCTTTGAACTTTAAGGAAATTAAGGGCTAAGAATGTTGCGTTATAACTACAACGTGAGAAACGGATATTGAGAGGAGAGGTAACTAAATATTATGAAATGCAAATCCCACTGTGTTTTAATTAACATTTACAGTGATATGAAACTTGGAGCACATTTTTAAAGTCGTTTTTACACTTATCATTCCATCAGACGCATTCGGGAATAATCAGATCTGACGCCGGTGGAGCTGACACTGTAGCGTCATCCTCATCCTCATTTTCGCGTGACCTCTGAGGCTGAGGATGAGGATGAGTATGACGCCAACTTTACGCTCGTCAGAGAGTACAGATATATTATAGAACAGAGGTCAAAGGTTGGCAGACTACGTCTCTGATCTCCAGCCTCACCTAGGTGTGTGTGCCCCCCATCCTGACAGTGTGTTAGAACAGCTGCAAGCCATTTGGATTTCTTGGGTGGTGTGTCAGTGTAGCAAATTTTATTGTGGGACCACAGGTCAAAGTTTAACAACCTGTCCCTCTAGCCTGATCTAGGTGTCTAGTTTTATCTTGGTTTTACACTTTAAGTAAGGCACAAGCAATGTTAACTTCTGTGTTTTTTGACGTATTGAAAGTTTATTACTGGTATGGACATTTTTCACATACTCCAACTGATTTTGCAGTAGTTGCTATAGCTTTCTTGTTCAATTTAAAGAAATTGTCAATGTTTTGACACAATTTTCACAATTTAAATGTTTGATAGAGAAAGGTTTTGGAGAAAAGAGAAAGAAAAAACCAGATTGTTGATTGCTTTTTATATTTCAAATTGACCTAACTTTCAAATTTGATTTTGGTAGCGTCCGTGACAAAATTACATGTCATACTAAACAGAAAATAATTTAGAAAGAAGTTCATTTGATAACACTGAATGGTATTAATATTGTTGCTATAGCATGGTTAATTCATGACAATAAAACTTTTACATACGGCATACCAGCGGAAGGACATAGAGAAGTTGAAAGTCCTATTAAAAAATATGATCAATATTGTTGTATTTCTCACTAAACTTGAGGTTGTGTTTATTCATGGAAAAATTAAGTAAATCATACCAAGTATAGCTTATTTTAATGCCAATATGCATCTTTTATATTGTAATAACATAAGAAAGCATTAACAAATCATTGTTTAAAATTTTATTATGACATTTGTGTTTCATGTACAACATTTCTGTAGCGTCCGTGACACTGTGTCGACCATATAAAACAACGTGCACTGTGGTAAAACTAATGACGTTTGCTTCACCAAATTTTAGGAAGATATGCCCCATACAATAACCTTTCAACATATTATTTAACTGGACAGTTATCATGAACTTGAAATTTTGACCTAAGTGACACACTCTAGCGCACCCTGATTGTGACTGACCCGAGAGGTAAACTATTCAGTTTGAACTGGAATTTAACGCCAGTACTGACTACCAAAATGTAAAGATGAATAACTTTAGCTAGGTTTACAAACACAAAACTTTTTGCCGTGACACTTAACCCTTTCACCCCCAGTTCCCTGTATACAGGTCCAACTTTACCATAGAAAACAATGGATTTGGGACAAACCATGGTGGTGAAAGGGTCAAGTCCATGGCATTTAGGAGATCATGACATAAAACTCTTGCTGTGACGAAGTCCACTTTTTACCCACAATGCCTATAAATACCACCTAGTTTGCCCGCCACTACAAGCTAATTGTGAATTATGGGGTACAATCACTTACATAGCATTACTGGTATACAGGTTTTCGTCTCTAACCAAATCATACTTTATTCAGAACAGAATTAAGACTTTACCTTTTTGACCTCTGACTTTTTGACCTTTGACTTGTTGTGAACTCTGAGATGAGATTTAAGCCGTGAGAAATGACGAAACTCTCTCTCACAAATCTGACACTTCACAGGGTGTTCACTGTGAACCACTGTCAAATGCTGGTTCAGCAGTTTCTTTGTATGGAATCCCTTGTCACACTTTTCACACATCAGAAGATTTTTGTCGCCGCTGTGGTGTCGTTCCACGTGATGTCGCAGCTCCCCCGGCACGGAAAACTCTTTCTCACACTCACTGCATTGATATTTTAATTTGGTGTGGAACCGCTTGATGTGTGTCCGGAGACTGTTTGTGTTGAGCAAATGCTTGCCACATTCCTTGCACTGCAATTTGGATCTGTCAACGTGGCGCTGCATGTGGACTGTCAGATCACATTTCCTGACGATCTTATAATCGCAGTAGTCGCACTTGTACTGCTTTTTCTGATGCAAACGTTTGTGACTTCTTAGACAATCCTCAGACTTTGAGATAGCTCCGCAAATATCGCAAGTATAAGTTTTCTCTGGCTCATGCATCTGCAGGTGATATTTGAGCTCAAAATATTGCATGAATTGCTTCTCACAGATGTGGCACTCATAGATTTTTATTTCCGCAACATGTTCATCGAGCAAATGTTGTTGCCACTGCTTGAATGGAAAACTCACACGACAAATGTGACATCTATGTCCGGGGCACTGTGCCCTCTGTTGATGAACTTCCAATCCATGGGGATTTCTAAAAGAAAATCCACACTTGTCACATAGATTTGGTTTTGTCTCATAAAACTCTTTGAACATCTTCTGTATTCCTCTGCGGTGTTTATCGGGATCACTTGGCGAAAATTTGTAGCATCTGAGGTGTCGGTTTTTTTTAGTGTTTTTCCTTTTTCTACACTCTTTTTTTACCAAATCTGTATTATTACTTGGTGTGATCTCTTTGTCTGATGAACATCTTTCTTCCCTTTCCGTCCTGTCATTAATGGGAGATATGGTGTCTTTCTTCACAGGACAATTTTCTTTCATGTCTACCATGTCATTCACGGGACTTCCTGCCTTCCCGGTAGCATCCTTCTTACTTTCATGCTGTCCTTCTTCGCCTGCACTGTTTGACGCTTCAGAGTCGTCATCATCATCGTTTGAAATACTGTCATCCTCGGCAGCACCACACATCATGCTTTCCAACAGGGCAACAGCATTCCCCTCCTCACACACCGACCTTTGCTCAATATCGGCCATGTTGCCTGTACCTGAAGATGACACACTGGTCCCTGTTACCATGGTGACACCAGCTGCATTTTCCTTCGTTGAGTGGTTAGCTGGCATCTCATCATATGAAGTCTGTAGTGCACTTCTCAGTAATATTTGTTGTCCACATCCATCGTCCTCTGCAATCCAATAATTGGTTTGCGTCTCAATGTTTTTCCCTATTCTGAGAACATCCTGTTGTTTTATTTTCAGTCCAGAGGAACAGTACTCTTTCAGGAAGACTTCACTTCCCATAAAACTGGAACAGATTCCATCTTCTGAGACAAGGATAAACACCTGACATCCAAGTTTTTCCATTAATTCTTCTCCCTGGAAAAAGACAGACATTATTTAGTTTACTTTGCAAACATACCGTATAAAGGGGCAGGATATCTAGCAGTAAAATGACCAACTTGAAGAACATTTAAATGGAAAACTAAGAGCCGACACCGTTTAACCTTTGAGTGCCAAAGTCAATTTTTGCAGCCTAAAGTCAAAATTTTTCACATTTTGGCCACAACTTTGATAAGAAACTGTAGCCAATGAAATGTAATATCATTTGGTCCAAAATTATCAAAATAATTACTAAAAACTTCATAAAAGTTGGTAAAATGTTGGACTAAATTTTGGCGGGAAAAATTACAGCACTCAAAGGGTTAACGTCAACAAGGACTAATGAGAAAACTTGGGATTGAGGACTGCCCTTCAAGGTCCATGCACCTGTAAAATGGTCACCATCCTTGTGTTAACTGCATGGAGAAAAATAACATTTTCTGTTTTTGAAAAACTATGGCAGACCAGAAAAAAATTGTAAAAGTTTGAGGGTCCAAATACATGTCCCAAAGGCGCATTCTACTTTGAACACGATTCATAAAATACCATAAATACATACTCTTCATTGATGTAGGCCAAACGTAGTGCTAACTGACAACAGAAAGAAGTTTCAATGAAAAACTCAAAAGTATACCGGTACTGTATACTGAAACAACTTGGCATTTCAACAAGTTCAAAATCCCTGCTGAAAATCCAGAATACCTAACGCTCCAATTGCACTTACCAGAAAGGATAGGGAACAGGGCAGATGACATAGAATCAATTTTGTAAGTTCACACACACAGAATGCACACAGTGTAGAGGTAGCACTGCAGACAGTATCCTACTTGTGAGGTAGATTGAGAGGTTTCAGCACACTGTCACCACTAGAGGGACCATGCTTGCACTGACATACAAAGGTTGTGATAGGAGCACTGTGGTTACGAGAACTCAAGCTGATGTCTTAGGACGGACCATTAAATCTTGGGAGGTTGGGGGTGGTCCCAATTAGATTGTGAATATTTTTTTTTCACAATTGTAAATTTTTGAAATCTTTTTTTCAGATCAGAGTCATGATGTGCTAATTTTTTTTCTAAGTAAACTGTCAGATCTATCAGTTTTGCCTTCTGATTTTTATTTTGCAAACTAGTCTGAAGATTTTACCCCTAATTTTTTGCTTTGAACATTTTTTTCTGTTTTTGACCACCTCCCTCCCAAGTTCTAATGGTCCATGCCTTAGTACTCTTTTGTTTACGTTGATGACCTACTCTGGTCGATTCTGGCCAGTTCACTTGCAGTCCTATAAACTCTCAATTTTTGCACAGAATTCTATACTTAACTAAAGAGATTATAGGGTCAGGTTCACCACTATTGTCAGAGACTTTAGGGCAAGACTGAAGATTAATGTACATAAAGAAATTCCGTTTGAATTGTTATAACGTAGGGTTAGGGTTAATTTAGAGCCCTGGGCCTCTAAGAAAATCCTTTTTCTGTCGCTACTAAAGACGTGTCAACTATTCTTCAGCCGTCTCGTCTTTAGAAATATAGTTTAGGTTGGGACTGGACATGTCAGACCATGGAAATATAGTTTGGGTTGGGACTGGACATGTCAGACCATGGAAATATAGTTTGGGTTGGGACTGGACATGTCAGACCATGGGCGTACCACAAGAGGTAGTACATCCATGGTCTGACTGTGTCATGATGGAAATAGTCTATTCTGAATTGTGTTCATCCACATCCCGGTGTTAAAATGAAGGCAGGAGAGGCCTGGCTTGATCCGGTCGATTACATTACCTTTGATAGAAGCATACAGTTGCGAATGACTGATATACACGAAGATAACCATGGTGGGACTGGATAATAGTTTTGTGCATGGACACACCGCAAAACCCTCCTGCAGTTTCGTAGCCCCGCAACTCCCCTCGGAGATTTCTTTGAGTTGCTGGGCTACAAAACTGCACCAACACAAGACCTAGCCTAGCTGCAAAATTGTAGCGCTACGGTGAGGCGGTCGGTGATTTTTGGTTTTTGCGACTTCGCTCGCTACTGGTGAGCGAAGTCGCAAAAACCAAAAATCATCGACCGCCTCACCGTAGCGCTACAATTTTTCAGCTAGACCTAGCCCTGCGTACAGGTCTGTGTGTTCCGGGCATTATATGGCCTCCACCACAGCCCTGCAACGGTCCATGGAGATAACTGGGGTATCTGCAGCGATGCATGGCAGGGCTGTGTGTTACCGGCGTTACACGGCTGTGGGAGGCCGTGTAACGCCGGTAACACAAGCCCTGCCATGCAGAGAACTAACTGGGGGTATCTGCAGCGAGATGCAAAATGGCGATCACCATGGGTAAACAAACAACTTGTCGAGTACATTATGTTTCAGAAAACGAGCGGTTTTGGATGTTAGGAGAAGTTAATCGCATCATTTCTAGGGTCGGTTAGGAGGTAAAGGTAGGCAGCGAGACAGCGAGGCTCCAAGAAACACGCTCAATGTTTATGGAACGCGATCGACGTATTTGAACAAATACCAAACCCCATACACGACAAGGTTAGTGTAGTATAGTGTTTAATCTTCAGTAGTGATAAATCGGTACGACCAAATGCAGTAAATATGTGGGATTTCACATGAAAATGCCGCGCCATGTGTGGCGCGCTTATTTTGTATGCTGCAGGGCCTTCGGCATTGTAGCTCTACAGTCTACTGGTGAGCGAGGTCGCAAAAACCAAAACTCACCGACCGCCTCACCGTAGAGCTACAATTTTGCAGCTAGGCTAGCAATGGATATGCAAGTCTGCAACAACCGGCATGCTGTCGGAAAGCCCTACGAGTATGGCGAGAGTGTCCGGCTTTGGCTACGCCGCCTCCCACCTCCGGACAGCATAGCCAAAGCCGGACACTCTCGCCATACTCGTACTATAGATAGTAGGGCTAGCTGTCGGAGTGTCGGCACAACAAAATGCCCGATTTGCAAAGTGTGCGATTTGAGAAATGGATTTTTGAGAATTAAGCATGCACGTCTGAACTTGTACTTACCCGATCGAAAAGTGAATTTATCATATCCATCCTTGACGGCAGAGAAGCAGATACGTTTTCTCCTGCCATTGTCGACACTCACTAAGCAGTAAAAGCTTGCTCATCTGAGAGCTGATGGCCTCTGACCTAGGATGCTGAAGTTGGACTCGGTTTCAGATTTGGTTTCGGATTCGAGTGACTTTAAGAAATTTTATATTTTCAGCTAATTTTGTTGTATGGTGGAATACTTTATTCACTTGGAATATATTTTCGTTACTTTCCCTGGACCTTTTATCGGCTAAAATAAAATGCAACCAGACTAGACGCAGTGAAAATAAGATCACAGTTAAACAATGAAAATCTGTTTTCAGCTAATATAAATTCTAGTGAAAATAAAATAGTCCACAGTACTTTTGTGTGCAAAGATGAATAAGTGTGTCAAGAACAAGTTTTAATGGATTACCTGTTGGCAGATGTAGTATATATTTCTCAGCATAAATTGTGTGCATATATTCACAATTAAAATGGTTAAAAGTTATACATTACAGAAAACTTCAAAGCACTTTAATTCGAAATTGAAAGGAAGTGTCGAGCAAGGAAAACGACGTTTACAAAAACATTTATACTTTAATTTGTTTCTATGTCACAATATATGTCACATGGTGTAATGCTAATGTGTGATACTAAACTCCAAGACTAAACTATCAGTTAATATGTTGTGTAATAAAAGATTGCATTGAATGCATTTCTTTGTATTGTGCGTACTACAGTTAGCTTGAATAGTCCAAACTGCACAATGCCCATAATTGCTCATAAGTTGTAAATTTTGTCTAATTTTCAGCAGTTTTGTCTGGTGTAATCATGCCTACAGCTTCTTGCACTACTGCCTAAAGTGTTTTGTTTTTTTTAAACTAAATTAATTATGATTATGTGCGAATATTTATGTCATGAAATACATGCTACATGTGCAGTAAGGTGATCTCGTTAAAATATCTCCTTGTGTATGACTAGTTATCATATCCTTCGAAAAAATAATAACATAAGCTGGAAATATAAAACTATTCTCAGTTATTCGAATCTGAAACCGAATCCGAAACTGAATCCGAAACCAAATCCGAAACCGAGTCTAACTTCAGCATCGTAGGTCAGAGGCCATCAGCTCTCAACTACCCGCTGCTGCTGACTCGCAGCGATTTTCCAAGGTTGGATCTGATGGTTGGTGTGTTTGAGTGACAGGCTCCGCCCCAACGGTTTTAGGATAGCACGCAATCCCAATCCTTGTGGAGCCTGCTATATGTTTTGCCATAGACAGTGGAGGGGGGAAGACGGACGCGTCTCTGCCGCATTTCTTTTCAAATAACCTATGTTGTAATCCTTAAATCAGATTCCCGGTAACGAGATTATCCCCGTGAAGTTTTAACTTCGAGGGCTTCCTGTCTTCGTAAAAAATATCGCGATCTCACGCATATGTGACTCTGCAAAATAGCTGTGAAGCGATCACTGCCAGTCAAGATGGACGCCACGAGCTCTGAAAGTGAATTTGCCGACGTGTTTTCTGCTTTAAAAACTGATGATTACGAAACGACTGTGATAGTTCGTTCAGCGAAGAAGAGAATGATTTTCAGCCCCAACCAACGAAGCGTCGGGACTTGCGTTATTTGGAAAATTTTTTGAGGCGTATCGACACGAAGACTGTAAAATGTGACGTTTGTGAGAAATCATTCAGTCGAATTCAGAGCTGCAAACAACATTTACTGAAGGCCCACAAGATTGTTGGTATGTAATTTAAATTACACATGCTGATTTTGTCAACTTTACTTACGGGATGGTCGAGAAAATGACACGTCTTGTCAGGCGACAAAGTTTCACTGAACAACGCATACTGAATGTGAACCCTCCACTACACTGCACTCTACCGTAACTCTATGATATGACATGATGTAGTCCGATGGCAGTGATGCAATTTGGAATTTTAACCATGGTTCGCCTATTTTATATCACCTCCTGCCTCAGAATAACTTCATCTCTTTTGTAAAAGGTTGAGTCCGGAGGCGTTCATTTGTGAGCATGTGGTTTTCAGTTTGGCATCACCGGTCTCCCAATTGAGTTGTCGGTAGATCGGGGTCGTTATGAAATAAATGAGCAAAGCTGAGAAAGTAGTGTCCGGAACTAGCTGCAAAATTGTAGCGCTACGGTGAGGCGGTCGGTGATTTTTGGTTTTTGCGACTTCGCTCACCAGTAGCGCTACAAGGCCGATGGCCCTGGGGACTAGTATCATATAAGCGCGTCGTACTCGACCAGGCGTTTTGATGTGGAATGCAACATATTTACTGCATTTGGTCGTACCGATTTATCACTACTGAAGACTAAACAGTATACTGCACTAACTTTGTCATTTATGGGGTTGGAATTTGTTCAAACACGACGATCGCGTTCCGAAACATTTCTGGGAGCCGTCATTACCAACTTCCGGTAATGGCGGCTCCCACAAACACCGACGCCCCACGCTCAATGTTTCAGAACGCGATCGTCGTGTTGAACAAATTCCAAACCCCATAAACGTCAAAGTTAGTGCAGTATACTGTTTAGTCTTCAGTAGTGATAAATCGGTACGACCAAATGCAGTAAATATGTTGCATTCCACATCAAAACGCCTGGTCGAGTACGACGCGCTTATATGATACTCCCCAGGGCCATCGGCCTTGTAGCGCTACTGGTGAGCGAAGTCGCAAAAACCAAAAATCACCGACCGCTCACCGTAGCGCTACAATTTGCAGCTATGTCCGGAACGTGAATGTTCTGCCTAGTTTGTGATTTCCACTGACCAATACATGTATTTTTTTTCAGCAGATCAATCACAAAAGGAGAACGTTGTAAAACATGGTATCAAACTACCTAAACGTCAGGCTACAGATTATGCTTGCCCTAAAAACCAGCAACTGCAAAACCATGATATGGGCAACAAAGGTAAGAATCATTTTTTTGTCATCGTTCATGGAAACAAGATAATTTCAAATATAAATGTCAAATCACAGACAGTCTACTGTCTTGGTCATATCATAGAGAGTAGAAGGGAGGGAGATATCTAAGTAAACTATTTTTACATATACTAATGAATTACTCTATATTAAAATCTGATCTCCTGATTACTGTAGTACCAGGATAATAGTTTTATTACTTGTTGTCATAATGCAAAATGGGGAAACTCAAAACTTCTTTATGATGTAAATGTTGGGTAGAATTTTTTTGTCTGATGTGAACTTATGCAGGTAAGATTGTGATATGATAGATATAGGGTAAAATTCACAACAAAATGCTACACATGAATAATTTTAGATATCTCTATAGGTCATGAATGTAATTATTTTCCTACTACGATTTATTTACGAAATACTCTCTCAATTCTAATATCAGCTACGACCACATCACTGATGACGATTGAAGATGCTATCAAGGATGCACCAAGTATAGTCTGCTCAGCCATGGAACCTTTGAAGACAAATTCCATCTTCAACAGCAAAACTTTGCCTGGTGTGGCAGAAGTGAAGACTATGGCAACTACTCTGTGTGAAGTCCTGACAGAAAACCCCACGACTGTAAAGTGTGAGCTGGAAAATGTTGTCAAAACTCTGTGGGTAGCAGTTGTTGCTGGTGACCGACAACGCCTTACATCAAGTAGACGTGAAGCAATGTTCAGGGCATTTCATTTACTGAGAACTTCAACAGAATTACGTGAACATTTGAGGACACTTTGCCAGAAAGCTGGGTTGAAAGTTTCGCCACCAGTTATGATGCTACTAGCTAGGCATATTTTTGAAAGTCTTGTCAGTCAGAGACAAAAAGTAATCAAAGTTAATGGCAACTGTGATGGCAGCATGAGTTCAGTTGAAGAAAATATTCTTCGATATGCATGTGGGTATATACCTATGGCATTGATATCACAGCTACAAAAGCGTGGGCCTAAATTTAGCTCAATGGTCAAATGTCTTCAAGGTATGAGGGGTTCAGGTCAGACTGCTGCAACATTTCTCTCCTACACCACTGAATGGGTTAATAAAGAAAATAGGGGAGGGTTATACACTGTGAATGACACAGCATATCTGTTTTTTAGACGGGTGGAGTTTTTCATAAGAAAACATAATAGGGTCTTGTTGAGCAACAATGCTTCCAATATTCATGAGTTAGTCAGTGATGAAATTTTAGATGACATGGCAACTCTAGAGCACTGGTCCAAACTGGCAATAGGACTGAGTGAGAAGTGTTCTTTGCAACTGATGTTAATGTGTGCTAAAATGTGGATAAATATCAGGGGCCATTCCACTGCCAGGAAAATGATACAAGAATTCAAAGTTGGTGAAGGATCAAAGAATAGAAGTAATAAAGCACTTAGAAAAGAACTCAAAAATCAAAAGTCAGATTAGAATACTATAATATTATCAATTGCTCACAAGATAATGACAATTGAAACTAACAAAAGCAAGTGTGCGATAGGTAACTTAGTTTTGTTTTGTTCATGTATTCTCCAGAAGATAATACATTGGTAATCAAGATCTTTTGTAGGTGCAAGTATTTTTTGAAATAAAAGCCAAGCTATTTTAACTTTGAAGTTGACAATTTTGTTTATCTTAAGTTCTAGTACCGGTACTTTTTGCAATGAAAGCCAAGCTGTTTTATTTTAACTTTGAATTTCAGTTTTGTTCTTTTGTGTATTCTCAGGAAGTGAATACATTTGTAATCAATATATTTTTTTAAGTTTAGTGGAAGTATGTAATTCAATAAAAGCCACGTTATTTTGTTTTGTATTAAAAAACGTGTGTTTATTGCATCATTTTCTTTTTCGAAGAGCTGTCCAAGTACATACACATAGAATGGAATGTTGCATGTTATCTGAAACATTGTCCCACTAGTCCTCAGATTCAATGAATTTCTATATGTGTCCACGATTATTTCGATCTGTATATGAGCGTCGTGGTAAAGCTGTACCGTCAATAAGTGCATCAGCATACGTTGTAACATTGGCCCCTCTCACAGCTAACAGATGAGATGATTTGAGTCGTAGGGCATTGGCATTCTGGCAGAATTGCAAGACGGATGGTGCTTCATTCCCTCCCCTCATCTGCGCTGGTTACCGAAGTAGGACTCCAATGGATCCTGGTTGAATTTCTCTGAAAGGACGCAATGGACCCCAGGTCTTCCCAGCAAATATCTTGATAGGTCAACACATGATTTGACTGTGAAAAAAGAAAATGTAAAGAAACATTACCACAGCCAGCATACTTAAAATCCAATGCAAATTGTACAGGAACATTTAATATAAAAAAACTGGTACTAAATGGTATCTTTTTTAGTCCCCACGGACACCGTCCGGGGGGACTTATAGGTTTGGTCATGTTCGTGCGTCCGTCCGTCCGTCCGTTCACGCAGATATCTCAGACATGCCCAGGTCAATTTCTTTCTAACTTTGCACAAGGATAGTTCCCTACCCCATACAGATGCACGTCGATTTGTTTCACAATGCGATCAATTTTGGCCGTGTTAGAGGACTTTTTTGTTTTCACCTCCATAGACACCCATGTATAAGGCATTCTCCATAGACTCCCATGTATAAGGCAGTCCATAGACTCCCATGTATAAGGCAGTCTCCATAGACTCCCATGTATAAGGCAGTCCATAGACTCCCATGTATAAGGCAGTCCATAGACTCCCATGTATAAGGCAGTCTCCATAGACTCCCCCATGTATAAGGCAGTCCATAGACTCCCATGTACCGGTATAAGGCAGTCCATAGACTCCCATGTATAAGGCAGTCCATAGACTCCCATGTATAAGGCCAAGAAAAATAAAATTTAGTTTCTCATCGTATTCATATTGCAAAAAGGATGCAGTGACACAGTTTTTAGTCCCCACTGATGAAGTCCAGGGGGCTTATAGATTGGGTCATGTCCGTCCGTGAGTCCATCTGTGAGTCCATCAGTTCACGCAGATATCTCAGATATTTTGACAAAATGTAACGTGACCTTGGTGACCTTTGACCTCAAATATACATATTTGTCCATAACTCAGTAACCACAAGTGCTACACCCTCAGTCCCTTCATATATGGTATGATGGGACAGCTTGTGACGCCACATACTGTACCTCATTAATTATGCACATATCTAATTTTGAGCGAGTCAATAGAGCTAGAGGTCTGATTTTTGGTATATAGGGATAACTTAGCAATACAATTTTTTTGACAAAATGTCACATGACCTTGGTGACCTTTGACCTCAAATATACATATTTGTCCATAACTCAGTAACCACAAGTGGTACACCCTTCATATATGGTATGATGGGAGACCTTATGATGCTTCATACTGTACCTCATTAATTATGCGCACATCTAATTATGAGCAAGCCCATAGAGCTGGATGTCTGTTTTTTGGTATATAGGGATAACTATAGGATAGAAATTTTTGACCAAATGTCATGTGACCTCGATGACCTTTGACCTGAAATATACGTTTATGTCGATAAATACGTAACCACAAGAGCTATGTCCTTTATATTTAGTAGGGTGGGAGACCTTATGACACACGCTTTACCTCATTAATTATGCACACATCTAATTCTGGGCAAGCGAATAGAGCTAGAGGTCTGATTTTTGTCATATTGGGATTAATTAGCAATACAATTTTTTTCAAAATGTCACGTGACCTTATGACCTTTGACCTTGATTATACATATATATGCATAACTCAGTAACCACAAGTTCCATACCCTCCAATTCTGGTAGGATATTAGACCTTAAGATGTCACATCTTGTACCTCATTATTATGCGCATATGCTTGGCTGGCCAATACAGCTATAGGTCTGATCTTTTTTCCCGATTTAGAACCATAACTTAGACATGCCTCATGTGTTTCAAATTGAGAACAACGACATAGACCTATGTGCCCATAGATCTCAACATATACACTCCAGTGATACTTCTTAATGACCACATTTCCCTGCCCCATCAAGACTAATACTCCCCTATTACAAGTGGGGACTATGTCATTGTCAATGACTTGTTCTTTATACACCCTTTTTTTTCCTCATTGATACATTAGCCATATTCACATGACCAGGAAATTGTAATTGCATATGGATTACATCATAGTCAACACTAAATTTTGCTCAATTATCTGGCTGGTTGTACCTTGTTTTACCATTACACATACCTGTCATTCGAAGACCCTCTAAAGTCTCTCTGCTTAATTTCATCAGGTTCTTGTTCTGCTTTGATATGTGTTCCCTTGCTTCAACTCTCTCATCCCAGTTCTGTAGATAGTTCAAGAAGTCTGTTTCCAGCCACTGTAAGCAATTGAAACATATTAAGTGTCCTTGCTCAAAATTTGTATTAAAAATGTTTAAAAATGATAGTACAGTACAGAACATAGCATTAAATTACTCTAGCTTAAGCTATGGAAGTGATCCTACATGTGCAAGTTTTTTTTCACTGAGAAAGCATGCAAATAAATGCCACATAATGTTTTGATTACTGTGATTTGATTATTTGATTACAAAATCAAATACTTACTCTTAATCTCTCATCATTTGGAGATCTGTAGGGCAGCAAGATTGGTTTCCTCTTCTTGAATCCTTCAGTCATACTACGGAGGTTCAGACAATCAAAAAACTTGTCAAAGTGTCTGACAAACTCAACTGTAGCTCTGTGGCCATCCCCATACAGCATCTCTGTACCATTCATGTCTTGTGATGTAGGTGAAGTTATTTATTATATTTTTTTCAAAGAATACTTTTAATCATCAGGTATGTTCACGTCTTGTGATGTAGGTGAAGGACACAGTGTCATAAACGGTATTTCATGTATTTGTATATTTTTACAACGAATACTTTTAATCAGCAGGTATATATTCATGTCTTGTGATGTAGGTGAAGGACACAGTGTCATAAACGGTATTTCTTGTAATTGTATTATTTTTTTCAAAGAATACTTTTAATCACCAAGTATGTTCACGTCTTGTGATGCAGGTGAAGGACACAGTGTCATAAACGGTATTTCATGTATTTGTATATTTTTACAACGAATACTTTTAATCAGCAGGTATATATTCATGTCTTGTGATGTAGGTGAAGGACACAGTGTCATAGATGGTATTTCTTGTAATTGTATTATTTTTTTCAAAGAATACTTTTAATCACCAAGTATGTTCAAGTCTTGTGATGTAGGTGAAGGACACAGTGTCAAAAACGGTATTTCTTGTATTTATTATATTTTTTTCAAAGAATACTTTTAATCACCAAGTATGTTCACGTCTTGTGATGTAGGTGAAGGACACAGTGTCATAAACGGTATTTCTTGTATTTGTATTATTTTTTTAAAGAATACTTTTAATCACCAAGTATGTTCACGTCTTGTGATGTAGGTGAAGGACACAGAGTCATAAATAGTATTTCTTGTATTTGTATTATTTTTTTCACAGAATACTTGTACTCAACAGTGTATGTTCACGTCTTGTGATGCAGGTGAAGGACATAGTGTCAGAAACCATAGACAGTGGTCTCTACTGTCTATGCTGAAATGGTATTTCTTGTATTTGTACTAAGTTTTTGTTTTGACTTAAAAGAAAAAAATCTTTTAATCACCAGGTACTGTTTTTTTCATATCTTTAATGATGACTATAATAAAGTCTAAAATAAGTTAAAAGTTAGTTTTGGCCTAATGTTATTTTTTGGTCAATTTTCTGCATTACCCAATGTAATTTACCAAGGAACTATGACTGTTAGTCATAACAGTCATAGTTATATGACATAGTTATAGTTACAGCCCACTATGATGGCTTAGTTTTGCGATATTTAGTAATTTCAGGGTTATCTCTAAGATTTTTCACAGGCGGCAAAAGGAAAAACAGTAGCTGGCGAGGGAACGCAGCGACCGAGCGGGAGGGAGGGTTTTGAAAGGGGCCCGGGGTGTCCCCCCCTCCCAACCGTTGAGGATTTTTTTATTTTGAGCTTCCATTTGTGATGATTTGTTGGCATTTAAATACCTGATTTTTATAAAATTTATCTACTATGGATCTATGAAAATTTGTTGTTTTGGTAGTTTTTAATAATGTAATTTTTTTATTAAAGAAATATCTGCGTTGGTTTGACAATGACACATTCCAGTTACATTATTATTCATTTACTTTTAATATGATCATCAACTGTACATCACAAACATCGTCATCTTTATCTGATGAACCACTATTAAAGAGACAAAGTCACTATCTTTTTTACCCTTTTTCACAAATATTGTTGCTAGTGTCAAGTTACTGATGTTGTTAGACTTTTGGAGAGAGGTCTCAAAAACGGTTGACGGTACACAACTTCGGTCTCGCTTGCATACACTGTATAAAAAAAACCCTCTCGTCAGGGGTTAACGCTAGGCTAGTATTAACCCGAGCCTGATATAACGGTCATGTCAGGAATGTTTGAATACAAACTGCAACATATCGTGCAGGCATTTGTAACAATGTTTTTACTGTGTGGCTGCTGGCACAGTGATAAGGACAACATTCGTTACAATGTAGCAGTAGTTGTCTATAACTGAAACCTCTGGAATAGAAATGGTTCATGTCTTCTGCGAGTTGAACAAAATAATAATAATAATAATAATAATAATATTTATTTCTTTAAAGCGCACTACACATACGTCTCAGTGCGCTTTACACATTTAAAATAGATAAAATACCAGCAAAACATGACAAACAAGAAATGTAGAAATAATCATAATATGCTAAAAACGTAAATGGATTAAAAATGAAGAAAATTTCTGCTGAGTAAAAAATGAAAACAGTTGAAATATAGATAAAAAAAAACATTATTAAAATTCTACAGAGTAAGTAGCAGAAAACGTTAAAATAAAATAAATGAATAAATACTCTCCTGGCGTTAAGCATAATGAGAGGTTTTCCGCTAGTTATGTACCATCGTAATTTGATAAAACTATCCAGAAAATAATGTATTTTTAGCTCCGCTGTCAGCGACGCGGAGCTTATCAAATAGGTTGATTTTCCGTCGTCGTCCGTCGTCGTCCGTCAACAATTGCCTTCTCCTCTGAAACCGCAAGTCCAATTGCTTTGAAATTTTATATGCAGTTCACTTGGGGTGACGTCACTTAAGTTTGTTCAAATTGTGGTGATATTTGCATATTTGTATTTTTGGGGCATTTTCTGCTGTTTTTGGTAAAAAAATCTTCTTCTCTGAAACCGCTTGTCCGATTGCTTTTAAATTTAATATGCAGTTTACTTAGGGTGACTACAGTCAGATTTGTTCAAATTGTGGTGAAATTTGCATATTTGTATTTTTAAGGCAATTTTTGTCATTTTTGGTATAAAATCTTTAAAAATCTTCAAAACTACAAGTCAGATAGCTTTGATATTTGGTACATATGTCCCTAGGGATGATCTATTTCAGATTTGTTCAAATTGTGCAGAAATATGCAAATTTGCATTTTTTAGACAATTTTTGCCATTTTTGGTCAAAAAATGTTTTTTTTCAAAAAGTACTGGTCTGATAGTTTTGAAATTTGATATAGAGGTTTCTATAGATGAACTTAGTAATATATATTGAATTTCTGATGAAATCTGTAATTTTGTATTTTGGGGGCAATTTTTGCCATTGTTGGTCAAAAAATGTGTATTTCCAAAACTGCTCATCTGATAGCTTTGAAATTTGGTATACAGGTTCCTACAGATAAACTTAATGATATTTATTGAAATTATGATGAAATCTGCAATTTTGTAATTTTGGGTTAATTTTTGCCATTTTTGGTCAAAAAATGTGTATTTCCAAAACTACTCATCTGATAGCTTTGCAATTTGGTATACAGGTTCCTACAGATCACCTTAATGATATTCATTGAAATTATGATGAAATCAGTAATTTTGTAATTTTGGGGCAATTTTTGCCATTTTTGGTCAAAAAGTGTGTTTCTCAAAAAGTACTGTTCTGATAGCTTTGAAATTTGGTATACAGGTTTCTACAGATGAGCCAAGTAATATATTGAATTTCTGATGAAATCTGTAATTTTGTATTTTTGGGGCAATGTTGCCATTTTTGGTCAGAAAATTACATTCTCAAAAAACTACTCATCGGAAAGCTTTGATTGACATGTTCTTAGGGATGATCCGATGTGATATATTCAAAGTATGATGAAATTGTGTATTTTTGCAGCTTATTTTGGCCACTTTTTTCTGGCCATTGCATTGAGCTATCAAAGATTTCCACCTTCTTCATCAACATGTGTCAAAAATAGTTACTCTCTACACAAACACAGCGGAGCTCTATCGGCCGCTAGGTCGCTTGTTAAAATTAAAAAAGGTCAAAAGATAGTGACTTTGTCCCTTTCAATTTACTGATATTAGCTGTTTGTAACTTCTTGTCCAGTCACTACTTTAAAAAAAATTATACCCGGTACATGAACTACAAAAAATGAAATAGTAATACAAAAAAAGTAAAACAGTAGGAACACACACATGATTAAATAAATATAATTGGTACGTTTTTATTTGAAATTTTACTCCAAAACATCTTACATGAACTTCCAAGTTTTATTAGAATGCTGTGATCATTCCGTCCTACAAGTTACGTATACGCTCGTTTCTGTAAGTTCAAAGCACATTGACCGGCTTCCTCGATTAGACATGTGAAATTAAAACCACTTCGAAGTGAACAAACTCCGTAAACCAAGTGTTCTTGTACATGTAATACGATCGATCGCGATGCACATTATTTCAATCGGACGGGTCCGTGTACAAGTAGACGTTCAACATCCCGCCCGACCCGACATTTATTATTCAAAACATACTTGATACTTATAGCGAGAGTAATATTTGGTCAGCTGTTTGTAATATTAATATGACTGTTAAAACTGTTCAGAATAACTTACGCAAACATTATCAAGCTTCTTGGTACAGTGACTTATTCAATGATAACAAGACTCTTGGGAAGGGAAACAATAAGCTCAGAACATACAGAGAATTTAAAACTAAATTTGGTTTAGAAAATTACTTACTAGATATTAAGAACATTAACTGCAAAAAATTGGTCACAAAACTTCGTATTTCTGATCACTGTTTACAAATAGAGTTGGGTAGAAGGTCAAAACCAAGAATTCCACCTGAATCAAGATATTGTAAGTTTTGTAAAACTTCTGTCGAAGATGTAGTGATAGAGAAGTTCTCTTTTCTGCAATGAATCTGTATTATCCAATGTTTGATAGTTTAAATGAAAGAGAGAAGTTTTTGTATATTTTAAGTTCAGACGACACATTGTCTCTAATGAAGTATATTAGAAAGACTTTAGTTCCCCCAGCAGCCGAAGGTAAAGACATCAACAAGAATGTTTCATTTAATGTATAGTTTATTGTCTTGCTATACTGCACTTTCCGAAGTGTGTTGTTACGCAATAAAATGATTAAAGTGATTTATTTTACGTGCATGATCTATCATCGATACAGCTTAGTGGGGCGCGATCGGCAATGCACACTTTATTTACCTTGTGAGTTCATATGAAAAACCCTTGAATTGAAACATAATTGTGGTACTTACTTTCATTCTTTTTAGTCTCTTACGAAAAGTTGATATGCTGGGAATTCTTTTTCCCACCGCTGAACTTAAAACGCCATGATTGTTTGTTCATGTGACGAAGAATTACGTCCTCTTGTTGCAATGACAACACGATGACCAATCATAGCATGGGTTACATCTCCCACGCATGGAATCCCAATGCGTTACAAATCTTCTGTTTAAAACAGACGCTGTGATTGGCTGTATGCACGCATTCAGGTAATTCTACAAGGTCATGACATTCAAATAAGCACTGTAAATGCGGCTCACACGAGTTTTAGTGGGATCGTCTTTGCGATTTTCAAGCTTTCTCGCCATTTACTCTTCAACATATAATTTAAGATCACAAAAATACTTAAGTAACAATTTTGGGTGATGAAACTTCTGAAAGTAGCCGGTAAGTCACGTACACGACTTTTAGTCAAACCAGGCGGTTGTTTTTTGCCCGTTGTTTTTGCCGGCTGCCCAGCCGGCTTTTAAGTTTTAGCGAGAACACTGACTAAGCTTTAATAGATATGCTGGCACGGTAGAGTTGACTTTTCAGATCCTCAGATTCAGATCCTCAGATCCTCAGATTCAGATCCTCAGATCCTCAGATTCAGATCCTCAGATCTCAGATTTCAGATCCTATAGCTTCAGATGCAGATTCGAATTTACAAGCCTTTTACAATACCCGTATTAACAGTATGATTGCAATATTAAATTAAATGATTTGAATATGACATGTACAAGGCAGTTATGAAAATAAAACAAGTCTACGTAAACGTTTTCGCTCAACAAGTTTCAACGAACACGGGTCTACAATTACAGATTAGCTAATTTGCTTCTTCCGACCCCTGAATTCTGATTTAGCCCTGGGTAACTGGCCTCCAACATAGATTGGTTAGTTTCCTCGCCATCAATATTACGAACGATGGTAAAATACGGACTGTCGATAGCCAGCATTTACATGATCATCGCGGTCTTGATGGTTTGGATCGCGGGTGTGTTGATCTCTGTGAGGGAACGTTCACGTGATGACATAACAAGTGGAGTCATTGCGCACCGTGTCTTCGACTGATGACATTCTGATTCTGAGATCGAAGTTTTTAAGTTCAAGATACAAGATAGAAATAAAATAATTTCTAAAGCCTTTTCAAATCTAAATTATATTTTATTTATTTAATTCCGAATCTGCGTTTGAAGTTATAGGATCTGAGGTCTGAGATCTGAGGATCTGAATCTGAGGATCTGAAAAGTCAACTCTACCATGCTGGCACTGTTGAAGTCACAGTAGCTGTAACTTTTGCCTATATTTTTCACTCGATGTCATGATGGAAATCAAGTCATATTCTGTTGAAACCACACTTAAGGTAGCGTGTTATGTTCGTTGGCAAATTTTACTTACATGTTCAACAGTGCTCAAAACAGCAGAAAAAGCCCTGAAAGCCTAGCTGTGATCATAGACCCTCGAGATTTCTCTCGAGTCTATGCTGTGATCAACAGTGCTCAACACAGAAAAGCCTGTGATCAACACTGATCAACATGATCAACAGTGCTCAACACAGAAAAAGCCTAGCTGTGATCTACAGTGCTCAACACAGAAAAGCCTGTGATCAACACTGATCAACATGATCAACACTGCTCAACACAGAAAAAGCCTGTGATCAACACGATCAACAGTGCTCAACAAAGAAAAGCCTGTGATCAACACTGATCAACATGATCAACACTGCTCAACACAGAAAAAAGCCTAGCTGTGATCAACAGTGCTCAACACAGAAAAGCCTGTGATCAACACAGAAAAGCCTGTGATCAACACTGATCAACATGATCAACACTGCTCAACACAGAAAAAGCCTAGCTGTGATCAACAGTGCTCAACACAGAAAAGCCTGTGATCAACACTGATCAACATGATCAACAGTGCTCAACACAGAAAAGCCTAACTGTGATCAACAGTGCTCAACACAGAAAAGCCTGTGATCAACACTGATCAACATGATCAACACTGCTCAACACAGAAAAAGCCTAGCTGTGATCAACAGTGCTCAACACAGAAAAGCCTGTGATCAACACTGATCAACATGATCAACAGTGCTCAACACTGATCAACATGATCAACAGTGCTCAACACAGAAAAAGCCTAGCAAACAGTGCTCAACACAGAAAAGCCTGTGATCAACACTGATCAACATGATCAACAGTGCTCAACACAGAAAAAGCCTAGCTGTGATCAACAGTGCTCAACACAGAAAAGCCTGTGATCAACACTGATCAACATGATCAACACTGCTCAACACAGAAAAAGCCTGTGATCAACAGTGCTCAACACAGAAAAGCCTGTGATCAACACGATCAAAAGTGCTCAACACAGAAAAGCCTGTGATCAACACTGATCAACATGAACAGTGCTCAACACAGAAAAAGCCTAGCTGCATCAACAGTTCAACACAGAAAAGCCTGTGATCAACACTGATCAACATGATCAACATCGCGCAGTGCTCAACACAGAAAAAGCCTAGCTGTGATCAACAGTGCTCAACACAGAAAAAGCCTAGCTGTGATCAACAGTGCTCAACACAGAAAAGCCTGTGATCAACACTGATCAACATGATCAACACTGCTCAACACAGAAAAAGCCTAGCTGTGATCAACAGTGCTCAACACAGAAAAGCCTGTGATCAACACGATCAACAGTGCTCAACACAGAAAAGCCTGTGATCAACACTGATCAACATGATCAACAGTGCTCAACACAGAAAAAGCCTAGCTGTGATCAACAGTGCTCAACACAGAAAAGCCTGTGATCAACACTGATCAACATGATCAACACTGCTCAACACAGAAAAAGCCTGTGATCAACACGATCAACAGTGCTCAACACAGAAAAGCCTGTGATCAACACTGATCAACACTGCTCAACACAGAAAAAGCCTAGCTATGATCAACAGTGCTCAACACAGAAAAGCCTGTGATCAACACTGATCAACAGTGCTCAACACAGAAAAGCCTGTGATCAACACTGATCAACATGATCAACAGTGCTCAACACAGAAAAAGCCTAGCTGTGATCAACAGTGCTCAACACAGAAAAAGCCTAGCTGTGATCAACAGTGCTCAACACAGAAAAGCCTGTGATCAACATAATCAACAGTGCTCAACACAGAAAAGCCTGTGATCAACACTGATCAACATGATCAACAGTGCTCAACACAGAAAAAGCCTAGCTATGATCAACACTGCTCAACACAGAAAAGCCTGTGATTAACACTGATCAACATGATCAACAGTGCTCAACACAGAAAAGCCTGTGATCAACACTGCTCAACACAGAAAAGCCTGTGATCAACACAATCAACAGTGCTCAACACAGAAAAAGCCTAGCTATGATCAACAGAAAAGAACGCAAGTTTAAAGCATGAACAAGCTGTCGTGAACAACACAATCCCTCAAAAAAAAAAAAACAAGTGTAGAACAAGCGTACCAAATTTACATTTAAAAAAAATAGACGCACAAATAGTTAAGAACACTTAGCTTATCCCAATTTTTTACTACTGTGGTTTAATTGACAACATTGAACAGAGCCCACAACCGTCAATGCATTACTGCTTCTAGGTAAATTATGCACATATGCAAATTATATAATTTGAATCGGCCAACCAGCTACAACCTTCGAAACTGCTGCAAGTCAGCCCACCCGCTGCCTGGTGAGTGTCGACAATGGCAGGAGAAAACGTATCTGCTTCTCTGCCGTCAAGGATGGATATGATAAATTCACTTTTCGATCGGGTAAGTACAAGTTCAGACATGCATGCTAAATCCTCAAAAATCCATTTCTCAAATCGCGCACTTTGCAAATCGGGCATTTTGTCGTGCCGACAGCATGCCGGTTGTTGCAGACTGGCATATCCATCGCTAGCCCTGCGTACAGGTCTGTGTGTTCCCGGAGTTATACGGCCTCCATCATAGCCCTGCGTGCAGGTCTGTGTGTTCCCGGCGTTATACGGCCTCCACCACAGCGCTGCAACGGTCTATGGAGATAAACTGGGGTCTCTGAGGTCCGGATCCGGACCGCAACGAAGAAACGGTCTTTTTGGCCGAAACTCTGCTCTATCGGGGCAAACTCCTTTTCGCTGCCTACCTTTACCTCCTAACCGACCCAAAAAATGATGCGATTAACTTCTTCTAACGTCCAAAACCGCTCGTTTTCTGAAACATAATGTACTCGACAAGTTGTTTGTTTACCCATGGAGATCGCCATTTTGAATCTCGCTGCAGATACCCCAGTTTATATCTCCATGGACCATTGCAGGGCTGTGGTGGAGGCCGTATAACGCCGGGAACACACAGACCTCCCATTACAACCTTTGTATGTCAGTGCAAGCATGGTCCCTCTAGTGGTGACAGTGTGCTGAAACCTCTCAATCTATCTCACAAGTAGGATACTGTCTGCAGTGCTACCTCTGCACTGTGTGCATTCTGTGTGTGTGAACTTTCAAAATTGATACTACGTCATCTGCCCTGTTCCCTATCCTTTCTGGTAAGTGGGCAGATCGTCCATGTAGCCGACACGAACACGAAGTGTCTGTTACCGGCTACTAAAAACTATGAAAAATAGTAAAGAATGAGCTACAAAACCACTATCAGTTTGAAGTTGAAGGTAGAATAAGTCTGTGCCTTAGTATAAAATACTATAAAATTCGTAGAAAGTGAAGAACCAGCTGAAAGTTAGTCGAGGGGACCTTGACCGCATATCATTTGCATCTCATTGTCGGCTACATGGACTGTGTGCCTGTAAGTGCCATTGGAGCGTTAGGTATTCTGGATTTTCAGCAGGGATTTTGAACTTGTTGAAATGCCGAGTTGTTTCAATATACAGTATACTTTTGAGTTTTTCATCGAAATTACTTTCTGTTGTCAGTGAGCACTACGTTTGGCCTACATCAATGAAGAGTATGTATTTATGGTATTTTATCAATCGTGTTCAAAGTAGAGTGCGCCTTTGGGACATGTATTTGGACCCTCAAACTTTTACAAGTTTTTTCTTGTCTGCCATAGTTTTTCAAAAACAGAAAATGTTATTTTTCTCCATACAGTTAACACAAGGATGGTGACCATTTTACAGGTGCATGGACCTTGAAGGGGCAGTCCTCAATCCCAAGTTTTCTCATTAGTCCTTGTTGACGTTAACCCTTTGAGTGCTGTAATTTTTCCCGCCAAAATTTAGTCCAACATTTTACCAACTTTTATGAAGTTTTAAGTAATTATTTTGATAATTTTGGACCAAATGATATTACATTTCATTGGCTACAGTTTCTTATCAAAGTTGTGGCCAAAATGTGAAAAATTTTGACTTTAGGCTGCAAAAATTGACTTTGGCACTCAAAGGGTTAAACGGTGTTGGCTCTTAGTTTTCCATTGAAATGTTCCTCAAGTTTGACATTTTACTGCTAGATATCCTGCTCCTTTATACGGTATGTTAGCATTTCACATGTCATTTTTCAATCAAAGTAAACTAAATAATGTGTATCTTTTTCCAGGGAGAAGAATTAATGGAAAAACTTGGATGTCAAGTGTTTATCCTTGTCTCAGAAGATGGAATCTGTTCCAGTTTTATGGGAAGTGAAGTCTTCCTGAAAGAGTTCTGTTCCTCTGGACTGAAAATAAAACAACAGGATGTTCTCAGAATAGGGAGAAACATTGAAACGCAAACCAATTATTGGATTGCAGAGGACAATGGATGTGGACAACAAATATTACTGAGAAGTGCACTACAGACTTCATACGATGAGATGCCAGCTAACCACTCGACGAAGGAAAATGCAGCTGGTGTCACCATGGTAACGGGGACCAGTGTGTCGTCTTCAAATACAGGCAATATGGCCGATATTGAGCAAAGGTCGGTGTGTGAGGAGGGGGATGCTGTTGCCCTGTTGCAAAGCATGATGTGTGGTGCTTTGGAGGATGACAGTATTTCAAACGATGATGATGACGACTCTGGGGCGTCAAACAGTGCAGGCGAAGAAGGACAGCATGAAAGTAAGGACGATGCTACCGGGAAGGCAGGAAGTCCCGTGAATGACATGGTAGACATGAAAGAAAATTGTCCTGTGAAGAGAGACACCGCATCTCCCGTTAATGACAGAACGGAAAGGGAAGAAAGATGTTCATCAAATAAAGAGAGCACACCAAGTAATAATACAGATTTGGTAAGAAAACAGCGTAGAAAAAGGAAAATCGCTCAAAAAAACCGACACCTCAGATACTACAAATTTTCGCCAAGTGATCCCGAGAAACACCGCAGAGGAATTCAGAAGGTGTTCAAAGAGTTTTACGAGACAAAACCAAATTTATGTGACAAGTGTGGATTTTCTTTTAGAAATCCCCATGGATTGGAAGTTCATCAACAGAGGGCGCAGTGCCCCGGACACAGATGTCACATTTGTGGTGTGAGTTTTCCATTCAAGCAGTGGCAACAACATATGCTCGATGAACATGTTGCGGAAATAAAAATCTATGAGTGCCACATCTGTGAGAAGCAATTCTTGCGATATTATGACCTCAGTTGTCACCTGCAGATGCACGAGCCAGAGAAAACTTATACTTGCGATATTTGCGGAGCTATCTCAAAGACTGAGGAGTGTCTTAGAACTCACAAACTTTTGCATCAGAAAAAGCAGTACAAGTGCGACTACTGCGATTATAAGATCGTCAGGAAATGTGATCTGACAGTGCACATGCAGCGCCACATTGACAGATCCAAATTGGAGTGCAAGGAATGTGGCAAGCAATTGCTCAATGCGAACAGTCTCCGGTCTCACATCCAGCGGTTCCACACCAAATTAAAATATCAATGCAGTGAGTGCGAGAAAGAGTTTTCCGTGCCGAGGGAGCTGCGACATCATGTGGAACGACACCACAGCGGCGACAAAAATCTTCTGATGTGTGAAAAGTGTGACAAGGGATTTCATACAAAGAAACTGCTGAACGCCCATTTGAGAGTGTTTCACAGTGAACACCCTGTGAAGTGTCAGATTTGTGAGAGAGAGTTTCGTCATTTCTCACGGCTTAAATCTCATCTCAGAGTTCACAACAAGTCAAAGGTCAAAAAGTCAGAGGTCAAAAAGGTAAAGTCTTAATTCTGTCCTGGATAAAGTATGATTTGGTTAGAGACGAAAACCTGTATACCAGTGATGCTATGGAAGTGATTGTACCCCATAATTCACAATTAGCTTGTAGTGGCGGGCAAACTAGGTGGTATTTATAGGCATTGTGGGTAAAAAGTGGACTTTTCGTCACAGCAAGAGTTTTACATCATGATCTCTTAAATGCTTTGGAATTAAGTGTCACGGCAAAATGTTCTGTGTTTGTAAACCTAGCTAAAGTTATTCATCTTTACATTTTGGTAGTCAGTACTGGCGTTAAATTCCAGTTCAAACTGAATAGTTTCCCTCTGTAAATCTGCCAAATTAAAAATATCGTCGACCACCTGACAATTTTTTGACTCACAAGTTGTATTTCAGGTACCTAGAAATGTATTAAGTTGGGATATTTCAAATCCTAGGCTGTTTTCACTTCCAAACATTTTTTCTGATTTTTTATCAAAATTTTGAACAAAAAGTGGAGTCTGTGGAAAGTGGTGTCCATGACTGTTCTCAGGAAACTTCAAACTGTTCTGTTGCATCATAGAAAATAAAAATGAGGGGTTTCCGTGCTAACTTTGGAATCAGAAAAACACATTCCCTCAAAATACAATGTGTGAAATTCAGAATGCCTTTACAACAGTGTGTACACTAAAACGACTGTGAATTATAGCCTGGTAATTTAACCACTCTTTTTTAGGCTCATATTTTGTATTTATATAAATACCAAAAAGAGCATATATGGTGAGTCAGTGGCGTCTGTATGTCTGTTTGTATGTACCGGTATGTGGGTATGTACCGGTATGTGCGGATGTATGTCCGTCACACGCAAAAGCTCCCATATCGCCTAAGTTGTCATCTCAGTATTTGGTGTACAGGTAGATGCAGGGGTTGAGATGTTATGTTGTTCAAATGAACGTGTCAGTGTCAAAAATGTGCAAATGAGGTAAGAAAAAGGGAAATTCTGCAAATGTTCAGGAGTAGTGGCATGCCAATGACTGAAGCAGGATACTCCACTGACCTTGAGTCATTTCCTGTCATTGTTTATGAACTGTTACATATTAACAGACCTGCTCAAACTAAGGGACGGACCATTAGATCTTGGAAAGGGGTGGTCACAATCAAATTGTGAACATTTTTTTACAATTGTAAATTTCAAAAAAAAATTGTTTTCCAAATGAGAAAAGCTGTGCTAATTTTTTTTTTCTGAGTAAATTTTCAGATTTATAATTTTTTTTAGTTCGACACTGTCTGAGGATACAATATACATCCATACCACTAGCAAAAATAAGATTGCGTGCTGTAACTACAACATACATATGGCCTAGTGATTTATATTGCTGATAGATTCTGCAAAATGATGCAGATCATCTTTTGACAAGCTGAGAAGCTGTTTGCAAAAAATGTGGTGAAATTTCAATATTTGTGTTTTTAGGACAATTTTTGATCAAAACATCCATTTCTCTGTAGCAGCATGTCCAACTTTTGTCATTCTTGTTTTTGTGGTTTAAATATTTCTTGTTGTCTTTCTGGTTGTACATTGCAGAAATCATTGTCATAACATCAACGTAGAATTTTCCTGCACTGAACAGATAGAAACAACATTTATTGTTGATCTTTGGTACCCCATACTGGTATGTACCAATTCTGATCAAATGTGAGCGACACCGTATAATTGCGGTATTTTTTTTTTAGGGTGGGGATTTGGCCAAGTAGTTTTCAATGTGATGGCTTTGTTAGGTGACTGACTGGGTGCTGTTCATGTACCTTGTGAGTTTGACTCCAATTTACTGAATTTTTTCATCCTTTATTATTCCAGACGGATATTAGTCAGAATGGTTCATCTGGATCAACAATTGGTGTTGCCATAGTAACAGATACAAATCAGTCCTCTTCAGATACAGGAAACAACGCCAATCAGCGAAAGTCAATGGATAAGAGAAAAGGCAGTACTACTACAGCGCCTGGTAACTCCAAGAAAAGGAAGACAAATGCTGTGAAAAAGCACAAGTTTCCTGCCAAAAAGCCGAGTAAGAAACAGAGAAAAAGAAAGGAAACGCCCCAAAAATGTTCTGAGACCATCCTAACTGCATGCACTATGTGTGGATTTCCGTTCAAAAAACCCATCAGCTTGGATGAAGCGGAGACGAGCTCCAGACGCAGGTGTCACTATTGTGGAACAAGTATTCCAGTCAAAGAAAAGCAACAACATTTCTTTGATAATCATTCAGCAGAGTTTGAGATCAACGAGTGATATATCTGTGAGAAGCAATTCTTGCAAAATTTTCATCTCAGTAGGCAAGCTGATATGCATGAACGAGCCCAAAAGAGATAATATTTGTTTTTTTATGAAAACTTTGATATATTTTTACATCTATAGGCTATGGCATTCATGCAAAGCAATGAAGTTTGTGTGATCACTGTTATTATAAGTTTTTCACAGAAAATGATCTGTAAAATCACACGCAGAGCCAATTATTATTATAGGAATATAGGAAAATGATCTGTAAAATCACACGCAGAGCCAATTACTATTATAGGAATATAGGAAAATGATCTGTAAAATCACACGCAGAGCCAATTATTATAAGTTTTTCACAGAAAATGATCTGTAAAATCACACGCAGAGCCAATTATTATTATAGGAATATAGGAAAGTCTGACCTTAATTAACAGGTGAAGCATTTGTTAAGCACAGACAGTCTAATCTAAAATATTCAGTTTGCCATGAGAGTTTCTAATTTTGATTAGGTGCAGTCAAAAAATAGGAACGATTTTTCTGTTCATCGGGATGTACAACACTATGTGAAAGGACACCATAGAGGATACACAAAAACTTCACATGTGTGGAAAACTCAAGAAAGGATTTCATACACAAATCTCCGGCATAGCCATTTGAAAGTTTTTCACATTGAGCATTCTGTCAGACTTGTGGGAAAGAATTCAGACATTGCATGCTTAAACCTCATCTGCTTATGAGCATAAAGTTGGCGTCATCCTTATCCTCATCCTCAGCCTCAGGTGACCTTTCGAGCTGACGCTGAAAATGATGCTACTCAACGTCAGCTTCAGCATCGTATCCGAAGATTGCCGAAGTTACGCTACCCGATGATGGATAAATGATAAAATTTGCCCATAACTTAAGAAAATAACAACTCCATTCTTTCTCAACTTTCTTTTGAATCGTAAAACTGATTCGCAGGTTATTTTTAATCGTTAGAATATCTCATACAGGCTAGGTTTTTGGAAATATTCTTAATTTTCAGTCCATAGATCAATGGATGTGTTTGTTGGTATCCTCTCAACTCTTGCGTTAAGATTTTCCAAAAATTGGTGCAAAAAGGGTATACATGATCCGAAATGTGTAAAAATCGCCACCATGAGAGGCGGTATGAAAGTCCTAATTATTCAGAGGACATATAAAACAATTAAATGCTAAAACTATGACTTGAGGCCTGAAAAGTCAAGGTATTATACATATAACCTTTGAACTTTAAGGGCTGAGAATGTTGCGTTGTAACTACATAGTGAGAAACGAATATTAAGAGGAGAGGTTACTAAATTATGAAATACAAACCCCACTGTGTTTTGATTAACATTTACAGTGATATACAACTTTGAGCACATTTTTAAAGTTGTTTTTACACCTATAATTTCATCAGACGCATTCAGGAATAATTGATCTGATGCCGGTGAAGCTGACGCTGTAGTGTAATCCTCATCCTTATTTTCGCGTGACCACTGAGGCTGAGGATGAGTATGACGCCAACTTTACGCTCGTTGCACCTGCTTGCTCACAACGGGTCAAAGGTCAAAACGGGCAAGATTTAACATACATATTTCTGGAGAGATCATTAGTTCAAACACACATACCACTACACCAGCATTACCATGGATGTATAATATAGTCAGCAGCAGGCAAATAGTGGGCTGACTAAAATTTGCTAGTTGTGACAATTATTAGTTTAATAAAAAACACTTCACGTTTGTACAAAGAGGATTTTATTCAAGAAAACCCCTGCACTGTCGTTAAAATGTTTGAGGTGTCCTGATTTGTGGAAAAATGACTTGGCATCATTCTATAGACTTCATCTGCTGGGTCACAATGGGTCAAAGGTCAAAAAGGTCAAGAGTTACCTTTTCCTGGAGAGCTAGCCAGTCTTATGCTACTGTTGCTGAAAGGGCGGTGGTCATCGGATCGGGGCTCAAAGGTTGCTAGGGACCCCTACGACTGATATGAACACTGTATCCAAGCTACATCGGCGATTGATGAAAGTTAAAATGTTTGTCTTAATATACTTTGTAAAATTTAAATGTTGCACCTATTTTGATACAATGCATCTATATATAGTGCATGAAATACAATGTTTGTTAACAAGAAGGTTGCACATGCGCTGTTCGACGACCACTGCCCTTTAAGCATTCTCTTATCATTAGAGTGGTAACAGGGTACTTGACTTGCTATTGGACAGCGCCTTCAGACTTTGACAATGGATTGGGAAAATCCAACTGTACATATTTTCTAAATTAACCTTCAGCTAATTAAAGATCCATTAGCTGTAACTTTGGTCATTTTTAGCTCACATTTGGTGTACCAATGTGAGGTTATCAAATCAGTTCATTTGCATCTGATTTGCATGTCTGTATGTCTGTATATTTGTGGGTATGTGCGGATGTATGTCCGTCACACACAAAGGCTCCCATACCGCCAAAGCTACCATCTCAGTATTTGGTGTACAGGTAGATGCAGGGGTTGAGATGTGAATTTGTTCAAATGAACACATCCGTGTCAAAAATGTGCAAATGAGGTAAGAAAAAGTGAAATCCTGCAAATGTGCAGGAGGCATGCCAGTGAGAAACAGGCAAACTCCACTGATCTTGACTCATTTCCTGTCATTGTTTATGAACTGTTACATATTAACAGACCAGCTGCAACCATAGACAGTAGATGGGGGAAGACCGTTTATACTAAACTAAGAGGGGCTTGTTTCTGTTATGCATGTTGCTAAAGTTGACCTCCAGTACCTAAAGTTAGACCTTAATTACTTTTGTCATTCTCGTTTTTCTGGTTTAAATATTTCTTGTTGTTTTTCTGGTTGTACTGTGCAGAAATCATTGCCATAACATCAACGTAGAATTTTCCTCCACTGAACAGATAGAAACAACATTTATTGTTGATCATTGGTAACCCATACTGGTATATACCAATTCTGATCAAATTTGAGCAACACCGTATAATTGCGGTATTTTTTTATTTTGTTTGTTTCTGTGTATCACCTGCAGTTTCTGGTTTGAATCCCTGAACAATGGAGAAATTCCTAATATTTAGCTCATAAATATACCCTATATGTCATTGAGTATAATCTGCATTGTTATTGTTTAAATTTTGTATTCAGGTCCGGACTAGAATACATTTATCAACAATAACTATGGTCATTTCACATATACAGGCTGTGTTGGCAAGGAGGACACTGGGCATTGGTCATGATGATCAGAATATAGTAAACTTCTGTAGTTGATACATTGAAACAGAGTAGTGAAGAATTAGTCAACAGTTACAGCTAACGTCTCTTATGCACCTCAAAAGTAAAAGAGTCTGACTTAAACTTTAGTTCAAATTTTCCTCAAGGAATCTTTCAAGCATTCACTTTCAAAATCAAGAATGAAAATTGGGGGTCACCTTGCAAATTTTGATCCACAGAAACAAATTACTCGAGATTTTATCAATATTTGAAATGCAAAAGACCTGCCATCAGTGTAATCAGTGTACTGAGAAATTAAAGTTTTTTCTCACTCAAAGAGCTTCAAAAAGTTCCCCAACAGGTGGTAGATCAGAATTGAGAGTTCAAATATCTGTCCCTGAGGCGCATTCTACTTAAATGAGAACTGTATCTGTCTACCCACACCACTACACATTATGTGGATACATGAAGGTTTTACGCTATGGAGAATGCACAGAATAGCGATGAAATCTTATTAGAGAGAGAACACACCGACGAACGGTGAAATTCTATGAGAAATGTATCCCCATACATGACCTTGGTGTTGAAGTTTCTTTACGAAAGTCACCTTTGTTTTGTAATGGGACACATACATATTTAAACATTCCAAAGACATTTCAGTATATGACTTCTTTGTCTCATTAGAAAGATCAAGTACAGTTTTCATGCCCTCAAAAGTGAGTGACAGCCATTGCCTAAGACACCCTGTATCTTCCCAGAAAAAAAAAATCTTTCAGATGTTACCATTGCAGATCTCCAGAACAAGTGATATCAATGACATCAATTATATATATAAGTACCAGTGTCATTATTGTGAACACGGCTAATAAATAAATAATATTTCTTCACCGTTTTGCAAAATATCTCGTCAGCCGGGCGCATGGGCAACGTCTTTGTACGTTGGTCAAAACTAATGACACTGTAGGTCAGGATATGACATCGGTCAAAGTAAGAGTGAATAAGGAAGACGAAAATGCTTTCATCGATTGACAAAAATGAGAAGGAACGAGTCAGTAAATATCAATCCATAAAGGGGTGATCGAGACTGCCATCCCCATGATTAATCAACTAGGAACAAAATATATATTTCGATCGACAGACTTACACAACCAGAGACAGCATTTTATGCAGCTTTAAAATAAGTCACCGCCTTTCCTATAGTAACACCCCGTTTGCGTTTCGATCTACTCTTCTCTGTCCCCAATCGGTATGGCCGTCCGGGTTTCGCCTGCCGTCGGTGTACTGACTGATGCATGGTTCTTCAGCTATCTTTTCATCGTTTGGCATAAAATACAGCACCTCTTTTGGTGCACAAGGCAAATCAACGTTTAGAAAGAAAGTCACAGGAGGTTAGCATATTATATAGGTGAAATTAGAATGGAATATTGAAGATGAAAAGACTTTTATCGGTCGACAAAAATTGCCACAAAACCGAGAATTGAGATTGTCTATGATTTATTAATAGGGTACAAAATATTCTATTGAGTCATTAAAACAGCCAGAAAGAGCATTTTCTTCAGCTTGAAAAAATAAGTCGTCGTCTTACTCTTTCCTTGACACTGTCCCCATTTGCGTTTGAAAATATTAGTCTGTTCCCAGTCGGTAAGAACGCACGCGGCGCGGCGGCCGTATTTACCGACATGTAACATCGATTTTTCCTCAGCAATTTTTTCAGCGTTCGCAAAAGATTTCGCAAACTCGTTCTTTTAGTGCACGGGGCACATCTGTCTATGTGTTTTAGGAACAAGCAACGTGTGGTTTAGAACATACTGTAATATCTGTCAAATTAGGAAGGGATATTGATTCACACAGAAAGAGTCTGTAAATTTCAATCGACATGGGATGGTAAGAATTCGGAAAAGACAATGAGAAAGGGAGAAAGTAGGAAATTTATTCTTACTTCTTCGATATTAAGGTGAGAAAATAGTTACAAAACCAGAGAATAGAGGGTTGGTACTTCACACACATGCTGAAACTTCACGCATATTTCGAAAGCGGCGACTGAGATCCAGCTCACTAAATCACTGAGGTTTCCCACTTGGCGAAAAATAATCATGTGACCCAATGAAAACCAATCTAGAAGCCGTTTACAAAGCCCTTTGTTGTTCTCATTTCTGCCTTTTTGTCTGACCCGTGGTTCATCGTATTCGTAACGGTGGTTTTCGATGTCTTGAAATATCGTTCATTCACCAACTGAAGGAAGTTTTTGAAGGGTATGTAATTCGGTCGAATTAATAGAGATCGAGAAAGTCCCAATTTTAGTCGGTGGTCGATTTGAAAGGGCCCAAATAAAATTATGTTTTGTGAAAAAGATAGGGTGGTCGAATTAATAGGGTGGTCGAATTGATCGGGTTTTTACAGTAGTTTATTTCAATACACTAGGCCACCGGCCTTTCGTTACATGTTACAGATCACAAAATGTAGTTCGAGGTCAAAGGTCACATCTCAAAAGGATTTTTACACATAAAACTTGTCTCACTCAAGAGGTCTATCTGCAATCTGTCTTTTTTTAATACCATTATGGATGTACTTAGCCAGACTAAAAATCACGTACTTTTGGTTGTTTTTCATCAACTCAATAAATTTAACATAAGAAACATTTTCACGGTAGTATACAGGTAAGTATTCACTTCTTAAATCTTGTGTAAATTTACAAATCAACAGAAAATGGTATTCATCGTCTACAACATCGTCTTCACAATATCTGCACAATCTCATTTGTCTTTCTATTTTGAGCTCCCTTCCTTTTACAATTTCCAGTTTGCTTTCCGCCGCACATCTGATTCTAGCTATCGCTGATATCAGATGTCTTTCTGGTAAGATATTAATGTATCTTTCTGGTTCTAACACTAATTTGAAATGAACATAATTAAAAAGTGAATTTTCATTATTTATGTTAATATACCATGTTTGAATACAAACTTCGACCACTCTTGAAATAAATAATTGCAAAAAATATTCAGGATTTCCTATTTCGTGTACCAACCATGCATGCATAATTAAAACCAAAATTTTGAAGTACAACACGCACTTGACTTGCCCAGGTTGTTTTCCCATCTTCATCCAGTCTTTTGAGCATTTGATAAGCTCTAAAAGGAAGTCGGTGTCTATCCATGTGAATTACTTTCAACCAATATTTAATAACTTTCTTAACACATAAAACATACATTGGCAGTCTTCCACATTCACCTAATACTGCATTTCCTGACGTATTTGATCTTACAGCCAGTATGTTTTTGCAAAATCTTGCCTGCACCTTTTCAATATTTTCATGTTTTTTATAACCCCATATTTCAGCGGAATAAGTCAAGATCGGGGAGACCATACAATCAAACAACTTAAAGTATAACGATAAAGGAAGATTTCTAATTTTGTAGCAAAATGTCCTCACCGTCGCCAAATTTTTACTTGCTTGTTGTACCAGGGTATTTATTGCTTTACCCCATGTACCCCTAGAAGAAAATAACACACCAAGATATTTGTCAACTCCTTCCAGTTTGTCATTCATTTCCTTCCTCATTTCTTGTATCTGACCAAGAATCATTGTTCCAACACTCATTTCTATTTCTGACTCTGTAACTGAGCTCCGTTTAGGTAATTCACCAGCCTGGTGACTAGGTGATGCTGGCGCTGATGACGTGGCCTTACCGCTACGTAACTTCATCGACTTTTCTTTTTCTGTAGATGGCCCTGGATTTAATTCTACGTCCCCAGCACATAATATCAACGCATTCAATGCAATTACAAGAAGAAGGAACAGTGGAAGTGCTGACCACAGACATGAATCATAGGTGTTGCCCACCTTGCCACGTGTTGTATCATTTTCAATATGTCCACCAACACCACGCCATGAGGTCGGCTGCTGGAAAGTTCCAATTTTTGCTCTCCATGCCTCCAGATTAATACCCATACTGTAAATTTTCTACCAGGCGCTCCTCGGCACGTCACAACAATATACGAGTCCGTTCTCCCTGGCTTTCTCCAACTTTGTGTGCGAATATCACCAAAATTTTCGGGAGCACCTCAGTGAGTGTGTGCTCCGCTAGGGCGTACCTTAAATTTGTCCTCAATGACATCAATTATTCAAGTTGTCATTATTGTATGTGTGTGCAGTGTTGCTTTTTACCGCCATGTTTATTCAGTGAGTTTACTGTTTTCTTTGAGCATTGTATGTCTAAATTTGACATTTATTACGCTCGTGTGCTTCTAACCTATATTTCTTACCGTAGAATGTGGTAGTTGGTCTCTAAAAATTTTACAGTTCATTTCCGATATACCTCTTGTTGGAGCTTAGTTATAATCTACAAATTTGTGAAATGGCAAAAAAAGCAAAATGAAATAATAAAGAAGCTGAAAAGTAGAGAAATTCATACATTAACATAGAAATAAAGAAACTGAAATATATATCTTCAGAGATATAAATCCTACAAGCAGGTAAACAGACTTGCGCCACTGGCTTTCCTCACTGTCTTATTACAGTGCTTCCATGTGGCTAAGGGACTGGACAGAATTACAGGGAGGGAGGGCCAGTGTTTTTCAAAATTACCCTCCCAAATTTTCATGTGCAACAAAGAGTATCGTCACCATCGTCCGGTGTATCACATTATCCACGTCAATAATATTTTGACCCTTTCTCTTTTGGGCCATCTCGGTTTGATTGTTGAATCTAACCTCTCATGTGTTGTCTACCTTGCATGGACTAACAAGTCCATGGTGTATTCAATTCTTTTAAAAAAATTCAAAATCTTGAAATAGGAAGATATCGAAATAATTGAATTGTAGACTCTTTCAAGGCTCACGTATTTAATGAGTTATTTTTTGAGGTCAATAAATTTTTTCTGACCTTAATAACAATAAAGGAAGAGCAGCATAACTGCGAATACCTTAAGTGGATATTTAATATTACAAAGTATTGGTCCGAAAAAGTAGCCATCTCAGTTGATATTAGACAGAAAAGAGCTCCAAGCGAGTCAATGTCCTGCTGGAGCGCCCTCTACGATATGGTCGGGATTGTCAGAAGGATGCTGAAGTTAGACTCGGTTTAGGATTCGAGTGACTGAAAGAAATTTATATTTTCAGCTAATTTTGTTCTACCGGTATGGTGGAATACTTTATTCACTTAGAATATATTTTTGTTACCTTCCCTGGACCTTTTATCGGCTAAACTAAAATGCAACCAGACTAGACGAAGTGAAAATAATATCACAGTTAAACAATGAAAATCTGTTTTCAGCTAATATAAATTCTAGTGAAAATAAAATAGTCCACAGTACTTTTGTGTGCAAAAATGAATAAGTTTGTCAAGAACAAGCTTTAATGGATTACCTGTTGGCAGATGCAGTATATATTTCTCAGCATAAATTGTGTGCATATATTCACAATTAAAATGGTTAAAAGTTATACATTACATAAAACTTCAAAGCACTTTAATTCAAAATTGAAAGGAAGTGTCGAGCAAGGAAAACGACGTTTAAAAAAACATTTATACTTTAATTTGTTTCTATGTCACAATATATTTCACATGGTGTAATGCTAATGTGTCATACTAAACTCCAAGACTAAACTATCAGTTAATATGTTGTGTAATAAAAGATTGCATTGAATGCATTTCTTTGTATTGTGCGTACTACTGTTAGCTTGAATAGTCCAAACTGCACAATGCTCATAATTGCTCATAAGTTGTAAATTTTGTCTAATTTTCAGCAGTTTTGTCTGGTGAATTCATGCCTACAGCTTCTTGCACTACTGCCTAAAGTGTTTTGTTTTTTAAACTAAATTGATTATGATTATGTGCGAAACGTTTATGTCATGAAATACATGCAACATGTGCAGTAAGGTGATCTCGTTAAAATATCTCCTTGTGTATCAGTAGTTATCATATCCTTCGAAAAAATAATAACATAAGCTGGAAATATAAGACTATTGTCAGTTATTCGAATTCGAAACCGAGTCTAATTTCAGCATCGTCTCTGACCTTCTTATCTGACAATCCCAACCATATCGTAGAGGGCGCTCCAGCAAGACATTGACTCGCTTGGAGCACTTTTCTGTCTAATATCAACTGAGATGGCTACTTTTTTGGACCAATACTTTGTAATATTAAATATCCACTTAAGGTATTCGCAGTTATGCTGCTCTTCCTTTATTGTTATTAAGGTCAGAACAAATTTATTTACCTCAAAAAAGAACTCATTCTCAAAAAAGAACTCATTAAATATGTGAGCCGGCCTTGAACAAGTCTACAATTCAATTATTTCGATATCTTACTCCTATTTCAAGATTTTGAACTTTTTTAAAAGAATTGAATACACCATGGACTTATGAGTCCATGCAAGGTATAGACAACAACAATCAAACAGAGATGGCCCAGAAGAGAAAGGGTCAAAATATTATTGACGTGGATTGTGATCCACCGGACGAGGGTCACGTACTCTAGCTTTGTTGCACATGAAAATTGGGGAGGGTCATTTTGAAAAACACTGGCCCTCCCTCCCTATAATTCTATCCAGTCCCTCAGCCACATAGAGGCACTGTAATAAGACATTGGGGAAAGCCAGTGGCGCAAGTCTGTTTACCTGTTTGTAGGATTTATATCTCTAGATATATTTTCAGTTTTTCTTTATTAATGTATGAATTTCTCTATTTTTCAGTTTCTTTATTATTTCATTTTGCTTTTTTTGCCATTTCACAAATTTGTAGATTATAATTAGCTCCCACAAGAGGTATATCAGAAAAGAACTGTAAAATTTTTAGAGGCCAACTATCTGTCCCCGGTGGCACATTCTACGGTAAGGAATGCTAAAGGTTAGAAGCCCGGGGTTAGAAGCACACGAGCATAATAAATGTCAAATTTAGACATACAATGCTCAAATAAAACTGTAAACTCACTGAATAAACATGGCGGTGAAAAGCAACACTGCACACACATACAATAATGACAACTTGAATAATTGATGTCATTGATATCACTTGTTCTGGAGATCTGCAATGGTAACATCTGAAAGATTTTTTTTCTGGGAAGATACAGGGTGTCTTAGGCAATGGCTGTCACTCACTTTTGAGGGCATGAAACTGTACTTGATCTTTCTAATGAGACAAAGAAGTCATATACTGAAATGTCTTTGGAATGTTTAAATATGTATGTGTCCCATTACAAAACAAAGGTGACTTTCGTAAAGAAACTTCAACACCAAGGTCATGTATGGGGATACATTTCTCATAGCATTTCATCGTTCGTCAGTGTGTTCTCTTTCTAATAAGATTTCATTGTATTCTGTGCATTCTCCATAGTGTAAAACCTTCATGTATCCACATAATGTGTAGTCGTGTGCGTAGACATACAATTCTCATTTAAGTAGAATGCGCCTCAGGGACAGATATTTGAACTCTCAATTCTGATCTACCACCTGTTGGGGAACTTTTTGAAGCTCTTTGAGTGAGAAAAAACTTTAATTTCTCAGTACACTGATTACACTGATGGCAGGTCTTTTGCATTTCAAATATTGATAAAATCTCGAGTAATTTGTTTCTGTGGATCAAAATTTGCAAGGTGACCCCCAATTTTCATTCTTGATTTTGAAAGTGAATGCTTGAAAGATTCCTTGAGGAAAATTTGAACTAAAGTTTAAGTCTTTTACTTTTGAGGTGCAAAAGAGATGTTAGCTGTAACTGTTGACTAATTCTTCACTACCGGTACTCTGTTTCAATGTATCAACTACAGAATTTTACTACAATCCGATCATCATGACCAATGCCAGTGTCCTTCTTGCCAACACAGCCTGTACCGGTATATGTAAAATGACCATTGTTATTGTTGAAATGTATTCTAGTCCGGACCTGAATACAAAATTTAAACAATAACAATGCAGATTATACTCATATAGGGTATATTTATGAGCTAAATATTAGGAATTTCTCCATGGTTCAGGGATTCAAACCAGAAACTGCAGGTGATACACAGAAACAAACAAAATAAAAACATAGGGCCAAAGTCCCTGAAGCTACTATAGACATGGATACAAAATTAAGTATTTCCTGACTGTATGAAATTATCTCACTAAGGTCATCCTAGGGACATGTAAACCAAATATTAAAGCTGTCTGACCAGCGGTTTTGAAAAAACAAGCGACTCAACAGTTGACAGAGCTCTGCTGTGTTATGTAGAGAATAACCTTTTGTGACACATGTATTGATGAAGAAGGTGGATATCTTTGATGGCTCATTTCAGGATGGCCTGACCAAAAATGGAGAAAAATTCCGTAAAAATACAGATTTGCATATTTCATCAGACTACATTAGTCTATAATAGCAAATAAACAAGATTTAATTACGTTCTAATAAAAGTGAACAAGACTTGCTTAAATCAAGATTTACGTCATAAAAAACAGCATATCTGTCAGGTTATAAAGAATCTTGAGCTGGTTATCTTTCAATATCAGTATTTTCATCCTATTAATCAAGCACATTTTAACTTTCAAATTAACATTGTAATTAAGTTCTGTTGAATAAGTTGAGACTGTACGTACTCAGAGAAAGCACACTGAAGAGACAAATGTTTGAAACTTAAGAAGTTCAAGGTCATCAAAAGCATTATAAGGAATCATGTTACACTTTCATTGCACTGTTTACACAGATTGCATAATTGCTATAAATAGCACATGAGGAATCTTACAGCCTAGCTTTACCATAAAGACCCTATCACTTTGACCACTCTTTTAACTGACCACTCTATTTTTTCTCTCAAAAAGTAATCTTATTATATCCTTACCAAGTCAACCATAAATGGAAATTAGAACTTTCTCTATCTCTAGTTATTTGACCACCCTATCATGACAAACCGTTATGAGTAATTTCTTTTAGATAACATAAATGGTGGTTCAGAATATGTCAAAGTTGGGATTCTGGAAAGTTGCCTTTACATGTTTTAATCCTCCAGGATGGTAAGTATTTCACTATGAACTGTCAAAAAAAGTTGAACTTTCTAATTCCACACTAAAATTATTTTGGCTTTGATGATTTCCTAATTAATTCAATTATTTAAAATCATATTAATTATTTTTTTCTGGGTGAATTGATAGGGTTTATACAGTACAAGAATTACATACAATGTAAGTCAAATTTTGACCAAAAATGACAAAAAAATTCCTTAAAAATACACATTTGCATATTTCATCACAATTTGAACAAATCTAAGTTGGGTTATCCCTAGGGACCTGTATACCGAATATCAAAGCTGTCTGATCAGCGGTTATGAAGAAGATTTTTTACCAAAAACACCTTTTTTGGCATTAATTTGCCTATTTTCAACAATATCAAAAAATTAAAAAAAACAGTTTCTCAAAATCATATTTTTCATCTACACAACAAATATCAAATCAGTAAGTACTGCAGTTCTCAAGATATTTGAGTGGACGGACGCCTCACAAACGGACATACATACATACATACATACAGACTGACGCCGGACGGATACCCATCCCAATAGCTTCTATAGACTATAGTCTATAGTAGCTAAAAATGACCAAAGTTAGAGCTAATGGATCTTTAATTAGCTGAAGGTTAATTTAGAAAATATGTACAGTTGGATTTTCCCAATCCATTGTTAATGTCTGAGGGCGCTGTCCAATAGCAAGTCAAGTACCCTGTTACCACTCTAATGATAAGAGAATGCTTAAAGAGCGGTGGTCATCGGAACAGCGCATATGTGCAACCTTCTTGTTAACATACATTGTTTAATGCACTGTATATAGATGCATTGTATCAAAATAGGTGCAACATTTAAATTTTACAAAGTATATTAAGACAAACATTTTAACTTTCATCAATCGCCGATGTAGCTTGGATACAGTGTATATATCAGTCGTACGGGTCCCTAGCAACCTTTGAGCCCCGTTCCGATGACCATCGCCCTTACAGCAACAGTAGCATAAGACTGACAAACTCTCCAGGAAAAGGTAACTCTTGACCTTTTTGACCTTTGACCCATTGTGACCCAGCAGATGAGGTCTATAGAATGATGCCAAGTCATTTTTCCACAAATCAGGACACCTCAAACATTTGAACGACAGTGCAGGGGTTTTCTTGAATAAAATCCTCTTTGTACAAACGTGAAGTGTTTTTTATTAAACTAATAATTGTCACAACTAGCAAATTTTAGTCAGCTCACTATTTGCCTGCTGCTGACTATATTATACATCCATGGTAATGCTGGTGTAGTGGTATGTGTGTTTGAACTGATGAGCTCTCCAGAAATATGTATGTTAACTCTTGCCCTTTTTCACCTTTGACCCATTGTGAGCAAGCAGATGAGGTTTGAGCATGCAATGTCTGAATTCTTCCCCACAAGTCTGACAGAATGCTCAATGTGAAAAACTTTCAAATGGCTATGCCGGAGATTTGTGTATGAAATCCTTTCTTGAGTTTTCCACACATGTGAAGTTTTTGTGTATCCTCTATGGTGTCCTTTCACATAGTTTTGTACATCCCGATGAACAGAAAAATCGTTCCTATTTTTTGACTGCACCTAATCAAAATTAGAAACTCTCATGGCAAACTGAATATTTAAGATTAGACTGTCAGTGCTTAACAAATGCTTCACCTGTTAATTAAGGTCAGACTTTCCTATATTCCTATAATAATAATTGGCTCTGCGTGTGATTTTACAGATCATTTTCCTATATTCCTATAATAGTAATTGGCTCTGTGTGTGATTTTACAGATCATTTTCCTATATTCCTATAATAGTAATTGGCTCTGCGTGTGATTTTACAGATCATTTTCCTATATTCCTATAATAGTAATTGGCTCTGCGTGTGATTTTACAGATCATTTTCTGTGAAAAACTTATAATCACTGTGATCACACAAACTTCATTGCTTTGCATGAATGCCATAGCCTATAGATGTAAAAATATATCAAAGTTTTCATAAAATAAATATTATCTCTTTTGGACTCGTTTACACATATGAGCTTGCCTACTGAGATGAAAATTTTGCAAGAATTGCTTCTCACAGATATGTCACTCCTGGATTTCAATCTCTGCTGAATGATTATCAAAGAAATGTTGTTGCTTTTCTTTGACTGGAATACTTGTTCCACAATAGTGACACCTGCGTCTGGAGCTCGTCTCTGCTTCATCCAAGCTGATGGGTTTTTTGAACGGAAATCCACACATAGTGCATGCATTCAGGATGGTCTCAGAACATTTTGGGGGCGTTTTCTTTCTTTTTCTCTGTTTCTTCCTCGGCTTTTTGGCAGGAAACTTGTGCTTTTTCACAGCATTTGTCTTCTGTTTCTTGGAGTTACCAGGCGCTGTAGTAGTACTGCCTTTTCTCTTATCCATTGACTTTTGCTGATTGGCGGTGTTTCCTGTATCTGAAGAGGACTGATTTGTATCTGTTACTATGGCAACACCACTTGTTGATCCAGATGAACCATTCTGACAAATACCGGTATCCGCCTGGAATGATAAAAGATCAAAAAATTCAGTATATTGGAGTCAAACTCACAGGGTACATGAACAGCACCCAGTCACCTAGCAAAGATATCACATTCAAAACTACTTGGCCAAATCCCCACCCTAAAAAAATACCGCAATTATATGGTGTCGCTCACATTTGATCAGAATTGGCACATACCAGTATGGGTACCAACGATCAACGACAAATGTTGTTCCTATCTGTTCAGTGCAAGAAAATTCTACGTTGATGTTATGACAATGATTTCTGCAAAGTACAACCAGAAAGACAACAAGAAATATTTAAACCACAAAAACAGAAATGACAAAAGTTGGACATGCTGCTACAGAGAAATGTTTTGATCAAAAATTGTCCTAAAAACACAAATATTGAATTTTCACCACATTTTTTGCAAACAGAATCTCAGCTTGTCAAAAGATGATCTGCAACATTTTGCAGAATCTATCAGCAATATAAATCACTAGGCCATATGTATGTTGTAGTTACAGCACGCAATCTTGTTTGCGCCAGTGATTTGGATGTACATTGTATCCTCAGACAGTGTCCAACTAAAAAAAATTATAAATCTGAAAAATTTACTCAGAAAAAAAAATTAGCACAGCTTTTCTCATTTGGAAAATTTTTTTTTAGAAATTTACAATTGTAACAAGTCATTGTCAATGACATAGTCCCCACTTGTAAAAGGAGTATTAGTCTTGATGGGGCAGGGAAATGTGGTCATTAAAAAGTATCGCTGGAGTGTATAAGTTCACATCTATGGGCACATAGGTTTATGTCATTTTTCCCAATTTATAACAAGAGGCATGTCTAAGTTATGGTTCTAAAAAAAAAGATCAGACCTCTAGCTGTGTTGGCCAGCCAAGAAATACATATGTGCATAATAAATGAGGTACGAGATGTGAAATCTGAAGGTCTAATATCCTATCAAAATTGAAGCTTATAGAACTTGTGGTTACTGAGTTATGCATATATATGTATAATCAAGGTCTACGGTCATCAAGGTCACGTGACATTTTGAAAAAAAATTGTATTGCTAAGTTATCCCTATATACCAAAAATCAGACCTCTTGCTCTATTGGCTCGCTCAAAATTAGATATGTGCATAATTGATGAGGTACAATATGTGGCGTCATAAGGTGTCCCATCATACCATATATGAAAGGTTTGGCACTTGTGGTTACTGAGTTGTGGACAAATATGTATATTTGAGGTCAAAGGTCACCAAGGTCACATGACATTTTGTCAAAAAAATTGTATTGCTAAGTTATCCCTATATACCAAAAATCAGACCTCTAGCTCTATTGGCTCGCTCAAAATTAGATATGCGCATAATTAATGAGGTACAATATGTGGCGTCATAAAGTGTCTCATCATACCATACATGAAGGGTGTATCACTTGTTGTTACTGAGTTATGGACAAATATGACTATATGAGGTCAAAGGTCACCGAGGTCACGTGACATTTTGTCAAAAAAAATTGTATTTTTGCAAAGTTATCCCTATATACCAAAAATCAGACCTCTAGCTCGATTGGCTTGCTCAAAATTAGATATGCGCATAATTAATGAGGTACAATATGTGGCGTCATAAGCTGTCCCATCATACCATACATGAAGGGTGCAGCACTTGTGGTTACTGAGCTATGGACAAATATGTATATTTGAGGTCAAAGGTCACCAAGGTCACGTGACATTTTGTCAAAATATCTGAGATATCTGCATGAACGGATGGACTCACGGACGGACATGACCCAATCTATAAGCCCCCTGGACTTCATCCATGGGGACTAAAAACTGTGTCACTGCATCCTTTTTGCAATATGAATACGATGAGAAACTAAATTTTTATTTTTCTTGGCCTTATACATGGGAGTCTATGGACTGCCTTATACATGGGAGTCTATGGACTGCCTTATACATGGGAGTCTATGGACTGCCTTATACATGGGAGTCTATGGAGACTGCCTTATACATAGGAGTCTATGGAGATGAAAACTAAAAAGTCCTCTAACACGGCCAAATTTGATCGCATTGTGAAACAAATCTACGTGCATCTGTATGGGGTAGGGTACTATCCTTGTGCAAAGTTTGAAAGAAATTGACCTGGGCATGTCTGAGATATCTGCGTGAACGGACGGACGGACGCACGCACGCACGCACGCACACACGGACGGACATGACCAAACCTATAAGTCCCCCCGGACGGTGTCCGTGGGGACTAAAAAACTACCGTCAAGGACACTATGTGCTCACATTCGGTTTGAATTGGTCCATTCCAGAAATATTTAAACCAGGAAAAACAAGAATGACAAAAGCAAATAAGGTCTCAAACTTAGGTACTGGAGGTCATCTTTATGAACATGCATATCAACTTCTATAGCAATGGGAGAAGCAGATCCTAAATACATAAGCAATTGTCAACAACAAAAAACAGAGAAGGCTTGATAAAAAGAAAAGGTGGGAGTGGGCAAAAAATGCACAAGGGATCTGGTAAAAAAGTAATGCTACATCATTGATCTTCTAAACCCTACCCCCTCCTGCATATCAAATGTTCCACCCCTTGGTATTACATAAGACCAAATGACAGGAAGTACATTTACAACCTTGGAGATTTTTAATTAATGCCATGAGTGTTATCATTCTAATGTAAACAGCATTTAAGTTAGTTACAGATAGTGAAATGCCTTCTACTGTGGGTGGTGATTACAACATCTGGAATTATCCTGGATCCAAATTTCTCATCAGTTTTTGTATGTCTTACATAGAAAAGTTGCGAAAATTGGTCCAAAATGAAAAAAAAATCACCTCAGCTTTGTTTTCTGGATCAAATTTTCCTACAAATTGGTATCAAATATGACAAAATTATGTTCACAGCCTTCAAAATTGTCTCACAACATATCCTGGGTTAGTATAGGTCATTTAAGGTCACAAACTGAGAAAAGTACTTAAAATATACAAATTTTGGGGTTTCCCAACACTTTGAGCAGAAAATTTATCTAATAACATCTTTCGGGACTTTATACCAAATTACAAAGCTATCAAACAAGGGACTTTATACCAAATTACAAAGCTATCAAACAAGTAATGTTGAGATAAAGTTTTCTTGACCAAAAATGACAATATTGTCTTAAAAATACAATTTTTTATATTTCAGGACAATTTCCACATATCTAAGTATTGTTCTCTGTACGTCTGTGTACGAAATATGAAAGCTGTCTGTCTAGGGGTTTTAAATAGGAAACACTGTCTAAGATTTTTTGACCAAAAATGACAAAATTGCACAAAAATAGTAATTTTCCCAATTTTGTCATAATTTCAACAAATTATAAGAGTAACACCCTTGCAAAGAGACAACCCAAATTTGAGAGCAATTGGGCGGTTTAAGAGAAGAAGAATTTTTACTGAAAATGAGAAAAATCACAAAAAAATTCAGCAAAAATACAAAATTAGGGATATCTTCACAATATTCATAAAACTGTATAAGGTTAACCTAAGGTACTTGCACACAAATTTTCAAATCAATCAAAACAGCGGTTCTCGAGATATTAATTCTTGACCATTTTCACATTTTGTAAGCTCATTTGCATAATTTTGGCAATGCAGACTTCATTTGAACAAAATCCCATCTATAGCCCAGGATGCATCCACACACCAAATACCAAGCTGAAACGTGCAGCAGTTTGCGTGTTTTTGATGTTGACAGACATACTGTACATACATACATGTACATACATACATACATACACACATACATACAGACGCCATTGACTTCAGCCTATACGATAAACTCACATTGGTAAAACGAAATGTGAGCTGAAAATGTTCACAATTTCATTGTGACCACCCCCTTTCCAAGATCTAATGGCCCGTTCATTAGTTTGAGCAGGTCTGTTAATATGTAACAGTTAATAAACAATGACAGGAAATGACTCAAGGTCAGTGTCCAGAGTATCCTGCTTCAGTCATTGGCATGCCACTCCTGAACATTTGCGGAATTTCCCTTATTCCAGGGCTTGACAATTTTTTTACCAGTTCACTTGTCCGTCGGACAAGTGGATTTTCAATTTCACTTGTCCTCAAAAAAATTTTACTTGTCCTCCATTTGTAATAATCAGGACCAAAATACTTGCGACGAATTCCGTAGCGGCTTTCAGGGCTTTCTTATTTTGGTAATTTTCACCGATGTTGACGCCAATTTTTCTCAAAAGTTCACATTGAAGTAGCCTGCATACGGTCTGTGTTCCCGGCGTTATGCGGCATCCACCACAAGAGGCCATATATTAACGCCGGGAACACACAGACCTGTACGCAGGGCTAACATTGAAGGTACATATCATACATCAGTTTCCCATGTTTGGCAAGCATAAATGCCGTCGTAAAAAGATTGGTCAGTTTCTGTCGCTGGTCGTCGTCATTCGGCTTGCGCATTGTCAGTGCATGCGATCAGGGTGTTGGCAAGTGAAATCGTATCAGGCTCAGCGGGACCCACAAAATTTCCACAATCATTGTCACCGTCATGATCTCATCTGTGATCAGGGGTTTCATTAAGAGCCGGCAGCCGGCGAAATTGACCGGTTATTCTCACGATTTTGCCGGCTACTTTTTTTGAAATTTGAACTCTTTCATAGCTAAAATATTTTTTACCTTCTGAAATGATAGGGACAAGTTTCACAAGCTGTTTAATCAAACTTTTCAACGGCTTTTATGTGAAACAAAATTTAGAAGACGAGCGACTACTTACGATCGCCTTGTACTATGATGCAGCACGGTCTTGCGTATATTGCCTCAATAAAAATCGGAATTGCAATTGACGATTCTATTGGCTACCTGAATTGCTGATTCCTATTTGGTGACCTTTATATACGCTAATGAAAACGTGCATACTACATCTGTCGGCCGTCGTTAGCTCAACTCAAAATGGTCAATGAACAAATGAAGATGGAAGCGATCGCAAGGTCAAGCTTCGCTGTACGATCCTCGGTTTTGAAGTGGACCAAGAAACAAGAGAAGGATAATTACGTGGATTCAAACTGTTTTCGAAGGCAATGAGATGATTTTTTTCTCACGAAAAACTTTCCGATTACAGTTGGAATTTCAGTAAGCCGATGTGCGTTGCACTGCGTTAGGCGTAATTGTGAAGGAGTATAACCAGCTGGACGTATGATATGGACTGCTCTTCGGTCTATCGACACCAATAAGAACGTCGCTCGGAGTGGTTACAATACAATCAGACCTCTAAATTTACTTCAAAAGCGATCGTCTGGTGAAATCAAAATGTGAGTTTCTGAACGTACAAATTTTCATATCCTATATCAAGGTTCTTACTTTGCATACCCATATACCCGGTAGTCAAATAACCTTGAGGGTCTTTGATTCTCTTTGCGAACTATGGTAATGATTGTCATTTTTTATCATTATTCGTTATATAAATTATCCTTTTTACCTCCCCAGTGGTATCAAAATTCTTCATCTACAGATTTCCATGCCAAACATCAGGGTTCTTAATTTCAAGCATAACATTATGAGTGTTTCATCCAGGATGGCATCAATAAAGGGGATTTCCCCCCCTTTACCAGAAAATTTCGGGGGCATTTCACCAGTTCATGTGTTCTACTTGTACCTTTAAGTTGTGACTGGCAACATTTCATGGAAGTGGGGGAGTGGTCCCCTTGACAAATTAATTGGGGTGCCAACATTTCAGCAGAGGGGGAATCCCCTATCCCCCTGTCTAGATGTAACGCTGTATAATATCATCTACCGGTACATATCAAATTTATATCATTAATAATAGTGAATTATTATAGTTTACCTCCTAAAAGTATAGAGGCTCTAAAGACTTGTTTGTTTTCTTTGTTCAAATTATCGTCAACATTACCACATTTTATCATTTTTAATAATGAATTATCATATTTAGGCCTAATCTCCCAGGAAAATGGCTTTTATGATTATGATATGAACACAAATTGTCCTTGAACACTGCCCACAATTCTCCTGAAAATACTAGAAATTCAAGTGACTGTGAGCTGTAAAAAGTACATTTTAGTTCATTTTACAGGGTTTCCGGCCTTCGGCTGGGAGGGGGGACACCCCCTCCCGGACCCTCCCCCGGCGACAACCGCTCTGTGGTAATGGCAGCTGCAAGCCGCCTACTTTTCCATTCTTGCCCCCTACTTCAAAACTTAATGAAACCCCTGGTGATGCGCCAAACAGTCCAAATGTGGTTGACTAAACTCGTGAGACCTTATCGATTCAACGCGAAATATGTCGCATCCGTCAAGAAAAGTATTTTGCTTTCCCAGTGGTTAGGGAATGGTGGGTTATTTGAGACACAACGTACAGAACATTTTGGAACCGTCATATTTCAACCAAGACCACTGTGCTTTCCATTTCAGGAGATAACATCTATGGCCTTTTTCCTCATCATAACGCTTATGTTTAGATCTTTTGTCAGAAACATCGTTCTAATCATCAAATCGAGCCGTCGATTCTCAGACGATCCCCGATCCCCGATCCCACTCATGCTCTCAGAATTATACAATGCCTATCGTCGTAAACCACACACCTCTTTGCGGCAACAGCTTTGCTTGATTTTTGCGTCGGTCTGCGGAGCGAAAATTATGCCCTGGCTCGCAAAAATGCACAATCCCTTGTTTGCGTTAGTGGAAATATTACCGTAAAATACTCATATTTACAGCGATCACCCCTATCTGCCAACAATGTTCGTCTACCTCGTGAGGCCGCATAAATGATTTTGAAGTACACTGCACAGTTCATTGCCGATAAGCAATATGATTGGGTTTTGGAATTTTTTACCTAATTTGTTGGGGCGGAGCAGTCAGCATACAACAAAGAAATGCTGTTTACGCCAAATTTTAAGCGTCTTTTTTAATTGGACTGTGAAACAATTTCATGTTGATCTTCGACAAATTGCAACATTGTGTGAGTCGGCAGATGAATCTCAGAAGAACGTCACAGTTGTATCTAAAAAATAGCGCCAATGGCACTTGATCACAACTGGCACATTGTGAAACTACTCATAATTAATGAGGTACAATATGTGGCGTCATGCGGTGTCCCATCATACCATATATGAAGGGTGTAGCACTTGTGGTTACTGAGTTATGGACAAATATGTATATTTCAGGTCAAATGTCACTGAGGTCATGTGACATTTTGTCAAAAAAATTGAATTGCTAAGTCATCCCTATATACCAAAAATCAGACCTAGCTCTATTGGCTCGCTCAAAATTAGATATGCACATAATTAATGAGGTACAATATGTGGCGTCATAAGGTGTCCCATCATACCATATATGAAGGGTGTGAGCACTTGTGGTTACTGAGTTATGGACAAATATGTATATTTGAGGTCAAAGGTCACCGAGGTCACGGGATATTTTGTCAAAATATTTGATACATCTGCGTGAACGGAGGGGACATGACCCAATCTATAAGGCCCAGGACTTCATCCATGGGGACTAAAAACTGTGTCACTGAATCCTTTTTGCAATATCATATGATGAGAAACTAAATTTTATTTTACTGGCCTTATACATGGGATTCTATAGACAGCTGACTTATACATGGTAGTCTATGGTGGTGTAAACTAAAAAGTCCTCTAACATGGCCAAATTGACGTGCATCTGTATGGGGTAGGGTACTATCCTTGTGCAAAGTTTGAAAGAAATTGACCAGGGCATGTCTGAGATATCTGCGTGAACAGACAAACGGATGCACACACGGATGCAGGCATGCACACACGGACATGACCAAACCTATAAGTCCCCCCGGACGGTGTCCGTTGGGACTAATTAGACAGACCACGAAGTCAATGAGCAACATACAGCTGAAAGACTATTTTTCACATTGCGATTTTAAGTCCATTTTTATGAGAAAAGGGACATGTATATGTATATGGAGAAAAAAGCAGAAGACTGTGTTTCAGATCATTTGAGAGCATCCATCCATGACAGGTTTAAATTGTAATATACTTCTATTTAAAGGAGAGAAACTTCTAAATAATTTTTTCCCTGTAATTTCCTGTGAGAACACATGGACATGCTTAGGACTCTATGCTGGTGCTACCTTGATAACTAACCTACAACTTGTAACGGCATTGTTTAACCTGTTCACCCCAATTTCCTGTAGACAGGTCCACACTCACCATTGATAACAATGGGTTTGGGCCATACCATGGTAGTGAAAGACTGTAACATGTGAGGTCGTTGATACTTAATCTCAGGAATGTCAAAGTCTGTATATTGACTCAAGGATGTTTACATAACAAATGCTTAGGGTCATCTCAAAAGTGAGAATCTAAACTATGAAATATGTTTTTTTTTATTGCTTTTGATACCCAAAAGAGCATAGAAATCTCTTATACTTTGAATCAGCCATCCTGCATATTTCTAACATTCATCAAAACCTCATTTCTGTTCCACAACTCATAAAACAGTCCACAATGCAGGATTGGTGTACATTCCAAAACTACATATATGAAAGACCCCTAAAATCAATTAGTTAAAAAGGGGGGGTTAGAAATTTCCCAAAACTATATAACCTCTGCTCTGTTTGGCTCCATTTTTCCGAATTGGAACCTTGGAACCAGTCTATGTATTGGTACCAAATATCAACGCAGTCTGTTCAGCAGTTTTTGACTTTTTGTCGTTTACGGAAATGGACGACATCAAACACCGGTTGAAACCACCTCTATATCACAACTTCCAGTTGTGATAAAAAGTCAGTGATTGACATTTATTTTGTGTGAACGACAACGCAAATCAGGAAACATGTGCACAAACCGCAACTTAGGTGCGCGTTGATTGCACCACAAGTTGTATAAACAACTTGTCCGGCGGGGGGCCAGATTTTATTTTTGATTTGTCCGAACCTAAATTTCACTTGTCCCGGGCGTCGGCGAGTGGGAATTGTCAAGCCCTGCTTTTTCTTACCTCATTTGCACATTTTTGACACTGACGTGTTCATTTGAACAACGTCACATCTCAACCCCTGCATCTACCTGTACACCAAATACCCACTACAAGCTAATTGTGAATTATGGGGTACAATCACTTCAATAGCATTACTGGTATACAGGTTTTCGTCTCTAACCAAATCATACTTTATTCAGAACAGAATTAAGACTTTACCTTTTTGACCTCTGACTTTTTGACCTTTGACTTGTTGTGAACTCTGAGATGAGATTTAAGCCGTGAGAAATGACAAAACTCTCTCTCACAAATCTGACACTTCACAGGGTGTTCACTGTGAACCACTGTCAAATGCTGGTTCAGCAGTGTCTTTGTATGAAATCCCTTGTCACACTTTTCACACATTAGAAGATTTTTGTCGCCACTGTGGTGTCGTTCCACATGATGTCGCAGCTCCCATGGCAGGGAAAACTCTTTCTCGCAATCACTGCATTGATATTTTAATTTGGTGTGGAACCGCCTGATGTGTGTCCGGAGACTGTTTGCATTGAGCAAATGCTTGCCACATTCCTTGCACTCCAATTTGGATCTGTCAACGTGTCGCTGCATGTGGACTGTCAGATCACATTTCCTGAAGATCTTATAATCGCAGTAGTCGCACTTGTACTGCTTACTCTGATGCAGAAGTTTGTGTGTATTTAGACTATTCTCAGTCTTTGAGATAGCTCCGCAAATATCGCAAGTGTAAGTTTTCTCTGGCTCGTGCATCTGCAGGTGATATTTGAGCTCATAATATCGCAAGAATTGCTTCTCACAGATGTGGCACTCATAAATTTTTATTTCCGCAACATGTTCATCGAGCATATGTTGTTGCCACTGCTTGAATGGAAAACTTGCACCGCAAATGTGACATCTGTGTCCGGGGCACTGCGCCCTCTGTTGATGAACTTCCAATCCATGGGGATTTCTAAAAGAAAATCCACACTTGTCACATAAATTTGGTTTTGTCTCGTAAAACTCTTTGAACACCTTCTGTATTCCTCTGCGGTGTTTATCCGGATCACTTGGCGAAAATTCGTAGTATCTGAGGTGTCGTTTTTTTTGAGCGATTTTCCTTTTTCTACGCTGTTTTCTTACCAAATCTGTATTATTACTTGGTGTGATCTCTTTGTCTGATGAACATCTTTCTTCCCTTTCCGTCCTGTCATTAACGGGAGATATGGTGTCTTTCTTCAAAGGACAATTTTCTTTCATGTCTACCATGTCATTCACGGGATTTCCCGCCTTCCCGGTAGCATCGTCCTTACTTTCATGCTGTCCTTCTTCGCCTGCACTGTTTGACGCCCCAGAGTCGTCATCATCATCGTTTGAAATACTGTCATCCTCCAAAGCACCACACATCATGCTTTCCAACAGGGCAACAGCATTCCCCTCCTCACACACCGACCTTTGCTCAATATCGGCCATGTTGCCTGTATTTGAAGACGACACACTGGTCCCTGTTACCATGGTGACACCAGCTGCATTTTCCTTCGTCGAGTGGTTAGCTGGCATCTCATCGTATGAAGTCTGTAGTACACTTCTCAGTAATATTTGTTGTCCACATCCATTGTCCTCTGCAATCCAATAATTGGTTTGCGTCTCAATGTTTTTCCCTATTCTGAGAACATCCTGTTGTTTTATTTTCAGTCCAGAGGAACAGAACTCTTTCAGGAAGACTTCACTTCCCATAAAACTGGAACAGATTCCATCTTCTGAGACAAGGATAAACACCTGACATCCAAGTTTTTCCATTAATTCTTCTCCCTGGAAAAAGATACACATTATTTAGTTTACTTTGCTTGAAAAATTACATGTGAAATGCAAATATACCGTATAAAGGAGCAGGCTATCTAGCAGTAAAATGACCAACTTGAGGAACATTTCAATGGAAAACTAAGAGCCGACACCGTTTAACCCTTTGAGTGCTAAAGTCAATTTTTGCAGCCTAAAGTCAAATTTTTTTACATTTTGGCCACAACTTTGATAAGAAACTGTAGCCAATGAAATGTAATATCATTTGGTCCAAAATTATCAAAATAATTACTAAAAACCTTAAAAGTTGGTAAAATGTTGGACTAAATTTTGGCGGGAAAAATTACAGCACTCAAAGGGTTAATGTCAACAAGGACCAATGAAAAACTTGGGATTGAGGACTGCCCCTTCAAGGTCCATGCACCTATAAAATGGTCACCATCCTTGCGTTAACTGTATGGAGAAACATAAAATTTTCAGTTTTTGAAAAAATATGGCAGACCAGAAAAGAATGACGTCACAGTTCTCTCTCATTAATATGCAAAAATAAATATTTGTCTGCATTTTCAGCATAAACGACGAAAATAAAACCTGCGAGTGTTACATGTAGAATGGCTATACATGTATAGCGTCACACTTATTCGTATGAAAAAGCTGCAACAACAGCCGCGCATACAACGACAAAATTTGTCCGAATTTCAGCATGTTTGTCCAAAAGTTGCGCGCGTGCAGCTATATTTAGTAACAAACCCGGAATCGCGATCAACGCTTTTGTAAAAGTTTCAGGTCCCAAAGGCGCATTCTACTTTAAACACGATTCATAAATACCATAAATACAATTCAAATTACATCAGTACTCTTCGTTGATGTAGGCCAAACGTAGTGCTAACTGCCAGACAACAGAAAGAAGTTTCAATGAAAAACTCAAAAGTATACCGGTACTGTATACTGAAACAACTTGGCATTTCAACAAGTTCAAAATCCCTGCTGAAAATCCAGAACACCTAACGCTCCAATCGCACTTACCAGAAAGGATAAGGAACAGGGCAGATGACATAGAATCAATTTTGTAAGTTCACACACACAGAATGCACACAGTGTAGAGGTAGCACAGCAGACAGTATCCTACTTGTGAGGTAGATTGAGAGGTTTCAGCACACTGTCACCACTAGAGGGACCATGCTTGCACTGACATACAAAGGTTGTGATAGGAGAACTGATGTTATGAGAACTCAAGCTGATGTCTTAGGACGGACCATTAAATCTTGGGAGGTGGGGGTGGTCACAATCAGAAATTGTGATTTTTTTTTTACGATTGTCATGATGTGGTAATTTTTTTTCTCTTAGTACACTGTCAGATTTATCACTTTTTTGCATGATTGATTTCTTTTTTATTTTGCAAACTAGTCTGAAGATATTTTTCCCTAATTTTTTGCTTTGAACATTTTTTTTTCTGTTTTTGACCACCTCCCTCCCAAGTTCTAATGGTCCATGCCTTAGTACCCTTTTGTTTACGTTGATGACCTACTCTGGTCGATTCTGGCCAGTTCACTTGCAGTCCTTTAAACTCTCAGACTCAATTTTTGCAAAGTCCTATATTAAAAATAGCGTCAATGACACTGTAGCTCCCATCCTGGACTATTTAGTGTTTGTTCTCTGGTCAGATATTTGAACATGTGTGAAAGGGATAAAGTGCATGAAGTGAAAATATTTAAATGAAATGTACTGGAGACAGTGAAATATGTTTAATGTAATTATTCAGAATATAAAATGGAAAAAATACAGAATTAGATATATCGAATACTGTAATACAACCATTAACTCAACAAGTCATTTACAATGACATAGTCCCCACTTGTAATAGGAGTATTAGTCTTGATGGGGTAGGAAAATGTGGTCATTAAGAAGTATCATTGGAGTGTATATGTTGAGATCTATGGGCACATAGGTCTATGTCGTTGTTCCCAATTTGAAACACATGAGGCATGTCTAAGTTATGGTTCTAAATCGGGAAAAAAAGATCAGACCTCTAGCAGTATTGGCCAGCCAAGAAATACATATGCGCATTATAAATGAGGTACAAGATGTGACATCTAAAGGTCTAATATCCTATCAAAATTGCAGGGTATAGAACTTGTGGTTACTGAAATATGCATATATATGTATAATCAAGGTCAAAGGTCATCGAGGTCACATGACATTTTGAAAAAAAAAATTATATTGCTAATTAATCCCTATATGCCAAAAAATCAGATCTCTAGCTCTATTCGCTTGCCCAGAATTAGATGTGTACATAATTAATGGGGTAAAGCGTGTGTTGTCATAAGGTCTCCCATCCTACTAAATACAAAGGACATAGCACTTGTGGTTACTTATTTATTGACATAAACATATATTTTAGGTAAAAGGTCATCGAGATCACATGACATTTGGTCAAAAAATTTCTCTCCTATAGTTATCCCTATATACCAAAAATCAGACATCCAGCTCTATTGGCTCGCTCAGAATGAGATATGCACATAATTATTGAGGTACAGTATGTGGCGTCATAAGGTGTCCAATCATACCAAACATGAAGGGTGTAGCACTTGTGGTTACCGAGTTATGGAAAAATATGTATATTTGAGGTCAAAGGTCACCGAGGTCACATGACATTTTGTCAAAAAAATTGTTTTGCTAAGTTATCCCTATATACCAAAAATCAGACCTCTAGCTCTATTGGCTCGCTCAAAATTAGATATGTGCATAATTAATGAGGTACAATATGTGGCGTCATAAGCTGTCCCATCATACCATACATGAAGGGAGTAGCACTTGTGGTTACTGAGTTATGGACAAATATGTATATTTGAGGTCAAAGGTCACCGAGGTCACGTGACATTTTGTCAAAAAAATTTGTATTGCTAAGTTATCCCTATATACCAAAAATCGGACCTCTAGCTCTATTGGCTCGCTCAAAATTAGATATGCGCATAAGTAATGAGGTACAATATGTGGCGTCATAGGGTGTCCCATCATACCACAGGGGGCTGTCTACATGTCCGTCCCCAGGGGTGGGTAGGTGTTTCGTTATATCGCTAATAAAGATATATTCTACCAACCTTTGGTGTTTCGGTCTTAACTTAGCACTGCCCTTGACAATCTTGCGTATACGTTTTATCAACATGCTGCGTCTATTATCTGATGAGTTTGAGTGCCTAATTAGCCAAAGTAATCAAGGGTAAATTACTAATCTGTAGACGCTCTCACCAGATTATCACCGGATTAAATATGACAAAGTCAATAACGAACGCACCAGCAAGGTATAACTGAAGAAAGGGCTGAAACTCTCAAAAGCCGTGTTCACAGAAATCTACTTTACAATAAACATTTCCTAATTTTTCGAACGTCAACAGTTTTCTGACATGTTTAAACGGGGACAGGCCAATTTATGCCTTCGTCGGTTGCTTCTTTGAGCTGTAGGACGCTAATCGAAGCGGTGGAGTCAGTGTCCCGATGTGGTCCGTCAGACCGGAAGCCGGAACTACAAACCTTTAACCTTAGAAATGTTTAGTTTAAGCCCACATGATCGATAGAGGTAAACAAATTAGCCAACATGCTTTGGGATCGAGGGTCAAGCTCATCGGTGTTTATAAACACGGACATGACAATCTATGTATTTTTGACTACAGCCGGTCATCGTTTGCGGGAAGAAAGTCGCCGCTTGTAAACGTAAAAACTGACTAGTCGGCAAAAGTATTTTCATGCCTTATATATGCTTATTCGTTTCCAGACGAGATGAAAGCTGCAAAGACACATTGAAAGCATAGTAATACTCAACCAGGTTGATCTATACGTTGGGGAGATATTGATGTCACAGTCTTGTCGAACGAAAACGGGGATGTTTAAGCCATAGCAAAGACGATATAGCAAAGACGATAAATCAGTCAGCTGAATAAAACGAATTTTTTGGACACCATATCTTTTTATGTCAGTTTTGAACCCGCGTGAAACCCTGCGTAACAATGTAATAACTATACAAAACCTTTTGGACATATCTTTTTATGTCAACGTTTGGACACGCTTTAGAAATGCATGATATAGCATACTGTATATGTCTGACTGTCGGGGAAACACTTCTTGCGCCGCTGTCGGACTCAGTCGCGCGATCACGGTGTCTTTCCCCGTCTTTCCCTCGCACATTCGCTTTACCAAAAATGTGTTTTTTGTATAAAAACCGCAGCTTTACAGTTAAGGATGTTAGACTTCGAAGTTTATGCAATCCATCATCATATGGCCACTGGCCTGCCTTTACATGTTATGTGGGACTTTGCTTGGAGTTCACTACAATTTGACGTAGGCTTCGTTGACTGATAGAATGGAATAACAGAGATGTGTACATCGGACACAAATGCGAATGCACTGGGGTTTTTTTCGCCTCCGTCGGACTCAGTCGCTGTGTCTTTCCCTTGTACGTCAGCTTTCTCGAAAATGTGTTTTGTATAAAAACAACTTTACAGTGAAGGATGTGATCCCTCGAAGTTAGTAATACACTTGTCGATTTGATATGCGAAGACACACTGACGACCAGTTATTTATTAGTTCTCAAACCTAGTGAAAATCATTCCGCGACACTAAAAATTCAAAGCAAAATACCGCGGTGTATAATTCTGCAGGCATGTAGTCACCAACCCACAACACTGCTTGTACTGCAGAGCACACAATCGGTCGTATGTAAAACATGTCTTTGTTATTTGAAAAAAAAGACTAATACAAAAGTGTACGTATTGCAAGAACGCAGTTGATAAACTGGACAAGTTGAAGGCGAGCTCGAACGTCGAGTTAATAAAGTCTTTTCCGTTCTTGTTCTCGACTAACACGGAATTGTTCAATATACCCGTCAAGTCTGATTCAGTTCGATGCGGTGTTAGACACGTCGACCAACGTGGTTTTTGCCGGGCCAGCATGCAGGAAGAGTATAAACACATCTCCGATACGTTACCAAGGTGTGTTGAACACATACCACGCATTCCTGGGAGGTCCTCCTTTCCGACCTGTTCGTTTACAAATGAATATTCAAGTTTGTTTTGCCTTCTGTTTGTTTATGAATACATGAATATAAAGTGTCCACTAGTTTTACGGACCACCTCTGGACACGGCTTTTGAGAGTTTCAGCCCTTTCTTCAGTTATACCTTGCTGGTGCGTTCGTTATTGACTTTGTCAAATTAATCCGGTGATAATCTGGTGAGAGCGTCCACAGATTAGTAATTTACCCTTGATTACTTTGGCTAATTAGGCAGATAATAGACGCAGCATGTTGATAAAACGTATACGCAAGATTGTCAAGGGCAGTGCTAAGTTAAGACCGAAACACCAAAGGTTGGTAGAATATATCTTTATTAGCGATATAACGAAACACCTACCCACCCCTGGGGACGGACATGTAGACAGCCCCCTGTGACCATACATGAAGGCTGTAGCACTTGTGGTTACTGAGTTATGGACAAATATGAACATTTGAGGTCACCGAGGTCATGTGACATTTTGTCAAAAAAAATTGTTTTGCTAAGTTATCCCTATATACCAAAAATCAGACCTCTAGCTCTATTGGCTCGCTCAAAATTAGATATGCGCATAATTAATGAGGTACAATATGTGGCGTCATAAGGTGTCCCATCATACCATACATGAAGGCTGTAGCACTTGTGGTTACTGAGTTATGGACAAATATGTATATTTGAGGGCAAAGGTCACCGAGGTCACATGACATTTTGTCAAAAAAATTGTTTTGCTAAGTTATCCCTATATACCAAAAATCAGACCTCTAGCTCTATTGGCTCGCTCAAAATTAGATATGTGCATAATTAATGAGGTACAATTTGTGGCGTCATAAGCTGTCCCATCATACCATATATGAAGGGTGGTAGCACTTGTGGTTACTGAGTTATGGACAAATATGTATATTTGAGATCAAAGGTCATCAAGGTCACATGACATTTTGTCAAAATATCCGAGATATCTGCGTGAACGGATGGACTCATGGATGGACGAACAGACGGACATGACCCAATCTATAAGCTCACTGGACTTCATCCGTGGGGACTAAAAATTGTGTCACTGCCTCCTTTTTGCAATATGAATACGATGAGAAACTAAATTTTTATTTTTTGTGGCCTTATACATGGGAGTCTATGGAGATCTGCCTTATACATGGGAGTCTATGGACGTGTAAACTAAAAATATGCAAATTTCACCACGATTTGCCCAAATTTGGGAAAGGTCACTCCTATGCACTTCCATACCAAGTTTCAAATCAATCGGACTTGTGGTTTCAGAGCAGGAGATTTTTTGACCAAAAATGGGAGAAAATTACAAAAAAATTCATGAAAAATAGCAAGTCCAAGATACTGACCCAAGATACGCACAATCATTTCATGTCAGCCCAAAGTACTTACATGCTAATTTTTCATGTAATCTGCTCAGTGGTTATTGAGTTTTTTCAATTTTGACTGTTTTTACATTTTTTCACTTAATTTGCATATTTTTGGCAATGACAACTTCATTTGAACAAAATCTCATCTACAGCCCATCATCCATGTACACACCAAATATCAAGATGAAATGTACAGCGGTTTTGGAGTTTTTGATGTTGACAGACAGACATACAGACATACAGACATACAGACATACAGACATACAGACATACAGACATACAGACATACATACATACAGACATTTTCCTAGCCTATAAGAATAGCTTCCATTGCCATATATACATATGGCTATGGGAGCTAAAAATACCGTCAAGGACACTATGTGCTCACATTCGGTTTGAATTGGTCCATTCGAGAAATATTTAAACCAGGAAAAACAAGAATGACAAAAGCAAATAAGGTCTCCAACTTAGGTACTGGAGGTCATCTTTAGGAACATGCATATCAACTTCTATAGCAATGGGAGCAAATGTCAACAACAAAAAACAGAGAAGACTTGATAAAAAGAAAAGGTAGGAGTGGGTAAAAAATGCACAAGGGATCTGGTAAAAAAGTAATGCTACATCATTAATCTTCTAGACCCTATTCCCTCCTGAATATCAAATGTTTCTCCCCTTGGTATTACATAAGACCAAATGACAGGAAGTACATTTACAACCTTGGAGATTTTTTAATTAATGCCATGAGTGTTATCATTCTAATGTAAACAGCACTTAAGGTAGTTAAAGATAGTGAAATGCCTTCCACTGTTGGCGGTGATTACAACATCTGGAATTATCCTGGATCCAAATTTCTCATCAGTTCTTGTATGTCTTACAAAGAAAAGTTGCAAAAATTAGTCCAAAATGAAAAAACAATCTCAGCTTTGTTTTCTGGATCAAATTTTCCTACAAATTGATACCAAATATGACAACATTATGTTCACAGCCTTCAAAATTGTCTCACAACATATCCTGGGTTAGTGTAGGTCATTTAAGGTCACAAACTGAGAAAATTACCTAAAATAAACAAATTTTGGGGTTTCCCAACACTTTGAGCAGAAAATTTACCCA